>NC_034601.1:44434490-44435592 GCF_900095145.1 Mus pahari | reverse complement strand
TCTCTCTCTCTCTCTCTCTCTCTCTCTCTCTCTCTATATATATATATATATATATATATATATATATATATACACACATATACATATATATGTATGTATTAAGCTGGTTGAAAAACTTCATGTTTCCTTCTTTTGTAATGGTAAAGTTTAAAGAGTTTAAAGAAAATTATTAAACCAAATGAACATTCTTGAGAAAAATATAAGCATTTCATAAAAAGAATAGTAGACATGTGAGTTAAACATCAGACTTCTTAGTGCATTTTCAGAATGGATCTTCACTAAGTCTTTTTCCCTTACCTAATCCTCCATCATTAAAGTAACAAGGTTAATTTTTTTATTACATTTATGTATGTGTGTCTGTGAGTGCACAAGTGTGCAATACGCATGTATTAATGTGTTAATGTGGATGGAGATCAGTGGACAGCATTTCCTACGTGGGTTTCAGACTTCCAGGCTAGCATCATTACCACTGAGCCATCTCGTCAGCACAAAGTTAAAAATTTTAATAAAATCATAATTTTTTTTTAGTTTTTTAAGATTAGTGCAAACTAAGGAAATGACTTTTCTCTTAATTACCTAACTTGAGGAAAGTTATACCTTAAACATATTTGTGTTCTAAAGGAACTGTTCTTGCCACATTAACTTTCCTCTTACAGGATTTAAGTAGCAACATCCATAGCCAGCTCCACTGCTTTCTTTTTTGATATGTGTCTTTTCGACAAAGCATCAACAATTTAACTAGCTTTGTCAAAGAAAGTTTTTTCCGTTAATATATAAATTGAAATACTTTTCAACCAAACCGTTTTTTTTTAATCAAAGCCATAAACCTAATTCACTGTTTTGTCATGTAAAATGGTGCTTTGTTTTTGTTTTGAAAATTTGCAAGAATAACTCACATTAAAAGTACACTGCATCCCTCTGGCCTACTGCTGAGTTTATACTTCATCTTACTGTCCTACTAATGAGTTTGCACTGCACCCACTGTCCTACTGGTGAGTTTATACTGCATCACACTGTCCTACTGGTGAGGTTACACTGTATCCCACTGTCCTACTGGTGAGGTTACACTGTATCCCACTGTCCTACTGGTGAGGTTACACTG
>NC_034601.1:44322436-44433806 GCF_900095145.1 Mus pahari | reverse complement strand
CACTGTCCTACTGGTGAGGTTACACTGTATCCCACTGTCCTACTGGTGAGGTTACACTGTATTCCACTGTCCTACTGATGAGTTTATACTGCATCCTACTGTCCTTCTGATGAGTTTAGACTTCTGTGAAGGAACAGTTTTGAAACTAAGGAGGTACAGATTAGTACCACTTCTCAATTCTCCCCTGCACTCTGACGTGGGTGTCAGTTGTCATTTCTGCCTATTGATGAGGAAAAGGAAAGCTCTAACAGAACTATGGTAAGGATTCCTTCAGCTCCCCATAGTGGATATAAGACAAAATGTGTGTTAGAGATCTATAAATTTTAGATATTTTTCTTTATAATCTCTTCACTACTAAGGTAGAATTTTTTTTTTCAGAGTTGTACTGGGGTTGCCATTTTTCACTCTATGTAGATCTAGTCTGTATTAATAACTATAAACGCTAATGGATACTGAGATAGCACCCCACACTCAATTAAAATTAAATAAATGGAGAGAACCTTTCATTACTATTAAAGTACATTGTAGATCAAATTTCCCCTTATGTAATGATCTGAAAGGCATTTATTGTTGGAGACCCCATTTTAAAGCATTAACAGAATAGATTACTGTCTTTTGTTATATAATAATGTCATTGTCAGATATAAAGGAGGTAAAATACTGTGACAGAGGGTATCCATTTAGTGACAGTACTGAATAACAAAAGAAGCAGCAATTAGATTGCTCCTTTTTTATTTTTGCTAACAAAATACAAAATACAATACTGAATGCCTCCAAGAGGAAGGAGCCATTTGTAAAACAAACTGAAGTTAGAGTATTTAATCAGCTGGATATTTGCAGGAAAGAAAGTTGAGGGCCATGGGGTGAATTTTGATTTTTATAAAATTTTTAAAGTCTTGTGATCTTTGAGAATTTTTCATCAAAATCTTAGGATCGATAGTCTGTGTGATTGATGTTGTTGGAGGATAAATGAGCTTCCCGTTTATCTCCAGCCTGAGCAGCATGGCCCTGGGTGTCTGAGTAGGTGGGGACTATCTCTTGAGTCTTCTTGTGATGATGGATTTTGTCCACACAGTTGACCTACATGGTAGTTATTACTCTTAGCTATTTGCTCCAGACTGTATACCAAGTCTTCCAGCATTACTTGTTTTCCCTGTGTCCACTATAATTTCTTTCCTGGTAACCTTGTCGTAACAAATGAGTAAGCTTTTCTGTTGTCTCTTATAGCTGAATCAGATCAAATAATTGATGAACTACCAAGTTCCAAGGACATTATACTCTGACGCTGCTCTTACCTTTGACCTTTCTTGCTGCCCATAGCTTGTGTTGGCTTAATGTTTTTATATGAGTTTATGTGTTACTGCTCTCAGTCATTCACATTTTAAGCTCCTCTAATCAGTCTATACTTGACTAGGGTTCTCATGTTGTACTAGGTAAAATGCTTACGTAGTATATCTGAGGCTCTGGTTTCAATCTCCAGCATCAAACAAAAGCTAAAAAATAAAAATGTTCTACGTGTGTATTGAGCATATACATTGAGTTTAAGAATTTAACGAGTCACATTATGATATAGTTACAGAGTATTGTCCCTCATAGTTAATTGTCAATCATTTTCTAAAACATTCCTCATATGCCAGGCCTTTCTCTATTACACACTTGTTATCTACTCAGAGGAAACTTGCTATGTTATAGACTAGTGTTCATGTTTGAGTCGGAGCAGGGGCTGTAGATTTTGTATAGACAGGAATGTTTGCGTGGTTAGTTGTGGCTTGTGAGCAATATGAAAGGAGGGAGGGACTCTGCCTCGATTCATGCTTTCTGTCTCCAGTGTCGAAGAAGAATGTGTCTTATGGTTGGTGTTCAAGAGACAAGAGAGTAAGAAACTATATGGGTGATTGTTGGAGCCTTATGTTCTCGTTAGCACTATCATAAATTAGTGTGATATGGCCTTCATTAACATCATCAGTGGATGATTCATTGATCGGGATGACAGTATAATTTCCATTATGCTTGATTTTCACTGAAACAGATCACTAAGGGACTCGTAGCAATGTGTTACTAGGGAAGAACAGATCCAAAAATTAAACATGAGAAGGGTCCTCCCAAGAACCCAGACATTCAAGTACTAAGGATATCCTGCCTCTTTCACAGCTGGGGCTTTCTGCTTAGACAATTTTAACTACTGAGTGAGATCATTTTATTTCTCAAAAATGTATTAATTAATGTGTTTGAAAGTGTTTGGTCACTTCGGATGCCTGTTCATCTAACACACGCACACCGTGTGCCTTTTACTGAAGCATGATAACGATGCATGTGTTTACTATGTGCTTTTCACCTCTGCCTGCCATTTGTCACTTTCTGCCTTTAGACAGCAGGCCAGGTTATCTGTCAACCACAGCTTAAAATGTAAATTCCCCATTCACACGCATGCGCTGTGGTAGAATCTCATTTATGTCAACTTTGATGCTTCCAAATCATTCTGCTATACTGTTGTAAATTCGTTTGGCTCTAGCCTGGTTTCTCATTTCAACCAACTTATTCTTAAGACTAGAACTAGGTACTTAGAGAGACGACTTGGTGGGTAAGAGTCTCTGCTGTTTTCTAGTGGACAACCAGAGTTCATCCTATTGGGCTGCTTGCAACTGTCTGTAACTGCAGGTTCTTCATGCCTGTGGCCTTCAAGGGCAGTATGCAGATACCCACACATAGACACATTTGCACATAATTCAAATAAAATAAACCTTTTTTAATTAAAAAAGAAAAGTATTTCTTGATTTATATTGCATATAAAACAATGCCAGAAAGTGAGTTTAAGATAGCATGGGGATAAATATCATTCATTGTTATTAATACTACATTACTACCTACATTATAGCACTAATCAATATAAATTATAGTGAAACCTTATGCCTTATATGGGTCTCTTATATTGAACATCATTATTAAAAGGCTAGCCTATGAGATTGAGAGAATCGTGTTAGCTGGTAATGGGGATGTTTGTGTAGCTCTTAGACTTAAACAGAGAATTGTGAATTCAATACTATCTCATAACAATATGTTAATAAAATAATCCAATAGTAATAGTTGAGGAATACATAGGATATAATACATTTTCTTTTTGTTTCTGTTTTTTTTTCCTGTTTTGTTTGTTTGTTTGTGTTTTAATTAAACCGTGTAACTCCGGGAATGTATAATGGATATCTGTGATATAATGGAAACTTGTGATATATTTCTTGCTACATGCTACATCAGAGCTTGTTCATATGTGGCCTCCTTTGTGCTCATTAAAAACTATTGACATGTATGTTACACATTACAGATGAAGGGATTAGCTTAACTACCCAAGGGTAACTAAGCAGAGACACATCTTGATCCTAGCTCATCAGACTATATTCATTGTTCTTTCTTCTACTTTGCCCTGTGTCTAAAAATAGCCAAAAAGTGCTCAGCTAGCCTGCCTTGCTCCCTTTCGACTTGACCTTGGTCCTTTATCTCATACTTGAGAATTTTACTTTGTCTATATTTGCCTTACCAGAACACTGAGACCAAGATTTAATTTTGTAAAACTATTCTTAACAGATTAAGTCAACTAGTGGGCAGAATCTGGTTGTTGGTCCTAGTGTTTACCCATGATCCCAAATATATACTGAAGCATCCTTTGAAATAGATGCTAGGGGTTGGCTTAGTGTATCATAAGAAATGGCTGTTCTTTCACAGAGCAGGGTTCAATTCCCAGCATCCATATGGAAGCTCATAGCATCTATAGCTTCAGTTCCAGGGCATCCAGGACCCTCTTCTGACTTCAATAGGTACCAGACATGCAAGTAGTACACAAATATACATGCAGTCAAATACCTATGTGCCAAAAAATTAAATTTAATACACACCCACGCACACACCACACCATCCCTTTATACACATAGAGTTTTCATTCTTTAAGAGAAGAAACAGGTGTGCTGTGCACACTGTTTACAATGTTACTGTTAACTGTTACACCATTAAGCCCACAGACAACACTGTTCTATGCTTAGTGCCTGCTGCCTGATGTGGAAGGGCCAGAGTTTTAGCCTTGTCCTTCCTATCCCCAGAGACCCCTCCCCCTTTTTTTCTAATACAAAATCCCTCAAAGTCAGACAACTTACTAAAAACAACAGAAGAATAGAACATCCAAAGTGTCTGGTCTTTGTGTTGTCATCCCACGGGTTAGATAACTCTGCCTTGTCTTTGTGTTCTCATCCCATGAGTTAGATAACTCTGCCTTGTCTTTGTGTTCTCGTCCCACACGTTAGATAACTCTGCCTTGTTCTGGGTCTCTGTGCTATGTGCTGTCATTTTCTAGAACGAAAGCTACTGAAGTCATAGAATGTGGTTTTTCCTCAACCATTTTCTGAATGAGGGGAAGGGTGAACGTTGTTGAACTTCTTAATCTAGATGTTCATTAAACCTGCTGCTCATTTGTTTATAGTATAAAGATGCATTTATGAAAGCAAATCCTGGCTACAGATGGTGCCCTACCACAAACAAGCCTGTGAAATCGCCAACACCCACTGTCAATCCACGAAAGAAACTTTGGGCCTTCCCATCTGACTCTTCAAGAGACTTGCCAACCCCCAAGAAGGCAAAGACAGAAGAAGTTCCTCAGCTTAACTTTGGAATGGCAGGTGAGTTTACACAATTTGCACCTGTTTTTAAAGGACAAAGCAATACCTGTCTTGTAGCACTTTGCAAATATCTAGCATATGATGAGGTTTTTAGGGTATCGTATACAAGGAGTGTACATGTAGCTGAAAGAAATGTGGCCAAGTAGTAAATGCTGTGAGTTTCTGCCAGTGACAGTATGGAAATGGCAACAATAATTTGGGACTTGTCAGGACCTTTGTGTTAACAAAATTGTGAGTCTCTCCTCTCACCCAGCCCTTGGCACAGTATTAAGCAGAGTAAACACTGGTGTTATGAGTATTTAAAATGCCACAACTATGAAGATTATCTGAGTATCTGATACTTCGATGGCAAGCATGTGAACAAATCCATTCAAATCTGAGAATGGGTCAATGAATGTGTCATAAAGAGATCCCCCACCCTACCCCACCTCCCATCCCCCTTAATGTCAACTCTGAGCAGACTGAAAATTCCAGATAGTGCCATTTGCTATTTTACTCTTTGGATGGTAGGTCATGCTAATGCATTTATGACCATAAAATGAGACATTTACATTCTCCCTCCACATATACACACCCAATGGCTGGATCTTTCCTCTTCACTGTAATCAAAAGGATTTTGCCAGGAAGAAATTGGGAGCTTGAATAAGGTAAAATCTGGGGAGTTCGTGCTGAGCCAGAGTTCCTACACCATGTTACAAGCAAGTACTTTTCAAAGTCCTAAACTGTTTACAATATGGAAAGGCTAGTTGGAATGCAGTTAAGCCATACTGTGAATTAAGTGGTCAGTAGGTCAGTAGTTGAGTTTGGGCTCATGTGAAAAGTATATGTGATATTGTATGAATGCCAGAAAAATGAAACTTGACACATGGCAGTCTCCTTGGGAAACAAAAGTCTTCAGGTTTACTGCAATGTCTGTAGCATAATTGCAGACCAGCTCCCAATGTATGTTACAGAAGAACCAAAGCCAATCTGCTTCTGCCTTAGCTCTCACTTGTATGGTTTTAGGCTCAGCTCATTTGATACTAGTCTTGTGAACTCTCTGGACTTTCCTTATCGTGATGTAAGGAGCATAGTCTAAGACTACGAGAGGATGGATAGACTACTGACATGTAAACTGAATCTCTTTGTCTTTTAGCATCTGTTGCTATTCTCTTAATTCTAAATCTAGGTTAGTGTGTACACATTTTTTTTTTGAGTTTTTTTAATGTAATTGTTTATTACAAACCAAACAATAATTGTATGTAAATTATAGGAAGTATGTAATAAATCTTTTAGAAACAATGTTTCTGTCATTAATAATCTGACATTAATAATCTACCTACAAAGTAGAACTAGAATCTAGACTTAAGAAATATATGTCAGCTTTTTAAAAACAGTATTCTGTGATGCAACATATAGGGAAGAAAAACCCACCTTGGTGGCATTTGTCTCAGTAATAATGTCCTGTGACATGTGTTGCAACTTCGTGGCCAGGGCTCACTCCTAGCTTGTGTACAGTATCACTGCTTTGATATTTCAAGTTATATCCCTTCTCAACAAGATGAAAGTAAACTAAATTACCTTTGATTAAAAACCTGGTGTTTAGCTCTCTGAGCCTAGCAAATACAAAGGGAATTGTTAAGGTCCGTTTAATACAGAATCTGTTTTATCTTGATCTTATTTGCTCTGTAGCCATTGACACTCCACATTTTATAATTTACAATAACCTGGCTTTATCAAATATATGATATCCAAGGAAAGAAATATACATAGAGTTTTGATATACTAACAAGCCTTTCAATAAAGGTAAAGTGTGCTAGTTATGCGAATGTATTTTTGATAGTTCTAAATAGCACTGTGTAAGTGATAGGAAAATGATAATTTCTTGTCTTAGTCTTTAGGATGATTAGCAAACTTCTTACACAGTCACCTTTGGTTTCTAACTTGAATCATCATGTCATTCCATTCCTGTTTTGCTTTGTAATTGGAACTGCACATTTGTATCTCTCGAACACTCTCACGCAGCCCTAACTCTCAGGACGATGGTGGCGAGAGCGCTTCTCTCTCCGGCACCCTGCACACTTACCTTCTGCTAAATCCACTCCCCCTTGACTTTACTTCTAAATAAACAAGCACATATTTTATCAGGCACAATAGTTCTTAAACTTTGTTTCAACAGACTAGCCAGGATTGCTGTACTATGTGTGTGTCCTCCTGCATGGGACAGTGTTGGATGTCTTAAACTCAGGATTACTTGGTGCCATATTTTCCCCTTTGCTTATCTCATTGCCTTCTATTTTCCATCTCTTTTATTCTTTTCTCCCCGGCCTCCTCCTCCCTTTTCTTTCTGTAGTGTGTGTTTGTCTAACTCAGAACCTCCTTTTCTTGATTTAAAAGAAAATTATATACAAAGTAGGATTAAAGTTGTTTCCTGAGTTCTCAAGGCTGACTGAAGAAAGCTCTACTTCAGGGCACACATTTAAACAGAAGAAACGAAAATGTCTTCAGGCAGTCTTATGATAGCCTCATTCTAAAGATAAAATACACATCTTGAGACCTGTGTGTAACAGAGACACACAGGTACTTTCACATGTGTTCTTTCACTGAAGCTTTAAAAGTTAACATTGAAACAGCTTTAAAGAATAAAGGATTCTGATGAAAATGTAACCTGGAGCAGAGATCTACTACTGTACTTTTTACTTTGTCTCTCTATACCAATTGACTGTTGAAAGCATTAAAACAAAAGAGTTGGCTAATCAAAAACAAAAACAAAAAAAATTAGTTTTAAATCTTGGAGTTGTTTTCATGGCAGCCCTAGTACCCTGAAGATTTATATATCTAAAACATATCTGTTATTTTAAATTGACTTTGAAAGTTTTAAAGGACTATTTTCAAAAAGCTCATTTGAATTTGGAGGCCAGTTGGAAATTTCTCTGTTCTGTACTCCCTGATACCCTAGTACCTTTGACCAGAATTGACTTCACAGGGCAGAAATAATAACAACAGTCTCAAACTTCTCAGCAGATAAGCACGAGTATACTTCAGTTAAAAAACAAACAAACAAAGAAAAAAACCAAACACCTTATCTAAATGCCCCAGTATTAGAAGTCTTAGGTTCAGGAGATGATTCATTCAACAGCTGTAGTATTAGGGAATCGTGTTGTGTTGCAACAGTACTGAAACAATAGTATTTAATTGATTTTAAAAGCCTATGTGGTGGCTCATACCTGTTATTCCTGCACTTATAAGACTAAGGCAAGGATATCATGAATACCAGGACAGCCTGGGCTTCATAGTGAGACAGTTTCAGAAAAAGAAAAAAACAAAAGAACCCCAGCTTTTAAAAGCATGTGCATATTAAGCACACGTGTATCAGGTTATATAAAAAAAGAATTTTGAACTTTTTCCATTAAATTTAAATGTGGGTAGTTTGGATTCCTGCCTTTATGAATAATCTTTTTCACTCTTTATGGTTCCATGTGCTTTATGCTTCTAAGTTGGTTGTTTGCTTTTTTTTTTTTTTTTTTTTTTTTGCTCTTTAGATCCTACTCAGATGGGAGGCCTGAGCATGTTGCTGCTAGCTGGAGAGCATGCTCTTGGAACACCAGAGGTAAGCCAGGCCCTTCCTCTCTCGGGGATCTTTCCCTGCTCCCCGTGGGGCTTCAGCACACAACCATCTGTATTCTCCTCACCTTGCTGCTGCAGTTCTGCCACTTACAGCTCATGGAGAAACTGCCTGGTAAAGTTTTAATGTGTTGAGGGAAGCAGACGTGGTGCACAGCTCAACTGCAGAGTCTGCGATTGTTTAAACCTAGGAGTAAGAGATCCAGCTTGTCACGTGTTGGGTCCGTGTCATGGACACGTGGATTGCACCCTAAAATAAATTCACTCTGTTCAACACATTCCCTGTTTGTATCATGTTCTCATTTAGACTTGCTAATGGGAAGCTGAGAGTAAAAGTATGAGACTGTCTGTCTCTCTAGTATCCTATTTGAACATCTGGAATGACAGCATTGCAAAAACTGTTTCATCCTTTAAAATAGAAAAGAGAAAGGACCCAGAGCCCCCATGACCTTGTTCCTGTGATCTAGTTCTTAGTCTGCTGTTGCTAAACATTTTTGGATCTGATTCTGTGCAGCTGTTGCAGTTAACCACACATAGCTTGCATTCATCCTGTCTTGTATTTTCTAGACCCATTTAACAGAGATCAGTTGAATTAACCTGCAGGTTGTGTTATTTTGTTACATTCTGGGTCTTAATTAAGATGGGAAGTTGCTATTCAACCCAACATAGATAAGGTAGGACAGGATTGCAAGAGCTACCACTAGTGCCATGGAGAGTGCACCCATAGCCAAGCCTGCCCCTGATGTTAGGTATTACAGCTGTAGAAGCACAAAGCAAAAGATTTTGTCAATTTGATATATATATATATATTCTTGCTTTTAGTCTTTTAGTTTCATTTTATTGCAAGCCTGTGCTGTTTATTGTTGTTTTAAACTTTGAGTAGCTCATATAGGTTTAAGTTAATCTAGTCAACTATACAGGCTGTTTGTACCATTGTGCTATTGTTATTTATAGTTTATATGTGAGACTCAAAGTTGTTGAGTATATATTAAATTTAGCTAATTTCTTCCTTTTCATTTTAGTGTGTTAAAAGTATTAATTTGTATTTATGTTGTGCAGAGCTTCCACTGAAAAACATGTGCATGTGACTGTGTGCTTTTACAGCTCATTATTG
The DNA here is from genome assembly GCF_900095145.1 of Mus pahari. NCBI lineage: Eukaryota > Metazoa > Chordata > Mammalia > Rodentia > Muridae > Mus > Mus pahari. The sequence continues at coordinate 44,424,428 of NC_034601.1, read as the reverse complement.
AGCATGTTTCAATAGTAACCAGAGCATTGTTGGGGATCATTTCTGCTCCTAACGCATAGTATGGCCTCTTAAAGGCAAAGCACACTGTTGAGCATAGAGAAGTCTAAGTGTTCCAAAGGTGGATGTGGACACAGAGTTGAATTTTCAGCGATCTGATCTCACCTCTCCTAATGGACACAATGATAATGTTTTATTTCCAACTTACTCCAGGACACACATAAACAGATAATCATTGTAGATCTCTTCAGTGCTAGCAAGAAAAAGGAAACAAATTTTCTACTTTGCTTAAAGTTTTACTATTTGAGCTCTTTTTGGTAAGTTCTCTTGCTTCCTATAAAGAACATAGCATTTTGAGACACATAGTATACGCACTGCAGTGATGGGCTTTTTTATTCGAGTGAAGTGGAAGCATTTTGAGGACTCAGGAAGCAAACAGTACAGGAGCAGGTTCCTGTAGCAGCAGTGATGTCTTTAGGGGTTCAGCTTTGTGTTCTTTCCTCCCCTCATCTCAGAGATATCTGGATCATTACTGAAAATAATCTTGAGTTATTCAAACAGTAAAATAGTAAAAACTTAAGTAAAATAATGCTATTTCCAAATACCACAGGAGAACTTAGAGTCCATTATACTTCATAGATTTCTACCTCTCCATTTTTTTATTACAAATATGCAGATTTGTTAAATAGAACTGTGTAGGCATATTATCTTTCTGATAGTAATGATCTTATTATCATCATAGGTAAATAGTAAATACTTATTCAGTAAGTAAATACAATGAATATGTGTTCAGATATAATGAAAACAATTCAGAAATTTCATATTTTTATATTGAAATAATTAATCATAGTAATATTTTAACAAATTATGCCACCATATCATATAATCACAAAGGCATTTAAAGTGATGTGATATTGAGTCTTTACTTTAAAATAGTCTTAAAAGGAAGGAGGCGTTCTTTATCTATTTACCTGAGATTTTATTACATTTATGAAATCCTAAGGAGAATGCTTTTCTCAAGTGTGGAATTTAATATAGGAAATAGGTTTTCTTAACTAGTCCAGGTATTTTCTTTAGTATAACTGAAATAATAGAACCCTGCTGTGAATCCTCTAAGGCCTCTGTAGTGCCCTGGTCTATGTGGTATGCCTCACAGGTATAGACAGTTTAGTTTCTTGAGATGTCAGTGAACAAATTATACCAATGTTTGTACTTCTTCTTTTTCCTGACCTCCAGGTCTCAGTTTATTTCCCACAATAGATCTGTGGCACTATTAGTTAGGCATTCTTATATACTGCCATTTCTGAGCCAAGTAAGACCTTTTGCTCTTGGCTGCAGTCAGGTGGAGTCAGGGTTGAATTTATAAATTTGATGTTTTGTATTTTCCATAAATGATAGCCTTCACATATGTCAATATTTGACACATATTTTTAAGAACAATATTTGTTTTATAGAATTAATTGATTTGGGAAGAAAAATCGATACACTGAGTAAGACAAAGACAGAATGGAATGACTCCTGCCTCAAAACACAGCATGCATGTCTCTGCTGAGTGCTTGCGACTCAGTAGGAAATGGTCCCATCATAGCAGAAGAAGTGGAAGGGTATGATATGGCATTGTAGCAAGTCATTTAAGCAGAAATCAAATGAAGTTGCTTGAGTAATAACCAGAAGATCCCTCTTGAACTCTAGAAAGAAGCGAACCAGCCTGAATGAAACACTCAGGGGTTTAAATGTGCTGAGTGTTGTTATTTTGCATTAAAGGGCAGGAAATAAAAAGGCAGAAGAAACAAAGTACTACCCTTTCCCTCAGATTCAGGGGGCAGTAGAGAGTTAAACTCTTACAACACCTGTAAATTATTAGAAGATAAAAATACAAAGAATGATTCAACACAAAATGCATAAAGTAGTTGGATTAATCTTGGCAAGGACAACATTTGCTGTTGCAGCAACAGAGTCATCTTGGCTAGAACAGAAGGAAGCAAAATGGAAAGTAGGAGATGTTAGGAAAAACACTGGTCTCTGATGCTAGAAGACATGTCTATTCACTTGAATTACCAGAGCCAGGGCCAGTAGTCTGTATGGGAAGCACCTTAGGCATTAGGCCTCTGGTGTTTGAAGGCTTGCTTCTTTTGGTCTAGCAAATAGATATGACAGTACAGTTATGATCTATATACTTTTTGCCTTGGCTTCTATTCTACAAAGGGGAACTAATAATAATAATAATAATACCTGATTTCGGTAACTCCTGAGAATACTGCAAAGATTAATTAAATAAAACCTGTAAGACTTTTTTTACTTCCTGAAAATTCTTGTAAGTATGCAGGATCACCACCATAAGTTATTCTAGTTATTCATACATCCATCATGTAAACACACACACGCACATGCACTAGCACACAGAATTCCTGCTCCATTGAAACCTTAGAAGAATTTACAATTGTAATTTTTTTTTTTTTTTTTCAAGACAGGGTTTCTCTGTGTAGCCCTGGCTGTCCTGGAACTCACTCTGTAGGCCAGGCTGGCCTTGAACTCAGAAATCCGCTTGCCTCTGTCTCCCACGTGCTGGGATTAAAGGCATGTACCACCACTGCAGCTGCAGGATTATATCTGCATTTTTAAACGCTAAATTTTATATTGACTTAGATAAAATTGAAAGTTTTCACTTTTATTTCTGATATCAGTGGAATAGGAAAAAGTCTGTTCTTACCCATCGGTACGGCTGGGTTAATTTTATATGTGCCTGTATGCTTAGCTATTCCAGGAGACGTAATCACATTCAATTCCATTATCTCTGCTTCTTCTCCTGGTCCTTACCTACTTGTAGCTCTTAACCTCTTTATTGCCTCTAAATACCCTTTGTTAAGACATTTGCTATGTTTAAATTCTACAGTGAAAAGGAAGCAGGTGCCCAGAGGGTTTTGCCCATGTTTGCTGTTTTCTTCTTTCTGTTAACAAGTCTCCTGCTTTATACTCCTTTGTAGACCTACTGCCTGTCATGTGAAGGAGCCCAGCTTCTTCCAACAGGAGTGGGACTCAACACCAGGGCAGTCAGGTCCCTTTCCCAGATCTGTGCTGGCAATCATAGATGCTTAAAGATGGTAAGAAGACAGAGTGCCTTCCGACTTCGTCAAATAAATTGAGAAAGAAAGATTCAGTCCTTTGTCTCAACTTTTACTACAGTCATCTGTCTGTAGAAACAACATGAGGTTTCCTGTATGAGCTCTGGTGGGTTCTGGTGGCCTGGATGCCCTGAGTAAAACTAGTGTCTCCCCCAACTCTCACGCATTTCTGCCAGATGATAACACCAGGTTCTATGACGCTACCATTGACTATGCTTCCCATGGTAGTCCAGTACTAGTATAGTGTACCAATGTCAGTTAGACCTTCAGATACATGCCTCTTATGCTAAAATGTTTTTTCCCATGAAAGATACTCTGTGCCCCCATCAAGCCTTTCTCCTTTTCTCACATCTTTCCTCTCAGCTATATTTACCATGAAGATATTGGTGTAGTCTGACCCTTCTCCTGATGTCCTGATATCCTTTCAGACAATTACTGAGGACTGGCAAGTGCTATCTCTGACTTAATTGGAGCCCCATATCTCTGCAGTTTTATTTCTCCTACCTGCTAATTGGTCTCCTGCCTCCAGTTGCTGCCAGCCAAGGTTGTCTTGACTGCCTCTGACATAATTATCTAACTGCATATCTCTCATCATGCTGTTCCTCTAACTAAAACCCTTGGCTAGCCCTCTATGTCCTCCAGCCTAATTTCCAGACTTAACTGAATCCTAGTTTTTGTCAGCTGGAGCCATCTCCCATTACACTGGCATGGTGTCTTTCGCTTACCCACACCAGGGAGGTGACCATTTCTCAGAAACACGGCAAGAATATGCCTCTGTACATTTTCATCTGCCGTGACTTGTCACTCTCACAACTCCGCTGAGGGGAAGTTCACCTTGCTTTCCAACTCAAGTACTTACACAGTAAAGGATTTTTCTCTGTGCTCCCAGGGAAATTTCAAATACACCTCCACTGTGCATTTCTGCCGTGTAGCTCTTCCCTTCACTTGAATTACAAACAGACCAAGGGTCTGGCAGGATCCCTTAGCCATCATTCTATTGCCTGCTTTACACTGGGTGCCCATGGCATTTAAACTTCTTACTAGTATTAGTCCCATGCTGGTACATAGTGCTTAGTGAACAAGTGAATGAGAAGTGAGTATTTGAACTAGCAGGAGTAGGAATATATGGTTGATCTACAATATTTGCTTGCTCCTTTGTTGCCTGTCTATTCATCACAGTGCCAAGCAGTGTGCTTTGAGATCTGCAAAGTGGGAATACTTGATTATACTTAGCTTCCTAAGCCACTTGTGGTCATAACTGGTTCAATCGTGCTTTGTATCCAGAGGCTGAACCTGGGATTTCTCACTGATTTGCTCCTGTGGTGGAAAAACAACTGTCCCTTACTTTGTGGTAATTCCTACTGTACTCATCTTTTCCCTTCCTTTCTTATGGAGAATCATTGCTGGATCAAAGTGGCTGGCAATGGAGTGTAAGAAGATTGCAATGGGTGCTTAAGCCGAAATCCCTGTAGCTGTTTTCTTTTTTGGGTGTATAGCAACACCTAGTGGCTTTGTGTATTATTTCAGAGACTTTAGAAACAGGGTGGCTTATTTTCTTTTTCTTTTCTTGTTTAACCACTGTTTTATTATTTTCACTGATTCATAAGAATAGATGCTGGGGAATAAATGTTGATCCATAAAAAAATTATTCACTAATTAACTAATTTTCATAAATAATAAATATTTTATATTTCATAATATTCATAAAGTCTGTGACTCTAATAGAAGCCTTTTGTAGGAAATCCACCTTCTTTTTCACAAGTATAGATTTTCCTGTTCATACATATGTATATTTGCCATATCATAAAAACATTTTTTATATTCTGTAATCTTTAGATAAAAGTACCTAACATGTATCACATCCAATTTTACTTTGTTAGTAAGGTATTCATGTTTGCCTTGGTGACATGGAATCACAGTTACACATGTAAATTACTTCTTTGAATATATACATTCTGATGAAATTTTAATGGGCAATTTACTCTGCCTTAATTTTTTCTCGATAAACATTTACACCAGCTATTTAGTTTTTCTTAAAACTGTATTATTTCCCTTCCTTGCTTATTGAAAATTACAGCTGAATCAAGAGGGATTTAGGGATGCTCTCCCTCTGTCTTCTCATGCTGCTGGCTTTGCTTAGTGTCACAGCCCTTCCCCTCCTTGTTTATGTCCACTGTTGACTTCTGTCTTGGTGCTTCTTTTCGGCTTCGGACTAGGTTCAGAGAACAAGTCACCAAGTAAGCAGTAGACCCCCTCCCACAGGTTCTTAGTTTTATGCTATTTCCATTATACTCTGTTGGGTGCACTACTTCACAAGGACCTAGATTTTGGGAGGGGACGTGGCCCACCAGAGTAAAATGCAGGTTTAGTGGCTCTGTTAGCACTGGGCAGCCTTTGTTGCACTTTACTGCCAAGTCACACACAAGCAAATATGCATTGTACATATACTCTGTCTGCTGCCTCCTCCAACAGTCATTACTTATCCCCGCATAGAATCTGAAGTCAGAATAGAGGAAAGTGGTCATAATGACATTGACATAGCGGTAAGCAGTGGGCTTGATGCATGTTGCATCCCATAAAATCATATCACCGAGTGATGTCACAACAATCCTTACTCTGTGATGTCACAGAGTTCCCAGAACCAGGTCCTGCTGTTAAATTGAGCTGTATCCCAAGGCCTTAGTTTGCTTTTGTTTATCTTGTTTGTTTTTTTAACCTTTAGTCCCCATAAAACAGGATCTCATTAATTTCCCAGGCCGTCTTGAACTCTTTCTATACCCAGACAGATCTTGAATTTCGTGTCTTACTGCCTCAGCTTCTCAAGTAGCTAGTAGTATTCCAGGTCTGTGTCAGTAAACATGCCTAAATGATAATGTATTTCATTGCAAATATCATGTACACCTATTTTTATTAAAATTTTATAAAGACACTTTGTAGTGTTTACCTAAGTTTCTAGCTTAATTTTAACTTCAAACTTCATTCCCCCAAATATCAAGCAAGCAAATGCATAGGATTCATTATTCCTACATTTGGTTCAGTCATTTCATCTAAGAAGGAAATTCTCAAAACTTTGTGGCTACTAATTTGAGGGTTATTGGCTTTCTTTTTTGTGCACCTGGTGTCTTGGTACATTTAGTACAATGTGCTTAACAGTCAAGGGGTGATAAGAGAGGCAAGTTTACCCTACATGGCAAATCAATTAAGGATTCTCTAGTTTTTCTATGCTACTTATCAGTGGAAAGTGTGGTCATAGCTCTTTAAAACATCCAAAGTGACCATATGATTTTCAAATATTGGTTCCTATTCTACAGCCTTAATACTGCTATTAAAACATCCTTCCTCCTCAGCCATCAGGTGAAGACTAGTGGGAACAGCATCAAAATATACATTTGTAACTTCTGCTAACTTTTCCTTTAAAGTGAAAAAATAATGGTTCTTCATAGAAAACTTAATTTCATTATTTAGGAATGTAAGAGAAACATCAATTTGGGACTTATAAGACTCTGTCTCAATTTTTATTAGTTTATTCAGTATTCTTTTTTGAAATTAGTTGTGAAGTTGTCTCATTTATTAAAGGGTGACCTTAAAGTTTGGATTTCCCAATCTCTACTTCCTGAGTGCCATAGGCATGTACTAGCATGAGCAGTATAATTCAACAAATACTTCTTGGTATCTACACTGTGCCTGGGCAGTTTGAAGAATAATGCAATAGTGGACTCTGGTCTTCACTAGCATTCTCTCCAGAGATTAATATGTCACCCAAATAGAGAACTTGTTATTCCCAGCAGAAAAAAGAGGAAATATATGTTCCAGGAAGAATCCTGGTGAGATATAACTAAGTGGTGTATTAGTAATATTAGTAATTTTTTTTTTTTTTTTTTTTGGTTTTTTGAGACAGGGTTTCTTTGTATAGCCCTGGCTGTCCTGGAACTCACTTTGTAGACCAGGCTGTCCTTGAACTCAGAAATCCTCCTGCCTCTGCCTCCCGAGTGCTGGGATTAAAGGTGTGCGCCACCACGCCTAGCTTTAGTAAATATTTTTAATAATGAATTAACAGATGACAATAACAGAATGCTAAATGTTTACCAGCATAACATCTCAAAAGAGAAGTGTTTCTCTAGGTAGATAATTACCTCCTTAAGATTAGGGCTTATGCTATAAATGTGTGAAAAACCTGGAAAAAAAGAATTTGGCTTTAGTTTTGTTTCTCAGAATTATCCTGTCAGAGCTCATTGGTGCTTTTGTGTAGTCATGTAACAGGAAATGTTGAGGCAGCATAGTACAGGGAACTAGGTGTTCTCTGGATCTGTGACAGAAAACCTGCAGTAAATTGCTAATCTTTGTACACTTTCAGAAAGCACTGAGCTGTCTGTCTATTGCTGTCAGTATTTAGTACTTGAATGGCCTCTTGCATACAACTTTGTACAGTATATTAGTTATTTTTTGTTGCTGTGATGAAATATGATCAAAAGCAACTCAGAGAAAAAGTTTATTTTGGCTGACAGTTCCAGAGGGCTGGATCCATAGTGGCAGAGAAGGCAGGCCATGCCAGCAGGGACAGGAAGCTACCAGTAACATCTACACACAGGAAACAAAGGAAGCAGGAAGTTCGGTGGTGACAGCCTTCCTCAAGGAAGTCCAATACCTTTAGAAGTTTCCCAAATTGTACCATCAAGTGGGACCATTTCAAACACATGGGCCCATGATGGACGTTGCTTGCTTAGGCCACACTCAGTGGTGACATTTTGCTGTTAGAGTGTGAGGATTATGAATGCTTTAGGTGACATTTGTCTGCTGTTGTCATGACACCAAGCTGTCTTTCTTTCAGGCATCCTCTGGGACTTGCAGGCCTGATATTTCAGAGTCACCTGAGTTGCGTCAGAAGTCACCATTGTTTCAGTTTGCCGAGGTAATGTTTGCATCTTATACCTAATTAATAAGGGAGTCATATAAAGCGAGCTTAAATTTGGGCTAATGACAGCTAAGGAAAGCAGCAAAGACCTCTTGCTCAATGAATTATAGATGGGAATATATAGCGAAAGCTAAGAGACATTGTCTCCAGGGGCTTTTTGTTAGATTAGTTTTGAGACAGAGCCTCTCTTATAGCTGGGCTGCTATCAAACTCATGACTCTGCCCCCATTTGCCAACAGCAGGGACTATAGACATGCACTGCCATGTGGTGGTCTAGAGACTTTAGTTGAGAAATAACTATATGTTTATGGAAGCTTCTTAAGTCATAATAACTACTATAATTAAACTAGAAGTATTATTAAAACAGATTTTGATTGATAGATTCAAAAATAGAATAAACTCAGCTGTTATGTATACTCCTTTGCCTCCTTTCTTCCTCCTTTTTTTTCTCCCTGATTTCTAACTTGATAGCATGAATTTTTACCAGAGTCTTCCATCACAAGAGAGAACTATTAGCTTGGTGTCAGTGTCGAAACAGAGATTAAAACTGCTTCTTAAAGCAGGTCAGTTAATCCTAGGACTCGGTATGAACCCTCATCCGCACCACCAATCATTAAGCCACGTGTTCGTCCCTTGATCATTTAGATTTTCTTTTGTTTTCCTGTCCTGCCACAGTTTGGTGTGGGACAACCATATTTCTCACATCTGTCTGTCTGCATTGGCACCTCCTGCCAGTCCTTTGAGAATATCTACACTATTCTTAACAGCTTTGCTTCTATAGTGTTATAGTATGTATTTGTTCATGATACATATCTGTTTTTTTCTGTCCTTGACAAACATGAGTTTGAGTTGTTTTCAATATCAACTTCTTCAAGGACTTAATATAATGGAGAAGTTATAGTGTGGTCTTTTTTCTTTTTTAATTACATATGTATTTATTTATTTCACTCCATATTTTCCTCCTTCCCCCCATCCACCCTCTGACTGCTCCACATCCCACACCTCCTCCACATCCCTCTGTTTCCACATGGATGTCCCCACCCTCTCATCCTAATTGACCTCTAAACTCCCTGAGGCCTTCAGTCTCTTGAGGCTTAGGTGCATGTAATATAATGGAGTAGTCATACTGTGGTCTCTTTTCAACAGTTAGAGACATGTTGGTTGAGGTTGGGCCCAGATTCAAGCAGAGATGCTTAGTCAGTGATTCCCAAAGTCCAAATAATAGATTGAGCCTCTATAAAGATTTATTTGAAAGATTTATTTGAAATTTTGTATGTATCAGGAAATGTGCATGTTGAAGCTTCTATAGCACATGTAAGGTTCCATAGATATCTGTGAAAATATTGCTTTGATGTGTGTAAGGTCTTGATATTCTTTAGGAGACCCTATCTTGTCACTAATTGAAATCAAAGTTCATGTCAAGATTTCTAAGAGTATCCTTTTACTTAGAACTCATTAAATGCTTTTCAAAAAAAAAAAAAAAAAAAAGAGATGGATTTTAATAGTGGTTCTGTTTGATTCACTATCTGATTTAATTCCTGAAGAGATATATTTAGAGTTGGTTTTCCTTTTATATGAATTGTTTTTCTTAAAGTTAATGAACAGCTAGTGTAAATGAAATCCTACTAATTTTATAATTCCTAAGACTCGAGAAAAATCCTTGGAGCTTTGTATGTGCAGTTTGTCAAACTTGCACATAGTGTTACCTAGAACTTACAGGGTTGGTGGATGGATCAAGAAGTGACTCAGTTTCAGCTTGAAATGCCTTCTAATCACTTAGTTACATTTTATCCTTTTTTGATTTTTTTTCTATCCAGTTAATACTTATTTTTAAATAGCTTACCTAATTCAAAAGATATGGTAGATTTGAAATGCTTCCTAATTGCTTCAATAGTAAATTGTATCAATAGTTCAGGCAGCCTTTCTATTAATCTTGTCTCCTCTGTATTTCACCTTTGATATTATGCTGTCATATGTACATAATGTTTTTTAAAGTTTCTAAAAGTCACTCCTATGGTTGAGTTGGAATCAAGGTGCATTCATTGCTTTGTCAGTACTCTGTGGTGACGAATCACATTCCTCTATATTCTCTTTAAGGAATCGCAAGTGGGCTGAAGTGATAATGTCCAAGGCTTCTGTTCATGTCTGCTCACTTTCTTCCTGTTCTGTAACTAAGCTTTGTCCATTCTGAAACAAAAATTAATAACTGATGTTGCTCTTAAAAAATTCCGGCAAGTGTTTCATTCTGCCCTCAGAGCAGTTGGAGGGTAGCATGGTTACTCAATGAAAACAAAATATTGTGTGGAACTGCAGAATCATGTATGTGCTGTTAGACACGGGAGTGTGTATATGTGTTGATGGAAGGCTACATGTATTACAACAGAAGGAAATGGCATAGAAGGATATGTGTAGTTCAGTGGGTAAAATTCCAGCCTCATAAGTATGAGAACTAAGCATGACCACTTGTCAACTCTAGGGATGCAGGGACAAGAAAGTCCATGGGGTTGGCTGGCCGGCCAGCCTCTATGAAACAGTGAGTTTGGGCTTCCATTGTGGATGAGAGTGATTGAGGAAGACAGCTAACATTAACCCTTGTCCCTACATACATGTCCACAGAGAAGAGGCAAGGCATTTGTATCTGAACGGTTGTAGTTGGGTCTATGCCAGACATTACATTTTTAGGCTTGTTTGTTTCTCATCATAATTCTATAAAATAGGCACTAATACCATCATTAGTGTATAGTAGGGGAAAATAAATCTTGGAAAATTTAATTGAGGTCATGTTGCTCATGTCGCTCATGTCGCTACTAAGTAGAGATAGAATTAAATCCCAGATGCCCAGAACCCACCTCTATGTTCATCCACCTTACTGTTTGACAGCAAGCTTGGAAAGTGTCAGGAAGAGTGTTGCTGTATCTACTTATAGCTTCAAGATTTTAATACTATGTTTTCTCACTTTTGGGGTGGGGTAAGGAGTGGAGGGCAGGGGCAGGTGATCAAGTCAAGGATTCTCTGTCCAGCCCTGGCAGTACCGGAACTTTTTCTGTAGACCAGGCTGACTTAAAACTTAGAGATGCTCCTGCCTCTGCCTCCCCAGTGCTAGGATGATGGATGTACACTCTCCCCAGCTTTAGTATTGCGTTTTTGAAAAGTTCATTGAAAGAAATTCATCCCAGCAATTCTATTTCATACCATTTGATCACAGGCCTGATATTCTAATAAGGGGTGTGGCAAATGAGCCAGACTCTGTCCTTTGTTCTTTACTGCCATGTCTTCCGTTATTATCATTTTGTGTTGATTTTTCCAGGAGGGATTGAAAGTGACAACTTACTTGGGAATCCACATGAAATATGTGGCAGAATCTATTAGTGTAGTGTAGTAAAGGTTTCCTCAAACATGAACATGTCTTGTTTCCTTTCAGATATCCTCAAGGACATCGCACCCCGATGCGCCTTCAAAACAGTGTCAAGCATCAGCCTTGTTTCAGTTTGCAGAGGTAAAGCCTTCATTCCTTGATGCCTGTTAGGTTCAGACATCACGTCCATCTTTGGAAATGCTGAAAAGGAATCCTAATAATATGTGTTGAATTTGAGGCGTGTTCTTTCCATTAGTAACATAATACATGGAATATTTGTGGCCTTTTGTTACCACTGCTGTAGCCATAGTCAGCCCAGCTCCAGGTTTACAAAATGGTGATTTTTTTTTATAAGCATTCATTAAACTACACTTACAGCAGGCACTTGCCAGGATTCATTTATTTCCTTTTACCTTCTTAATTTACATTAATCTTATAAAAATAAAACCTGCTGTCAACATGAATACCACAGGATTCCAGTTAATTGTTTGCAGTAGTAAAATTAGATGCTGTAGTTGATAAATAACTTTCTCAAAGCAAATGCAGTGGTAAATATGACTTGTTAAATTGTCACTAAGTAGCTTTCCACATGTATCTGTGGCCAGTGTTTTCTTAGAGTCTAATCCTTGGCTCTACTCAGATGAGGTTTTGCACCATCTCCAATTTTATCAGCTTGTCATCCAGTTAGCATTCACCAAACCATGTTTCTTGGTTCATGTACTTGGTTTGTCTTCATGTGTTCATCCCTATAAAGCTTCATGACAAATAGTAAGATGGACACAGACCACGGAAATAAGATCCTGCCTGCTACAGGGCCTTGTACTGTTCCCTTTCCTTAATTCCAAGAAAACTGAATATCAGAATGTAAGTAATGCTTTATAGAATGGAAAGAAAATGACAGGCAAGATAGTTGTGTTTAATATTGATGAATCACTTTAATTCTTTTGAATAAGGAGTGCTGCATAAAAGAAACGTAAAAGAATATCCTTTGGCAAGGGAAAACCTAGTGTTTCACTCTGAATAAGTGAAAAACAGGTATTATTATTTAAGACTCTTTTAAAAAAAAATTAGGCTTCTTCATCTTAGGACCCTCCTGAGAGTCGGCCCCAGCTGGTCGCATGTCAGGTGGCTCTGCTATGGTAGTTGCTTTAGCTTCTGAGGACTGTTGTATAGAACTAGTTCACAAATTTCAAAATGTTATCTCATGAAGAACAATTTGCTTGATGAATCTGAACACATTAATATTTTATAATTTTCCGTTCTGATAAGCAGACTGCTCATTTCTTTGACTGGTGGAGATAGTTTCCTTTAATGTCATTTCTCATTCTTTTCCAGTTATTGATATGCATTTATTGCTGTTAACTATTTTTTCAAAAGTTAAAAAAGAGTGCTGGTGTGTTGACTGAAATTATTTTTAATGTTGATATCTAAGCCATTCCCATCCAGTTTTTCTGAAGCATCCCATACACAATAGAATTTATTTGCTGTATATTCTCTCTGATTAAAGTTTTCACCCTGTAACATGAATTAGGAAGACATGATGTCTTTGATATACCTGATATTTACATATTACTTACCCAAATTATCCAACTCAATATAAAATATTAATGTGAAATATCTTGGCCAATGTGTGTACCTAGCAATGATTAAGTGGCTCTTAAAAGATACTATCACCAGATCATTAGCAGCCCCCTGAAGACCTTGATAAGGGTTGGAGGACCAAATTGATGATATAAGAGTCTCTGTCCTGTGATTCTGCAGAGTGCGGTCAGAGAATCTCTTAAAGGAAGTAATTTATGCTCAGTGCACTCTCCTATCAAGTGGCAAAAGTTGGTCCTTGCCTCTCAGTTGTACGGTTATCCCCACATAGTCTCACACACACACACACACACACACACACACACACACACACAACCTTACTAGACAGTTTTCAGGGAAACATCCCCAGATGTTACACTACTATTTAGCAGCATTCCTTCCCGAAGTTTTTTGGTTGAAGTAAACATCTGTGGGATTTGAGGAAGCTTAAGGATGTTAAATTGAAATTTTAATAGGGGCCGCTTCAAGGAATTGTAGCATGAGTCATACATGGAGGATAATCCAGACTGGATAATGTGAACAAATACAACTTTGCTATTCCCAAAAATCTGATGCAATCTTCTTCCCAAGCCTTTTAAATTTCTGAACAAATCAAACAAATCAAGGCACTTGGTGTTATTTAACAGTATGTGCTATACCTGCTTTACATAAGAGAAGTCTGTGCTTACCTAGAGATTCATAAGTTGTCTGATGCTTTTCCTTATGTTGGATGAGAACACTATGCTTCAGTCTAATATTTTACCATATGACCATATTGTCATCCAATTGTAGGCCAGCGTGCATAAGGCTAAAATAGAGTCAACTAAATGAACCCATAGAAGCTGTCTGCTGAATTCTACAATGAACATATATATTATAAAAATTAGAGTACCTTCTAATCACAGTGATTTTATAATTATTTCATGAAACAATATTACCTTTGAGAACTTATTTTCCTAGTAAGTGTACAGCAAAAGTTTTTACACCTTAAAATACACCAGTGTCTCCCATAAGGTTTGCTCAAATGTAGAAAGATTCTTATCCCCAGGACTCCTGTTTCATGCAGGCTGAGAGTAAGTCTGAGAACTTACATCTGCACTAGGACTCTTTTTAGAGAGCCACAGCTTAAGGCTACTATTCTCCAGTTGCTGCTAACTCACAATTAATTGTTATTGTTAGTGCACTTTCTCATTCCCGTTGTTCTCATGAGGAGAGGGTGGAAACAGAGGAAGGAGATTAACTGTTTGATACCAAATTACCGTTTTATATCCCCATCTGTCTTCTGAGGGGTTCTTCTGGTCCTGTTATTACCTACTTAAGAAGAGAGTCAACATTTATGTATTTAGGAAACATTTAACTCTGCAAACGTGTTCAGTTTGGAAATATTTATAAGATAGACACATGAAGTATTTCCAGAAAGTATTTCTGCTAATTTCATTTATAAGCTTTTTGGAGGCATTTAGCCATGTGTTCTTTAGAAATGGGTTATTGTTGTGAAGTATAATTATCGAAGGAAACACACTTGTTATGAACTCTGGCCTTTTTTTAAAAGTTATAAATGAGCCGGGCGTGGTGACTGACACATGCCTTTAATCCCAGCAATCGGGAGGCAGAGGCAGGCAGATTTCTGAGTTCGAGGCCAGCCTGGTCTACAAAGTGAGTTCCAGGACAGCCAGGGCTATATAGAGAAACCCTGTCTCGAAAAAGAAAAAAAAAAAAAGTTATAAATGGATTGTGTTTTTCTTTTCATAGCAAGTCCTAGGTTCCTGCCTTGAAAGCTAAGGAGGGCTTTCTTTCTTTTCTTTTCTCTCTTTTTTTTTCCTTTTCTTTTCCTTTTCTTCTTTTTTCAATCAAGTTTGGTTATCTTAAATCCTGTTGAAATTAACCTACACAGAACCATGGTTCAGCAAAGTCATTTTGTTTTTTATAGGTTCCTTATGGATGTTTATATTAAAGAAGATAAAATAATACCCCTGCTTTATAAGATCTAGGAAGAAATGAAGCACATAGATTGCCTGCCGCTGTGTCAGTCAGCCTCCTTTCATTTTGATACTCACATTTCATCTAGATTCCTCTCAGCCCATTCAGTGTGCTGTCACTGTGTGGTCCTAAGCTTGGATGTGTTCAGTTGGTCAAAATGAGATTCCTATCTGCATTGCTGTTCACAGGTAGAGAGGCATATCAGTCACTTTAGATGAAGTTCCTGAAGACCAATGGCTGAATACAATGCCAGAAAGGTGCTATTGTTTTCCATTATTTAATAGGTCTAACAGACTTGGCCAAAGTGCACATTCTCTGTTTGATTCGTGACTGGCTCTTAAACCTAGTGTATGTCTTTGGACTGAAAAAAAAAAACATACTTACTAAAAAGACACGGCTAATCTATATGATTTAGACAAATAGATGTGGACATTAAACCGTTCTTTAGAAGATATTTACCTTGCCATTATACATAGGACCATAATCATATCAAATTTAGGGTTTTGTCACAATAGTATATAAGCAATAGGTTCAAATTTAGAGCATTCATTTTCATGATAGAATACTTAATATGTTACAGAATATTGTGTTCCATAAAAACACTGCATACTTCACTGCAACTAATCACAGAACATAATATATGTTTTATTGGAAGCATTAACATTTCTTTAAAAGTAAGCAATACCAGCTATCCTCATATCCCCCATTTATTTATTTATTTATTTATTTATTTATTTATTTAAGCAGTCATTTTCTTCTAGACTAGTGTCTAAAATAACTTACAAGTGCAAAAGATTTTTTTTTTAATTTATTTATTATATGTAAGTACACTGTAGCTGTCCTCAGACACTCCAGAAGAGGGCGTCAGGTCTTGTTACGGGTGGTTGTGAGCCACCATGTGGTTGCTGGGATTTGAACTCCAGACCTTCGGAAGAGCAGTTGGGTGCTCTTACCCACTGAGCCATCTCACCAGCCCAATTGAAAAAGATTTTACCATCACCTAATTTGACTCTGATCTTTACCACCTATTTCCCTTGTATACTCATACACCTCAAAAAGACCTAAAATGACGATTTTTTAAAAAAACTTCAGAATGATGATTTTTCTTAGTATTTTTTTCTTGTATTTCAGATACTATTTCACGTACCCTTATTATTAGTAAATAATCTGAATATTACATAATAGTTAAAACAATTGTGTTAATAGCATGACACATCCCAGACATACTGAGGAAAATATTATTCACAGCTATGAGTTTATAGTACACTTTATTCATTACCTACCAGTGTAGCACTCACACACTGATGGGTTGGAAGCACCATTTCGGCCAGTCCTTGGTAAATAGACATTTATGATATTGTTCTTACTTAAAAGGAAAAGCATATGTCCCTTACATTGGAAATTTTTTGCAGGAGTGAACAACAAAATGACAGATTAACATTTCTCTGACTTATTCTTGAAGTCAAAGCTACCATCACAGATGACATTACTAAAACAACGTGTGACATTAAAAGACCCTAGACAAAAACTCTGAAAACAACTAGTATTTATATGATCAGTGTAGAAAGAAGCCAGCAGAAAAGATTAGCAAGGAATGGCCTCAGAGGTCAACCTCCAGGTTCAAAGTCCAGGGAGGAGTTTCCCAACGGCCATGGCATCAGCAGTGTTAGGTGCTACAGGGGAATCTAGAAAAAGACTGAGGCATCTAAAATATATGTCCACTCTAATATCACTCTTCACAAAAAAGTATTTTTAAAAACATGTTTAGAGAAGTCATTTCATGAAAATTTTGTCAGGAGAATTTGGAAACATGAACCGTTACCACACATGCATACTTTTGGAAATCAGGCTTTTAAGCAACTTTTTGAAAATTGTCTTATAGCTATGAATAGGTAAGCATCTCTAGAGATTAAAAAGAAAAGCAGGCAAGCTGTCCTACTGTGTAAGAACACCTCACAGTGCATTCACAGGGGACAAGTAGACTTTAGTGTGAACTATACTTCACGAAGCCCCAGGTACAGTAGAGATGAAGTGCAGTCAAGTAGTAACAGAAATCATGGACCAAAAGGAACAGCAGAGGGAGCTGAAGGAAGAAACACAGAGATGAGCTATGGAGTGCACTGCTTCCCAGCATGCTGCCTCTCGGTCATGCTTGCTCACACAGCAAAGTTGATAGTCTACAAACTAACTATTCAGTTTCATTGTGTAGCCAATTTTGGAATTGTAGTAAAAGTGTTTATATTCATTAGTGTTTATGATAAGTTATAAGTGCTGATTGCTCTACTGTCTCAGAGATGAAGTAGAGCCTTGGAACCTTGATACTCCCTAACATGAAACCTAATCCCCAAAGTACGATACATCATAGGCTTTCTTGGGCTTTAAAGGTAAAGCGAATGATTCCCAGAGTCCTCACTATTTGTGTACATCTACATAGCAGAAAATAATGACGGCATGTCTGCCTGGCATAGAAGCCATGGCTCCTACATTGTAGAAATTTGGTTCAGGAGACTGACATTTACATTCAGTCCTTCATTCCTTAAATTACAAAGAGTCAGTGATAATAGCTTGTTAGTTTTCTCTTAGACTAGTGATAGGTGAACAATTAAACTCAACTTGTTCTAGAAGTAGTTAAGAAGTGCTATGCTTCAGTGAAAACTTGCTGAGTGGAAAATATTCCAAACTTCAGAAAGATTGAGCTCCCTATGCTATATTCAGGATGTGATTAGAATGACCATAAAACCTACTAAAATTGTAGCATCTAGGAAGAAAAAAATCTTAATAACTTCCTTTAGCTAGACATTTGTTTTTAATAGCCCACATAACACATTAAATATATGTTTCTATTAAGGGCTCTTATTTTGTAGAGATTCCCTTTTACCAGTGAGTACCCATGCGTGTCATCTGTCCCAGAGATGATACCCATGGTCACTAGGCCACCTAGTACAAGTTAATGGGCCAGAGTTCCTTCTAAACCAAACTGAGAAAGCTCTGTATACACTGAGAAAGAACTCGGAATCGTAGATATAGAGCATGCTTAGACTGTAGCTACTTGCTCTGATGATGACTTCTCCCGGTGAAGAATGCTGTGTTCATGTCCTTCTGTGTGTATCTCCTTTTCAGCTGTTACTGAGGTTAAAAATGGAAAAGGAAGTTTTCATATGAAGTAAGAAAGAGTGGTGTTGTTCATTCATAGTAGTGCCCAGGTACTGCAAAAAGTATACAGTCAGAATGATGTCATATATGCTGATGAACCCAGCATAGTGCAGGCAGGTTCTTAATTGTACCCCACACGTTTGAGGTCTATTAGTTTTGGAGTATAGTTTATGAGTGGTCTCTTAAGGACAGTCAGGATTTTATATAAAATCATCCCCTCCCCCAACTTCTGTTATATTTCCTACCATTTAATGAGTTCTTTCCATAGAAATACCAAAATTTTCCTTAAAAATTAATTGATTGGTAAATGCAAAATAATTCTATATCTCTTTGAATTTGGCCAACTGATGAGTTAGTTCTTAAGTAGAAATCAACATGCAAATCATGCTAAAGTTAAATTTAGCGTCGGGAATATGAAAGATAATATTCTTGTCATTATATAGCTATCAATCCTGTACCTATTTTTGAGCAGCTCAAATGGTTCTCAAAATGATTGTTTCAGATTTTATGTAGCTAAAGCAGTTTGGTAGCTGGGAGCAATGTTAGTCCTAAAAACTTAAGAAATTTTCTAATTGTGTATGTAGGAAACCAAAGATTCTGGCATCAAAATTAATACTGTTTATGTGGATTCTTCTCTGTATAGATCTCTTCAAGCACTTCGCAGTTGGGTGGCACTGAGCCTGTGAAACGCTGTGGAAATTCTGCACTCTTTCAACTGGCAGAGGCAAGTCATAAGAACTTAAGATCCACAGATGTACAAATCACAAAATAATGAGGATAGTGTTTCTTAAACTGTGCTGTCTCATCCGTGAACGCAAACATGCCATATCTGTTTTTCAACAGTGAGAGGACTGCCTTTAACTTTACAATAGGGAATGCTTCTACTCAAAGTCATCAGGCACTGAGAAAGACTATATAGGGACATCACAAAAGTTGTTTCACATGTATTATTTTTAATAAGGCAAGTTTTGTCTGTCTCGAATCAGTAAGTCTAAGATTAGCAAGTTTACATAAATCCAGCCTGAGCACCAAAACTTTCTATCTATCTATCTATCTATCTATCTATCTATCTATCTATCTATCTATCTAGTTATTATTTTCTTAAACCACTTCTAAATCTACAAAATGCACTTCCTTTAGTTGGTGTGGTATGTGAACATATACCATCATTAAAGTAGTGATCTTGGAGTTCCACTCACACATTTGATGAGACATGCTACTATTGCTCCCCTAGCAAATGAGAAACTATGCGGCAATTGGATGAACTTGTAGATTTCTATCATGTTGCGACTGTAAAGAGAATATGTGGGAGGATTTCATCAAAGCCAGGACTCTCTCAACTGATATGAAGTGGATGATGAGAAACTCCGATGCTAAACCTTTTCTTCTTTTTCTTTTTCCTTCCACTGTGGTCCCTTTGATTTCTTTTGTGAGTGGCATGGTTCTTTTACAAATTGACCTTAATGAGATCATCTATGATTTTAATCATAAAAATCTGAGAGTTTGGGGCTGGAGAGAATACTCAGTGGTTAAGAGCACTCACTGCTCTTCCAGAGGTCTTCAGTTCAATTCTCAGCAACTACATGGTGGTTCACAACCATTTGTAATGGAATCCAATGCCCTCTTGTGGTGTATCTGAAGATAGCAACTCATATACATTAAACGAATAAATCAGAGAGTTTGAAATCTTTAAGTTGGTAGCTTTTAAAGCTAAGCCAGGTACTAGTTAGGAATACAAGACCCTAAACAGTAGTAGATACAAACACTAGAACAAACTAATCCATTGTATTGGATGCCAGGTTGACATGAATCTTGGGCAATACAAATTCAGCCCCAACTGGAGGACTGTGAAGACCAGAAACACTGAGGGAAACTCTTAAGGCATCAGGGACTGGTCCTAAAAGAAACTTCATGAGTAGGCTAAGATATTCAGATGTGGCCAACAAAGAGAGTGCATCTGTACTTAACCTTGTAAACAGATCTCAGGAGAGACACTGTGAGGTAATGGATTTTTCAGGCTCTAGATAGTCAAAACAACTTGAAATGACCATTTTTCTTGAATAATATGAATATATGGTCCATGTGCTTTTTCTGGTTATAGTATTTCTCTGTGTGCACATACATATATAAATAATGAAGTATTAAACAACATGAATATAAAGCAAACCAACTTTGCACATAACATTTATCTTTACTAAGCTGTTTTTGATAGTAACCTGAACCTTTGAGATGCTTTGCTGGGCAGAATGCTAAAAGAGAGGAATCTTCTTTGTCATTCTCTTTCAGTCATAAAAAGGGTTTCTTATTAAATCAGAGCTCATTAAAAAAAAAAAGTATTCTTGTAATTTGTAGGGATGCATCCCAAATCTGAAACAGATGCTATGGTTTAACAGATGCCTGGATGCTGGTTTCATAATTTAAAGGGGTAAAATTACTGAAATAAGGCTATTTCAGTTACAGAAAATGAACTCGCAACATTTGAGTAAAAATATGTGCTTCTGATGAACTGGGTTGCTGGAAAATCATTTGCCAAGATCTTTATTATTATTTGTGTCAAATGAATCTGCTGCCATAAACACTCCAGTTCCTAAGTAAGCATCAAATGCACAGTGGATAAACCAACATTGCTGGTGATCACCAGTAGACTAATGCTTTCTTTAATTTTTAATCTCATTTGTAATTCGCAGCGTTTTTTCTTTTCTTTGTCAGATAATCTATAATCATTTCTGGTACCTCTAAAAAGTAAATATAGAGCCATACTTGAGCCTTACACATTCCACAGGGAAAAACATCAAGAAAATAGTTCCAATTTAGTCTGGACTCTTCCCTCTCACTACGTCCTATACCTTGACAGGCCTCTCATCACTACCTCGGCTTCCAATCATCCAAGCAGGTGATGTGTGGAGCATCTTGTCTTTTTTTCCTCCTGAAGATAGAACTATTCTCCACTTCTTGCCACCCTCTATCAGGAAGAGTGAAGTCAGCTCTACTGTTAAAGATTTAAGGACAGATATGCAAGCAGTATATGCTTATGGTTTGGTGAGAAACAAGAAATGCTCTCTAGATGTAAATGCATTGTGACATCTGACCAAGCATAAACAAAACAAGGGAACTGGCAATAGAGAGACTTGGAGTAGCTTTCTCTTAGTTTTGACATTGGAACACTATGTGTTTCCCAAGGGTAAAGTAAATAAATAGAAAATAGATTATTTTGATCAAACAGGAGGCCACTGCACACTAATAGGGAGGGGTTGGCAGGTGGCAGACCTGGGGCAGTCACAGTGGAGAAAATATGATGGAGCTGCCTTTGCTTAAGAGGCTCTCAAGTACCAGGAAAGGCAGGCGTGACAGTCACCTGGACTGTACCTCTACAGCTGTCTTAATCAAAATATTTATGACTATTGGTTTAAACAAAACAAAACAAAACTAGTCAACTTCTCTTCCTAACCCTGGACCCTATTCCAGCCCTGAGGCCATGTCCCTTCTGATCACTGACAGCCTATCTTTTCCATATTTTAAATATTACCCTGCTTGAGAATCCCTTAAGAAAGTCCTTAAGATGTATCATTAACCAGTGAATAAAGAAAGGATAAGTTCATCAGTGTATATTACTTGAATATATTTGAATACTTGAGAAGCAACTTAAGGAAGGAAGGGCTTATTTTGTTTTGAAAGAGCAGAGAAGGTATGGTGGCTAGGTACGGAAGATAATCAGCCTGTCTTCTTTCTTGAGTAAGAAGTAAGGCTAGGACCCTCACAGTCATCCTCCAACAGTCCACTATCTCCAGCCAGACCCTTCCTTCTAAGCATTTTGAAACCTCCTGAAACTGCTCTGTGTGCAAACCTCAGCAGGTTCTTTTCTCTGCCATGAGAAACAAGGCTCAAAGCTAAGCACTGCCCCTTCTGTAGCTGTATTCCTTGGGCTAGAGAAATGGATGGAAAAAGAAGTGGATGGGCAGATCTCCCCAAGTTAGGGTTAGTGCTTACAAGAAATGCAATCTTAGATCTGGGTAGAGGCATGTGGTGCTTTGAATAGGAATGGCCTCCATAGACTCATGTGTTTGAATGCTTGGTCCAAAAAGAATGGCGCTAATAGGAGGTGTGGCCTTGCTGGAGGAAGTGTGTCACTAGGGGGTACTCTCCAAAGCTCAAACCAGGCCTAGTGGCTCAGTTCATTCTTGCTTCCTGTGGACCCAGATAGAGGGACTGTCCACTCTGTCTCCAGTACCATGTCTGCCCGCATGCCACACTTCTCTCCATGATGACAATGAACTAACAAACCAGCCCCAGTTAAATGTTTTCCTTTATAAGAGTTGCCTTGGTCCCCTTGGTCTTGGAAACTTTATATGCCCCCATACAGGGGAACGCCAGGGCCAAGAAGTGGGAGTGAGTGGGCAGAGAAGAAGGGCAGTGAGAGGGTATAGGGGACTTTTGGGATAGCATTTGAAATGTAAATGAAGAAAATAGCTAATAAAATAATTAAAAAAAAAAAAAAAAGAGTTGCCTTGGTCATGGCATCTCTTCACAGGAATACAAACCCTAACTCAGACAAGGTACCTTTCAAGCTTAATAACCTGAAATCCATCCCCCAAAAATATATAGTTGAAAAATTACAGAGACTCAATGATGATGATAGGAGAAGGAGGAGGAGCAGGAGGAGGAGGTGGAGAAGGAGGAGGAGGAGAAGGAGGAGGAGCAGGAGGAAGAAGTGGAGGAGGAGGATTATTTTTCTATGAAATAGGAGCAAAAAACATTTTATATCTATTTTTATTGCCATGTTCTCTACCTACCTCAGCAGCCAAAACTAAATTCGGTAGGATGTTGTTAGATTCCCCTGCAATGTCAATTTTGGTTTTCAAAGGACCTCCTCCCCGGATGAAGGTTCTAATTAGAACATGTGATTTGACATTTTAGTATGTAGATATTTTGTTACGTGAGGGTGGTCACATTTTTGTGTGTGAACACATATGCGTGTGAACACATGTCTGTGGTAGCCAGAGAGCAACCTTTTCTTCTTCAAGTACAGTCCGCTTTGTTTTCTGAAACAGGGTTTCTCACGAGGGCCAGCAGCTCTCTGCTTAAAGTTCCATGTGTACCCATCTTCCCAGCTCTGGGAGTCCAGCTGCCACTGCACCTAGTTTTTGCATAGGTGCTGGCAATCAAGCTGAAGTTCTTGAACCATCTATCCAGCATCACAATGTGTAGCTTTTACTGTTTGAAAGTGACCTGGAAATCCTCAGCCTTGTTCCGTGTCATTTAAAGGGATCCAGCCAGCCAGGAAGGGAACTTTCTGCTAAGATGAGGAAATTGAGAGCAACACAGTGCTCTTTGTTCAAGCCTCCACAAGGTTCATACTGTTCAGTTAATCAGTTTCTTATGCCGGCAAGTGCTGGGATGCATTGTTTCCAGTCATTTTGAGATTAATTAGGCTAATCATCTACAGAACAGCTCGGCATCCTCCCTGGGATGACAGTTGGGTATGAGAGTTGCTGCCATTCTGAGGATGCTGTGAAGAGAATCAGAGATAGCTTTATCTGCATTTCAATTCTAGGATTAAATATCTGTAGCACCAGTACTGTCTGGTTACCAAGCAGAACAGTGTAGTCACTAATTCTAACAGAGAAGAGTGTTTGAGGGTCTCTGTCACGCCAGTAATAATGGGGCTGCTGAAGTTACCTGTAGACCTCTCTATACATCTTTAGTAGAATGAGAACTAAAACCTGTAAATCACCTACCATCAGAAGTAAAGGAATACTTTGCTTTTATATAAAGTGTTGGTTTCTAAGAAACTGAAAGGGGACTACGTCTAAAATCACTGCTGTTATTTCTTCTAGTCTTTTTATGAAATATTTAAAGTGTTTGTTAAAATGGTAGAATCATTTCTTCTGGTGAAAAATTTTAACTCAAGGTAGTAAGGAATGCCATTTATTATCTACTGTGTGTTAAGCATGGTTTTGAGACCCTTGTATGCATTGATTTAATTCTCACAGCTATGCGCTGAGGCAGGAACTATTATCATTTGTTTTTCATATTAGGAAACCAAAGAACGTAGAATGAAGTAAGTTTGCCTGATAGATTGCTTAAGTTCATTTGGATAGTAAGTATCAAAGTCTGGGTAGGGAGCCAGGTATTCTTTCTTTCCTGGACTTTCCTAGATAGGCTTTTCAGTCTTATTTAAGACAACTATAAAACACTGTCTTAGATGCTTGTTATAGAGATGTGCACACTTTCAAGTCTTTGTGGAGACTTCTACCTATATATGTATGGCTGGCTGAAATTACATATTCAGGTGCTGTCAAAAATGGAGCGTAGATTTCCTTTTTAGAAAATCTCACACATTTGAAAAGCTGGCGGGCGTTACATACTACTCTCTGTGTGTATATGTTCCTGTAGATATGTGAGGGTTATTGGAAATTATTGTTATACAAGTCTTACCCTAAAGGGGAGTGCTCTTCAGTTGCATGAAGATGACATTAAAAGAGAAGAAAGGACTCAGAGCAGCATACTATCTATTATATTCTTCATCTCAGCTCATCAACCTGTTACATTTCTGTCAGAAGCTGAAAAATCAGGATGTTGTATTTCCCCATGTAAACCAGATAGAACATAGAAAAGCTATGGGTCTGGAGATTTCAGGAAAACAAGAAAAGTTGTTATTAACCATATTTATTAAATAAATAAGGACATAGGTTTTCTCAGAAGGCTTAGGATCTTAATTTTTCTTATATTCTTAATTGCTATAATGATGCATGATCATATAGAAGGTAGGTAAAGATAAATTTTACTATAGCATCTGTAAAAAGTCATTTATAAAATTGTACATTACAATGGCAGGATTTATAAACAATATTGAAAATAGGGCACTCCATGAATAATCTTGCTTAGCTGCTCTCCCTGCAATCCTAACATTTCCCATTACTGCTGATGACTAGGGATGTGTGACTGAAGTGGGACTGTATGTAAATGATGTGATGTATACTGCCTTCCCTCCCACCCACCTCTAACCCAGAACATACAGCTGCAGAGCTCAATATCTAATTTTAATCCTTAAAGTTTTACAAGGGAACCTTTTAATTAGCACATGTGTGTTTATCTTTTGATTCAAGTCTCTGGTTATTTAAACACCTCCTAAAACTTTTCTTCTCACTCCAAATTACACACATCAGTGTATTTTGGAGGGAGCTGAAATACAGAAATGTTTTTAATAACTGTCATTAACAACTTCAGTGATGACATCAGATGGCCATATGGCACTACAAGAACTCCCGCCCATCTAGAATCCCCAGTGTCCAAGGAAATAGTCAGTGAAGAAAATGTTTAAGTTGGCCCAAGGTTTTCAGCCAACCAAAGATAAAACTGCTCTACATGCTCTGATCTCAGTGCTCAGAGATATATAGATCACTGTTCTGTGACTGTTTATCCTCATGGTGGACAGTCTGATTTTCTTAAGAGTGCTAGCGTTGTTCTTAGGAATCTCTTGACTGTGTGTATTGTTATGGTATAAAGCATTCTGGTTTTAATTAATTAGAGAAGAAATGCACATCTTAGAAAATGCTATTAACTGCCATCTTAGGGTTATAGCTACACTGTTTTTGGCAGATAATAAGCCAGTACAAAGTGATTGTAAATATACCTTGGCTGCAAAACATTTGTTTTATACTAAAAAGCAAAGGGTTTAAAATGAAAACTGATTAATATCAGTGGGTTTGTTTGCATGCTGCCTTGTTTTTAATGTAGCTGATTCCCTGATAGTTGACAGTAAAAGGCAAAGTCTAGGAGTGATGTAGCCTGGCTTAATCCTGCTTACTGAGACTTACGAGCCACAAGACTGCTGCTGGGCTGTGACTTGTAAGGATTTATTAGTTTTCACTCTCCATGTCAATGTCTTTTAATGCAGGACAAGAACTGGATCACCATCTTCATGTTTGTTAAAGGAAATGCATTTATCATACCTCCGATTCAGAGATAAAAATTTGGTGTCGCATATGTTTATTATTCACTTAAAATTCCACAATAAACCCCAAGCCTAAAATGTGCTCTTACCTGAACTGAAAAGAAAAGAGGTTTCCCTGAAACAGGAATATGAAATACAGTCTCTTCACTGCATATTTTAGCCCCTTAAGTATTGATAGTTTTTCTTAACATTTTGAAGATGATGATAAACTTGTGCATTGGTCTACTCTGTTGTCTGTGAGGATCAGACTCAGTATTTCAGCTCATTCTTTTCTTTGAGGAGGGAGCTCCATTATCTCCAGCACTCCTCCTTCAGGCCTTTCTGTCTGTACAGAAGTCAGGGACCACAATGTGGATGCAGTTGGCAGAGGGAACTTTGAAATATTTGTGTTCAATGTCCACTCATATACTTAGGAGGTATAACTAAGAACACTGTGATTGTTGATCAAGGCCTGGAGGTAGTGTGGTAATAATTAGCATTTTTTAAAAGACCCATAAAGTTTGAGTGAAAATGCACTGAACACTCATGAATTACCTAAGGACTAATGAGCATTCAATTTAACACAATTATCTATTGAAAACCTTCTGTAAACCTTTTCAAAGACATGAGCATATTCTTGGAGGATATTACCAAGGCGAACAGCATGTGTTCTATGCTCTCTGAGTTATAGCTGTTGAAAAATAGAGTAGGACCTAAGGGAACTGATAATAAGTATCAAATATTTATGTCCATCTTTGACTTAAAACATTAACATTTTAACTTCTTTGAATGCTGCCCTGGGAATTCCATCAGTGGAAGGTGCCCGGATGATTTTTTACTCTTACTTTAAAAGAAGGTGTTCAATTTAAATTAATAATAGAAGGATAAATCGTCACTTCCCATGTCAGGCACCATTTCAAGGCCTGATTCACAACCAGTTCTCTATCAAAGGGCATCTTGACTAATAACAGGCATTAATTCTGTATTTCCCACAACGCAGTTCTGTCGCCTTGAGCTCACATTGCTTTATGTTTTTATGCTTGTTGTGTGACTGCCTGCATGCATGTATATATACTGTAGTTTTCATGAACATTCCTAAACTCCGTTGGATTGTGGATGCATATACTCAAAGTAGATGGAAGTAGACATACTAATATGCAAAAGTAAAACTGGGCACTGGAGAGAAAGCTCCGTAGCTAAGAGCCAAGCAACTCTTGTGAGGACCTGTGTTCAGTTCCCTGCACCCCTATGGTTGGTGACTCACAGCCATCTGTAATTCCAGTTCCAGGGGGAACCATCACCATTTTCTGGTCTTTGTGAGCACTAGTTACTCATATGGTATACAGACATACATGCAGGCATACATATAATGTAAAGATAATTCTTTTTAAGTTAAACTAATGTGATATGACAAGACTTTTCCTGGGGTGGTACAACACACATCTACTCACTCCAGATGGCAAGCTCACAACAGGCCAAAGTATGGATACCACCACAGTCCAACTTAGTAAACCAATGAGTTTTATTGGGGTTACTTAGAGGAATATGAATGAGGAGTTACTTACAGGAGCATAAATGACCAAAAAGACAGCTATATCACCAAAGCCCACTCCAACATAGGTGGAAACCTGAAACCCACTCCACAGCCTGCAGGCAGCTCATCACGTTGGAGATTCTAATTCCTCAGTTGGTCTAAACCCTTGTAGGCAGCTCTCCTGGTCTCCATGTCTTTGCAGCCTGACTTGTTAGTGAGTGACACTCAGCAGTCCTTTTTCGGTCTTAAGGAGATTGTTTACAGTATGAAAGATCTCAAACTCAGAGGAAACTGCTTCACGTCTGATCATAGTTACATATTTTTTAGTTTTCTAATGTTAAACCAGTTTGAGATTTTCCTGAACCCAACTTTCTGTGTAAGTTTTTTTTTTCTGCCCCTAAAGAATTACTAAACCCTAAATTTAAAAATGAGAACAAAGCAGTTAGCTGATCAAAAGCTATGGCTTGTGGTACTGATATGACTGTCATTACTTGAGGCAATAGAAGCATCATTATTCTAGCATATGTTCTATGTGACATAAGACTCCAGAGGTGTGTTACCACAATATATTATTCTTACTCTGTTCCAGGTGCCATTTTGAGTTCTGCACATTCCTTAGGCAAGAAATATTAACACCCACATGTTATAGATAGGGGATATGAGGCACAGAGTAGTTTAGGGAAACCTGTGAATAATTTTACACAACAGAGTTCCCTCCTACATCAGCATAACCAGTCAGTGCAAGTCCGTCTGCAGTCCTGCAGTCTGACCCCAGAATCAGTACCTTGAAACTACTCCTCACTATAGAAGTTTCTTGGCAGCAAGGGTACATATATCTTAAAAGATCCATTACATCCATACCTGATCCCGGGTTCTGTTTATGTCAAATAGAAATACCTAGGATGGTGAGAGAATAAATATGAAAAAACAACAGGTAATGTAGTTGAGTTTTATATAACGGCCAGGAAACTTAAGTACTTAAAAGGGAAATTTTGTAGCTGAGGTTATGTTAGAGTTGTATATATCTTTTAGATGTAAGGAAAACTGTGTTTCAAAACATTCAGAAACTCAACCAGCAAATAAGCCTAGGATGAGATGAGACAAAAATACTGGTGACAGTCAGCCCCACTCTCTTCCCGCTGCACCCGGTTTGTTAACTTCTGGTTTGTTTCTGCCTCTGCAGATCACACTCCTGGACCTTTCTTCCTCCCTCTGTGTATAAAAAAAAAAAAAAAAGTAAAGTTCGATTTTTTTATGACTGATAACCTCTGAATATATTTGTAGCAGAATATGAATTTTATGTAGCAAGTAATGAAGGAAAATTAGAAAAGAATTATATCCACATTTAAAAAGTACTCTAAAATATACTGTGAAAATCAGTGTGAGCAATGAATACAAAAAATGGCAGGGAAAAAAAAAAAAAAACCTGTGCTGTTTTTTTTAACTTTTTTGTAACTAATGAAAAATAAAATGAAATTGGCTAGTCTAAATTAGTGGAGGCAAAGCTATCAGAAACATCCAGGCAAAAGTGAAACTACATAATTACTATTTTGCACTATTGTGGAACGGGAGAAGAAAGATGATGTTCAAACCAGAATATGCATGTGCAGAAAGGCTAGTGTGTAACTCAGTGAGAACCAGAGCGATGTGATGGTGGGATATTAATTTGGCTTTCCTGTACAGAAAAATCCCACTCTAGGCTATGGCAAGACCTTGCAAATGAGATTTGTCTCAGTTTTGGTAACCTTTGACAAGTTGTGGAAAATAGCTCATAACAAATAGGGAAAATCATTCTGACTTTCAGAGACAAAGCATAATTTCTAAATGTAGTTTATTATTTCATAGAAACATTTAAAAGTGTTCTAATACTGGAACATGTAGAAACGAGGTGGAAACTGGAAATTAATAATCTCTGCAACCACTCCTGTGGTCACAGGTGCTGTCCCAGAGTGGTCCTGCTCCATTCTCTGACACGCCACTCGCTGCAGAGCTCAGCTTCCACCTGTGTTGAGCTACTGAGAGACACTGATGGGAGCCTGAGGAGGAGAGAAGAAACACTCAGCACAGGGAGCTACGGAGGAAATGGCTGTCAGCTAAGCCACATCCATTCCTCCAGGAACCATCTGCGCCCAGTGAGGCCCGTCATGTTTCTGTCTTGCACTAGCAACCTGGCCATTGGGTTTCAGGGTCATCTTTTACCCTTTTTGCCTCTAAGTTAGATTCCTGTTGCTGCTCACCTCTGAGTTTCCTTGCCACTTCCTGTTTCGTTGCTATAATTTCCATGAGTTTAACAAACTCCCTGCGTGGGAGTCACTCTGCTAGGTAGGCTAAGCATTGTCTCTGCTTAGCCAGTTAAACTGACTGACTAGTGCATTAGCCACCTTCATTGACTATTTGCTATGGTTATTGTGGTTTACATCTCTTCTTAAAGCTGAAAGAATGTTGTTGGTATTGTTGCTATGTAGCGCGAAGAGTCCAGGGTTCCACAAGACTTTTGACAGCCTTCTAAATAGGATAGGAGATGGGATTATAACACCTCCTTAGATGGCTGAGGTTTATTAATGTCCAAAATACAACATTATTTAGAAGTTTGAGTCTAGAAGTTCATCAGAAGGCAGTGTAGTTATCACTGTCCCAAAGGTTTAGGTAAAGCCATGAAAAACACTATTATCAAATGTGTGGCTGACACAAAGCTGGAAGACAATTCAAACTTTGATAAGGTAAGTTTTATAAAGAGAAATGGGAAGTCACTCATCTAGGGACTAGGTACATGACACAATTTATAAGAATGTAGAATTGACGAGACCAAGCTTCTTACCTTATTATGTGGATAAAAAAATCTGGGCATTTAATTGATCATAGGAAACAAAGTAAGAAAACTGAAAGATTTCATCTCTGGGGACCATAAAAAACTACCTAGTATTCCTAATGAGAGTTGTGGATCTTACATGGTATAGTACAAAAAGACTAAGAGTATCATTTAAAGAAGAATATTGCTATGTTGAAATATCTGTGCTCCCCAGTCCTTATGGAACTCATAATTTTTTTAGTACATAGCACCCTAATGAAGGTTGTACTTTTTCCTACTTCTCAGCCTATTTTAGCTCCTATGAGTTAAATCTACTCACTGTGTAACTTTACTTAGGTTCTGATATTTGGTTATGAACTCCTTTTTTTAAAGATTTGTTTATTATATTTATATGAGTACACTGTAACTTTTTAAGCATACCCAAAGAGGGCATCAGTTGCCATTACAGATGGTTGTGAGCCACCATGTGGTTGCTGAGAATTGAACTCAGAACCTTTGGAAGAACAGTCAGTGCTCTTAATCTCTGAGCCATCTCTCCAGCCCCATGAACTCAATTTTTATTCAATAAAGTCTATTCTTACTTTAGGAACTATGACAAATAGGGTAGTCAATTTTTGCTAAGTACTGAAGTTCTTACCAAACCTGCCCACTCACACAGTACTATGCTGCCTGTCTTCGTGCAAAAGTTAATTAACTCTCAAGAAGACTGTGTATCATGAACCTTTATATTGGAAAGAAGGTTCTATCAGGCTATCCCAGTGACTCCCAACTCTGGGTCAGATTTGGGTTTTGGCTAGTGAATAGATTTGTGATCTATGGTTTTTAATAGAAGGATTTGTTTTACTTTTATATTTTTTACCTTCAGCAATATAATTGTTTTTCTTATAATTTGGGGATAACACACTCTCTTTGGGGAGGGTGGAGGCAGCTTCTAAGAGCCTGAAACAGGGAAGTAAAGTATAAGTAGTGCTTCGTGTAATTACCTACCCAAGAAATATTATGCTATTTCCCAGAATATGTCCCCAGAGTGAATATCTATATGTGTTCTATTTCATTCCTAGCTTAGAATCCTATCAAGGTGATAAGGAGAATCATTTTGAAATATATTGAACAGAGAATAGAGTTTGCGAAGTACTATTAGGTTTGCTAAGTTGAATCTGTGCTGCAGATGCAAACTGTTGGCTTAGCACTGCAAAAGCTCGTGTCTAGCTGAGAAAGTCCTTGACATGACCTGTGAAAGACAACCAAAGTGACAATGGCTAAGAAACATAACATTTATCTTGAGAATGTCATTCTGACCTACTTCTCGAACTAGTATTTGAGCCCACATGGGATACTTTATAAATAACTAGAGCTAGAGTAGTTGAAAAGGAAAGTTATTTCAAAACACTCTCAGTAAAACATACAAGGAAGAATAATTATGTTAGTCTTGTGGCATTAGCATAGCATGTGCTTCAAGTGTGTTTCTGGTTCAGTACAATAAAGGGTAGTGCCCAGTGTCATGGTTTTTGATGAGTTTTAAAACCTAACTTGTATGAGAAAGGCAGTTATTGAACATCCTTCCCTGTGGATTATCTTTGGACTCTCTTGTCATGCTGTTGCTGCTGCTGCTGCTGCTGCTGCTGCTGTTCCTTCTCCTCCTCTTCCTCCCACTCTCCATCTCCATCTTCCTTCCTTCCTTCTTCCTTCTTTCTTGTTGTGGCATGGCAGTTTCTGCCTCCCCAGCACCTCCAATTCCTTCCTAGCCTAAATATAACAGAATTCTTCTAGAAAGGTTTGTGATGCATTAAAAGTACTAAGGTAGAAAAAGAAAATGAGACAGGGGACATCTGATATTTAATCCAGTATTTTGCTTAATTCAAGATTAAGTGAACAGTCCTAAAAACTTGCCATTTGGGAAGATGATGGTTCTGTAAAACAGATGAGTTTCCTGTGCGATGCTGATTTTATGCTGATTCAGCAAACCCTAGTGCCCTTCCCTTGTGTGTGCTAGTACACAGTAAATTACATATGTTACACTGCTTTGACCTGTGCTGCCCTTGACCAAACAGCAGCGTTGGCCTCTTGGTAAATTCCTCAAATAGAAACCTGGGTCTGCTGGTTTTATCTTTAGTTGTCCTCTTGGGGGCCTGGCATTTGAGAGTTTACAGTTAAGTGTTTATGAGTGGACGCTGAAGTATAGAAAATAGTTTACAATAAGCTGTAATTTCACTTCCCAGGAGTTTGAAGGTAATAGAGAGCTGGAGGTGAAGGTAAAAAACTTTCCTTTTAAATGTCCTATATGTGTTATTTAGGGATGAAGAAGTTTCAGAGCTGAACAAATCTATAGCAGGTGAATTTTGGCATTCAGAAATTTTCAAATTCTATAAAAATGTACATGTGTAGTAAATATATCTTGTTGTATGTAATGTGTCCTGTACATATTCAAATGCATGAATATTCTGGTAGCAAAAATACAGTCACAAGTATGATCAACTTTTTAAGACATAAGTAGTTTCAATTGCTTTCACTCAGAATCAATAGTCAGGCTTAGATGAGATTTATCACCAGACAAGATCAAACTCAAATGTTTTCAGATCTTCTGTGGTTTTAAAGCTATATGTCAGCATCTGGAAACCTATAATATGTGTTCACAATTATAGGTTGAAACCTTTGAACCAATTGAAACCTTTGTTTAATGAGTCATTATAACATTTCTGTCTTCAAGCGGATCAGTGGAAGTTACTGCTATTTTTCCTTTTTTTCTGGAGCGTTGGGCCAAATATCAGAACAGAGCATGGAGATTATTACATACTGACATAAGTATATCATATCACTTAGCCTTACAAAAATCCTCCAGGATAGGATGTCTGTTTTATAAAGGTCCGGGGGCAATAAGAAGTAAAATTCTGTGCTAGATAAGTAAAAACTAAGAGCCAAACTTATCTGTAAGCTTTAGAACCTATCCTCTGGCAAATCTAATTTTCCTAAGAAAAGTATCTGGTGATGCTAGGAAATGATTCAGAATGTTTATCTGTACTTCGATGAAATTAGCTCTGAAGAAATGAGCTAATTGTCACATTTGGAATTTTTAAATGATATATTTTTAAAAGTTAAAACTAATTTCAATGATAAAATAATGAGGCTGTTCGCTAATTCCCTCTCACTTTTGTTTCAACTATTTAGATGTGTCTGGCCTCAGAGGGTGTGAAAATGGAAGACACAAAACTAATAAAGTCAAAAGAGTCAGAGGGAGGGAGAATTGAGGAAATGGAAAAAGGGAAGGAGGAGAGAGACATAAAAGTGGAGAAACCCACTGAAACTTCATTTCCGAAGGAAGCAGAATTCGGGAAGTCAGCTAAGGGCAACATGAGAGAGTCTAAGGACTTAAGAGACATCGAACAGCTACAGATGGATAATGTAATGGCTATCAAAGTGGAAGACCCCAAAGAAATTAGGAAGGAACCAGAGGATGATCAGAAATACAGTCACTTCCCTGATTTTTCTTACTCTGCCAGTAGTAAGATAATAATTAGTGATGTCCCCAGTAGAAAGGACCACATGTGCCACCCTCACGGAATTATGATCATTGAGGACCCAACCACGCTAAACAAACCAGAAAAGATAAAGAAGAAAAAGAAGAAAAACAAACTGGATCGACACGGAAATGACAAATCCACACCCAAGAAGACCTGCAAGAAGAGGCAGTCTTCAGAATCTGACATTGAGAGTGTCATGTACACCATCGAAGCTGTGGCAAAAGGAGACTGGGGTGTTGACAAACTCGGAGAAACCCCAAGAAAGAAAGTCCGCACCTCCTCAAGTGGCAAGGGAGGCATTTTGGATGCCAAGCCACCAAAGAAAAAAGTGAAATCCAAGGAGAAGAAGGTTTCCAAGGAGAAGTGCTCAGACATCACCAAAGAGTCTCGACCTCCAGATTTCCTTAACATTTCTGCCAGCAAGAGTGTTACTGGGGAGGTGCCAGAGGGCATAAAAGCAGAACCCTTGACCCCTACCGAGGATGCACTGCCACCTAGCCTACCAGGACAGGCTAAGCCTGAGGATAATGACTGTCACAGAAAAACGGAGACCTGTGGCTCCAGGAAATCTGAGAGGTCTTGCAAAGGTGCTCTATATAAAACCCTGGTGTCTGAGGGCATGCTCACCTCTCTGCGAGCTAATGTTGACAGAGGTAAGTGACTTCAAACCTGAAAGGAGAGCAAGGCCTAGCAGAGTCTTCCCTTGAAAGAACTCATCAGGAACAGTTGAATATCAAACTAGTACCTTGTGTGAATCATTTATGTGTCATGTCCATCTCACTTTACTGTGAGCTTCCTAGCACTTAAAGGTTTTGTAGGTAGTCACCATAGAGAAATTCCAGGTAACTACATTTTTGTTTCTCTGTTGTAGGCTGCCTTCATTTTGAAGGGTCAGTGTTGAATGTTGCTTTTAGCCTGAGTATTTCAACTGATGAAATTTCCTGTGTGACACAAATAAATTTGGCAGAATCCTTACCTGTAGGCTCCAAAAGCAAATATCCTATCTAGTGCTTTTGTTAGGTCATCAAAACTACAACTGAAGTGATATTTTGAACATGGTAGCATCTGTAGAGTATATGCACTCATTTCATTTTGAAGTATCTGCAGAGGGAACTTTTTCTTGGTGGGCTCTATGCCAATAAGAAATGTGTGGTTCTCAATAAGCCCTGTGTGGAGAGAGCTTGGGAGTCCATAGTTCTCCAGGGATGTCTTTTTGTGAGTCTAGAGATATTTAGGATTAATAGTGTGTATCAGCAAAAGACTCTCATGCTTTAGGCTAGTTCTCACATGGAAAAGACGGTAGCAGCATCTTGATGCCCATAGTGCCTGGTGTATAGGACATTGCTGCTTACTTCAGAGGTAGGATTCTTTTTTGTAGTTCCTTTATTAAAAGCAGTCCAGCCCAATTGCTCTGGGCACCGATAGCTGCAAAAACATTGTGGAAATTAGGTAAAGGAGCCAAAACGTTACTTGTGAAGGACCTGAGCTGATCTCCTTCAGCCCTGGTATACTGAGAAAACCCCTTCTCTTGGGTTTCCTAGGGAAACGAAGCTCAGGAAAAGGAAACTCCTCTGATCATGAAGGGTGTTGGAGTGAAGACAGCTGGACATTTAATCAGAGTGGGACCAGTGGGAGCAAGAAGTTTAAGAAGAAGCTAAGGGAAGACTCCTTCCTTGGGTAAGTGCCTGCGAGCAGAGGTGACCGTCACTCATACCCTCCTGTAACAGGAGTGCTAAGTCTAACTCAGCCTATTCTTTTTCTCTCAGCCCTTTTCTTAGTATGAGCCCCCTACTGAAAATAGATCATGGGCAATGAAGTGATTACTACTCTTAACCTATCATGTGAATGGTAGTATTTACACTTTAGGGATGATAGAAACTATACACATTTTAAGCTTGGTCCTGAGTTTGGATCCAGGTCCACTATTGTGCAGTAGTGTGATAATTGTAGATACTTTATCATTAATCACGAGGACCCATTTCACCATCTGCAGCTTTGGAAGCATTTTATTGGTGTATTTATATTTTGCACATTTTATACCACTATTTATGTTTTAGTATTGTATATGTTTGGTATTTTAAAATATAGGCACATTTTTATAAAAATAATCATAGATGGACAACATAAGTTAAAAAAATTGCTCAGCTTCTAACTTTGATATATTTAAACAACCTCCTATTTAAGAAAAATTATTCTGATATACATTATACATTGAATGTAGCATTAGGAAGTAATGATACATATCACTATAAAATCATGTAGTATTATTATTTCATTATTCCTGTTACGCCAATACCCTCACTAGCAATCAGTATAAAGTATTTTGTTAGTAAGTCAGGAGAGACAGTACTTTATATTGGTGAGAGAAGTATCTACAGATTCACTTGTACTATTTCGAAAGTCCTTTGAGATTTCACATTAGCCCAATTTGAAAAGAATATTATGAATAGAAATAATTCTCTGTATTTTCCCTAAGTATTTTTAAAGTATGCAAATTTTATGCATTAGGTATATTATGTTTGCTTTATTCATAATATTTGCATTTCTATTTGTGGAAAATATAATTTTTTCCTTAGAAATAAAGTGTTTTAAAGTCTTGTTAATTCTAAGACTCCAAGGCATCATAAAATGTAAAGGTGGAATTTTGTGTGGTACAGATATTTCAATATTATCTTAAAATACATATATTTTAATATTATACTGAAATAATTAGTAGTTTAATTTCTAGTATTTTAAAAGTGCAAAATACTTCAAGTCAGTTTTACTTCCGTTATGCTTAAGTAATGATATGAAAACCCACCATTTGTCATTGTTAAATGATACTTTCAAATGCAGGGTACTTTAAAAAAGAAAAAAGTGATTCTAGAGTATCGCTAGACAATAAGATGTACTTTCTAGAATTGCTGATAATTTGTAGTGTGAATACCAAGCCAGGTCAGGAGGCACAGCACAACAGAAGTAGGGAATACAGTAAGCAAGCACAACAGAGGGGGTGATAGATAGCTCAGCTGCTGAGGTGTTTGCACTGATTTAAAAAAATAAAAAAAAGCTCGGCATGATAGCAAACCCAACTCTAGGAAGTCAGACGGGAGGATCCCCGGGCACACTGGCTAGCTAGATCTAATCAGCAAATGCCAGGCCAAGCGAGCAGAGTCCCTGTCTCAAAAGAACAAGCTGGGCAGCTCTTGAGAAACAGTACCTAAGGTTGTCCTCTAGCCTTCATACATGTATACACATGTGGACATACTCACTGAAGTGGTAATAATAAGCAGTAAGCAGTAAGCTCTTCATTGCTGACTCCACTGAGCAATGGAGTGACTGGGCAGTGAGGCCCATGCCCATTCTCTTTGGAAGCAGAAGCATGAAGATCATGCATTTGAGCATAGCAAGGGCTCCATAGGGAGTTCCAAGTCAGTCTCAGCTGCTCAGCCAGACCTTCTCTCCAAACCTCTCTCCATTACAAACAAGTTGTAAGAGAGATATTTCACCATTTGCTGAGAAACAGAAGAAATGAGTCTTTGAAAGTCTATCTTAAGAGAGTAGTGAGGTGTGGGGGTGTGTACGTGAGAAGCCCAACACATCCAAAGCTCCCTCCTCTTCCCCAGTCCTTCCATTTCCTGTCTACCAAGCTCTGCAGTTCCGAAGCTTCACCCAGCTGTCTGCAGTGTATCTTCGTTAGGAATTCTCATTGAACAAAATCCAACAGCCAGCCTAGGATCCAACAGGCATGTTGCCATTGCTATGCTGAGCCCATAGAGACAAAACCAGCCCAAGGATTCCCTAATTTTGCCAGTCAGTTATGGTTTTCATCTAGAGACATCACCTCTCTTGCCAGTATTCATTGGAAGCTGGCTTTCCTTTCTACTTGGTTGTGTTCCTCATTGACTCAACACTCTAGAATTTTTCCTAACATTCGAATATTTTAAACTTTGTATATGTTTTAATCAAACACTAGTCAGTAACTACTTTATAAAAGATGCAACTTATAATTCTCAATATATCATATTACCAATAAGCTTGGTAATGCATGAACATACATTTGAATCTTTAAAATGAGACCTGTCTGAGTAGAGTATATGTTTGTATTCAAAATTACAAGACTAAACTATGTCAGTAGAAAGAAATCAAACTTTGCACTTTAACCATTCAGGTTTAACCACTCAGGCCTGAATGGTGATTACACAACCTTTATGTACATTTATTTTAATTCTCAAGAATTTCTGAAAAGGTGGGTTTTTTTCCCCCAACTTGCATGGATTTTTTTTTTTTTTTAATATCCTAATTCCTATAGGGACCCTCTTTTTAAGTTGAAACATTTAAAAATATATCATTTATCATTTTCTGTTTAAATATTTGGTCTTTTACTAATTGAATAATCCCCTGCCTTTCTAATAGTTCTGCGAAGCTGGATGAAGAATTTGAAAAGAAATTCAACAGCCTCCCTCAATATAGTCCTATTACATTTGACCGGAAATGTGTATCTATTCCAAGAAAAAAGAAGAAGACTGGAAACATGACCTCAGAATCGACTAAAACCAGCAAAGGTTAGCTGTGGCCTCTTCACTCATTCAGTGTATCTGCACCTCAGCTGTCCCTCAACTAACTTCATCTCCCATAGAGAGCTACAGTGACTAGACGTCCAGAGCTGTCTTGGTCCCTGCCTCCCTTCTCCTTTCTTTCCTCCTTAATTCTCCTTAGTCTCTGTCTTTGCATCATGTCAGCATACATATGGTCATGGTGCTGCTCTCCAGAACCTTTTTGGCGCTTTGAGAGGCTCTGGGGCTGTGCAAACCTTCTGTTTGCCTGAGAAGCAGACACTATTCTTTATTGTTAGTATGGACCAAAACAAAATAAACCTACCTAGAATACTCTAGCAATATACTTTGTTTTGTTAAATTTGAAAAAGTGCTTTGTTTATGTATTTGTTTTCAAGAGCATCAGGTTTCCACTGTGTCAGGAATCTCTTCACAGTGTCAGTGCTAGATCTCAACGCTCATCAGGGGCAACATTCCTGTTTAAAAGGAAATTTTAAAGGGTTTTGACATTTTCAGTACTCTCAACACCTGGCATAGATGCTCAAGTCTGATCTTGGTGACATGCCCTGAGGCATGGTCTGGGTACCAGACATGGGTTCCACTCAGGCCCATTCAGGGACAGTGAAGAATTGGCCTACCCAGAGTCTAAGTATGCCTATCACAGAAAATGTTCTTTTCTGGTTTTTCTTATGGCCTAGAGAATGGTTAGGAAAATTTTTCTCTCTAGTTTTTCACACAGATCATTTAGTGGTCTGTCCTGACAGGGTCAAGAACTGGCGAGATGAAGGACAGGTGTAACTGGACTACAGCTGACTCGGGATCACACCCTGAGGAGGGATTGGTAGATTGGTTCTTTGTAACTGTCTTGCAAAAGTGCCCCCCCTCCCGCTCCCTGCTTCTGTCAAATCAAATTGATCCCCTGATTTTATGGATTTTTGAGGGAGTATGTAAGACATATGAATTAAGGAGAAATTATATTTGTATTTTTTTCTAATAAAACTTGCATACTGTAATTGCCAAAACCAAAGAGGGGGTCACTTTGAGATGACTTCTCAGAATATTATTGAAAGGCTTGTGAAAATCCCTACTCTGTGATTAAAGGCTGGGAGGAGCATAAAAATAATTGTAGAACTAGCCATCTCCTTCTGTGG
Source organism: Mus pahari (assembly GCF_900095145.1). NCBI lineage: Eukaryota > Metazoa > Chordata > Mammalia > Rodentia > Muridae > Mus > Mus pahari. The sequence goes on along the minus strand of NC_034601.1, from coordinate 44,384,851 downwards.
TTACTAAGAAGCCAAAAGAATAAAGAATTAAATAGGAAATGCTGCATCACCTGAGAAAAATCAAATAGTGTTCTGTGGAGACCTATCAAGATGGATAGAACTGAAGCAGGACGACTGATAAGCAGCTGGACACTAGAGTCGATTACCACATGAAATATCAGCCTTTTTCCTGGAGATGTTTAGGAATAGGCAGTGTAGTCAGTGAGCCCAAAGATGCCAGCTGTCTTGAGCTCCCATACTTCATAGTTTTAAAGATGCTAATAAATACCATAATTGACAACCCAGTAAAATGTCACTTAATTGATTGATGTTCAAGACACATTCCTTATCCTACTTGGTACAGGTCAAGACATTCATTTTACAGCAGTGAAATTGGCTGAATTATCTATCAAGGAAAATACTGATTATTTTTCTAAAGCTGAAGTAGGATCTATTTTTGAGAAACCTTTTTTTGGTTGTCTATTACATACCTTCTTCTCCAGCTAAGATTAATAGTATTTCTTTGATGTGAAATCACTTTCTGTAGTTTTGCATTATGCTTCACGCAACGTCATCTGAACTTGTTCATTATACTTCTCAAACAGTAAAGCCACTGGTTCTTCAGTGGTATGTCAGTAATCACCTGTGTGGGGAGACTTATAATACTTTTGTTCTATGTTGTGTTTCTTAAAATAAAATGGAATTAAAATAAAGCAAAACTTAAACAATATATTCTATTTAGCAAACTAGAGAAATAGTATTCATAACCAATTTGCAATTTGGCATTAAAACAGTGTACTAGACTGTGGGTTATTAATGAAATTATCATGCCAGCTGTGCAGTAATTGCCTGATCTTTAGGGGATAGAGAGATTGTTTTCTTAGACTCGAGACCCTTTGCACCTTTGCATAATGAGTCATTCAAAACAAACACTGTGGATGAGATCATTAGCTCTTTTGTAGAAGAGTGTGTGTCCATAGGAAACTCATCTTTATCCCAACAATTTCCCATTTGTCTATATTATTTTCTCCCGCATTCATTGTCATTCAACATTATTTTTTCCTCACATGTAGTTGGTACCCTTTTGGGTATTTGTGGATATATGAAATGCATAGAATTTTTCTGAAATGTAATTTCAAGAAGAAATTACTATTTATGATCTCATACAAATGCAGATCTCAGAATCCCAGTATGTGCTTGGGTTTACTGCTCTATTTTCCAGTTGGTCTCATTGGCTTTAACTTTTTCTCATGCTCTCCTATTTCTTCCTCGTAGTCTTCCCATTATGTGTGTCCCATCCCTCATGTCGAAAACCTCACAGTGAACGAGATGACAGTGACTAAGTACCACCTCCTGCAAGTGGGCTTGGTCTGTTTTGTCATAGGAGAGCACAGCATGATGGATGACTTAGGAATAGAATTTCCCTTTGCATCTGAGAACAAACTATCCGACAGGTTGTGATCCATCTAGCTGATCCATCAGATCAGCTGCAGAAGCCCAGTCTTTCTTTGTTTTCCAGGCCATCTCCATTCATTCTCTCTGATTTTGAATCGAAGTTTTAAATCATGAGTCTTAGGTTGAACTGCTGTTTCTAAGAGGTTTCATTTTGAAACATCATTTGTGTACTGACAATATATGAAGTGTTGTTTACAAAGAGCCTCAGAAGTCAGAGTTCTAGGAAAATAGCAATTCTTAAGCAGAAGTAGAGTCTTGTAGAAAATGTAAAATGAGTTCAAGTTGGAATGTTTAGGCTCCATCTTGACCCTTGACTTCTCCTTATTCTTTATATCTTTATATATTTCTTGGGCCCTTGTTCTCTGATTTTGCCAACCCATATTACATGTTGTTACTAGAGTTAAAAATGTTTAACTGCGGAAATAGAGCAATGACTCAAATGACGGGCTGCTCTTTGAGAGGTCCATTGTTGACAGTACCCACATGGCAGCTTTCAAACATCTGTAATTCCAGTCCCAGAGGAGCTGGCACCCTCTTCTGGCTTCCACGAGGATTGCTTGCATTTAGTACACAGACATAATGCAGACAAAACACCCTTATATGTAAAATTTAAAAATGGAAAGGATATTAAATGGCTATGTGGAAGCTAGCTAGGAACAACACCAGCTTAACATATATAAAGCCCTAATATAAAGCTTAATCCAGCTACTATCCCCTCCCTATAAAATGGCGAAGAATTAAGTTTTATTTTTAAATCATTGTAGTATTAAAAAACAGTTTCACAACATAGAAGCTGGAATCTGCTGTTTGAAGTTGGGGACACTTTCAGTCACTGACACTGAGGGTAGCGAGAATAACCTCTCCTGTTAGGAAGTTGTAGTTCCAAGTTTAGGTAGAACTTTGCCATTTTCCCTCAAACTATTTAAGAGTCTTCATTGACCCTGAAACTTTCTCAGAAAGATGGTGACGGTATATTTGCAGCTATAAAACGCACTATCATGAATTTTTAAAGAATTTTATTATGTTTATTTTTGATAAGCTATAATCTTCCGAGAATATATCTATTTTTACTTATACTTTATTTGTAGTTTTTAATTCTCATTCAAAAATTCGCTCTTATGATTGTGTTCTCGCACATACTTTATTGAATCTCTTCCTCAGCTCCCCTCCTCCTACCTGAGACAGTCTTGAGTTTCTTAATTATGGGTGTTCAGCCCGAGGAAGTAGACCATCCCCTTCATGACTCCTAACTAATAGTGGCTATACTTTGCAACTTACTCAGAACAATGGATCTTTCCAACTTACTCAGATAAATGCCCAGAAGCTGCGTGCAATTTGCTACAAATTATTGCAAAAGAATTTATTAATTCATTAGTTATTCAACCATTATAAAAATGTCAGCCTAGTCTTAGAAAATAATCCTTTTGCTTTTCTATTGCTTAGAATGCATGAAATTACAGGAGCGGAGGAAGGGTCTTGGCAGCAGAGTTAGCCTGAGCATTTAGGACAGAACAGTTCAGGAGAACGGGTTCACCTAAGAGCAGGATACCTCTGGCCTTGAAAAATTACTATGCAGAGCTCACACTGAAGTGACTCCTGTGTCACTGCAGCAGTGTCCCCAAAATGTCCATTTCCCAAGAAACCCTGAGCGTTCAGGCCTTGGAAAGGTTCTTGTTAAGATCTCGTGTCAGCCTTCTCTGCCCCTTGTCTTATGCGAGGCTCTCCTGGTTTTACCCAGATGTAAGTTGGAGTGAGTGCAAAGGAGATCTCATTGTTCAGGACATCCCTCCCCAGGTTCTGGATGCTGACCTGAGCAGCTTTACAGACCAGCTGTGTGATGCTGGTGATGCCGGTGTATGGAGGCTGCAGGTGATGCTGGTGGTCTCTCAAACAGTTTGCCAGTTTGCTAGGGAAAGAGATGAGTTGGAAGCCTGAGTGAAGTGTGAATGGAGAATACTTTTCTTTGATTTCTGAATAATTCTTTCTGGAAATTTTTTTTTTTTTCTGTTTGTCATTTCCTTTTCGCCCAATTTGTGGACCCTTGTATGTTAATATAACAAAAGGGAGAAAAGGTTCTTAATTCCCTTGTATTTCCTTTTTTAAATCATTTTAAACTTTTATTTTCTTCAGACAGCTTGTCAAATACATGCGCCATGCTGGTGAGCAGAAATGAAACTGTTCATTTACTCACTCCTAATTCTTTGCTTTTCTGAGGCTGTGATTGGATCTTACCCATTACTTTCCTTTCATGTTCTTGTCACTGTCTTTGAAGAAGCCATCATTTGTTTACAGTATTTATAGTCATCTTTTGGGGGATGGTTCAAAGCAAGGAATCTTTTAAATGTAAGCTTCTATAAGCTCGTCTACATACAAAGCCAGCCTGAATGTTTGTGGGGTTTTTTGTGCAAATATGGACAGATTCACCTTTAACTTTGTCCTTAACTTACACTTCTTCTTTTCTAAGCCATTCCAATTCAGTCTGTGCGTATATCACTTTCCGTGTGAGGCAATATCTTATAATTCCCACAGGTAAATCAGCAGGGTCTCTGTGAGCCTCAGAAGTCTCAGGAAGTTTCTTCTGCTTTCTTCTACTTATTTTCCATGATTGCCTACATGTCATTCAGGTGTCAGTCTGGTGAGAGTGCCTGAGTTTTATAATGTCTAGGAACCACTGCTGCAAACCCATTATAGAGACCATTGCTAATATGTACATGACAGGTTTACTTTGTGCTTGTTAGTTTCTCTCAGTGCTTCTTTTTTTTTTTTTTTTCTTTAAAAATTTTTTTTTTCTATTTTCATTTTAAACCATCCAACTAATGGTATGCATTATTTAGAAGAATGACTTGTGGTCATAACATGTGCAGAGATGTATGGTATCATTGCTAACTTAAGAAATGTGTTTCTCACACATGTTTTGCCAATCACTGCTGTAGGAGCTTTGTTATCTATGAAGTGAGCTTTTTTGAGAGTCTGTCCTATACTAACCTCTATTCTAGGCATGCTGATTTTGTGAATGAAATCAAAGAACCTGCTTCTATGGTGGCTTCATTATATTGGGATGACCAGATAAACAAGCCCCAAATAACCAAAGAATATGTGTTTGGAGGTTATAAGACCTATGAAAATCAAGAGAACAAACCGATAGAGCAAGTAGGCTGGTCGGCAAGGAGAATGAACACTTGAACAACATTCAAACAACTAGAACTAACAGACAGGACCCAACATTTGCGGGCTGTGTACCTCAAGTATGTGGAGCAGTCCCCATAATTAGATATGTACTAGCTGTAAAGCAAAGTGATCAAGTTTAAATTAGGCTAACAAAGTATTTTCTCTAGCCATAGGAGGACAAATTAAAATTAGAATTAGAAGAAAGTATTATGTAGAATGCAGGTGAGAGCAGAGGATCAGGGGAGGAATGCGGCCTAAGCTATGCTGAGAGAGGAATTTACTCCCTGCCCTTCCGGGAAAGGTCTGATGCTGATACTGCAACTAGCCTTTCACCTTAAGATACCAAGAAAAGAAAGGCAAGCCCAAGTCAAAAGGGAAAAGGAAGGAAATAGTAAACATTTATTTTTTTTAAAAAGTCATAAGAAATGTAATAGGGAAACAAAACCAGTTCCTTGAAAATAGCAACATTCAAATAGATTGTGACTAAGAAAAAGAGATTTACATTTTTATAATCTGAAATGAAACAGGGAACATCACTATCAACTGTACATAAATGAAAATAATTGTGAATAAATACTGTGAACAGAGTACTATACACCAGTAAATTAAATAACCTTGATAAGATGAACATTTCATAGGGAGGCACAAACTGCTAAAGCCAACTGAAGAATAACCTGTGACTTGTCAAGTTGTTAAATCAGCCGTCAGAGTGCTACGGATGTGGGGATCATAGGCCCAGATAGTAGTACTACCATGTTACAATCTAAATTCAAACTTAAGATTTGATTTTAACAGTGTTGAACAAAACAAGTAGTTCCATTCAACACTACAGTTAAAACTCAAGTAGCAAAAGACAATACAGATAAATAACTAAGTTAGACTATATCAAATTAAGTTTCTTTGTATTTTAAAAGACACTGTCAGGAAAGATGAAAAGATGTCTCTCAAAATGGGATAAAAATCTTTGTAAGGTACTTGACAAAAAACTAATTTTTGAAAATCTTAAAACCACATTATAAACAATAAATAGGCAAGTGATCAGAGATATATAAATCACCATTAATAGAATAAGTTGCTTGATACCTCTTAGGAAAATATGCATAAATATTACAATAAGATGATACCACTCCAGATCCTTAGAATGACTGTTACCATGGAGACTGAAAATAACAGGTTACAGACAGTGGAGAACTTGAAACTCGAATGCACTACCTGGAAACCTACTACACTACTGGACTACTACAGAAACCTACGCAGCTGTTTCATGAAGTAGACACACTGACCATATAACTTAGCAAGTCTACCTCTATGTATGTGCCTAAGAGTGTATGCCATAAGAATACTTAATATCTACAAACAAACAAAAACAAACTGTAGAAAACAATCCATAAATCTCTCAATCCCTGAACTGATCAAGTATAAGTATCCGTATTGGGCTGGAGAGATGCCTCAGCAGTTAAAGCACTGCCCGCTCTTCTGAAGGTCCTGATTTCAAATCCCAGCAACCATATGGTGGCTCACAACCATCCATAATGAGATCTGACGCCCTCTTCTGGTGTGTCTGAAGACAGCTACAGTGTACTTACATAGAATAATAAATCTTTGGGCCGGAGCGAGCAGAGGTCCTGAGTTCAATTCCCAGCAACCACATGATGACTCACAACCATCTGTACAGCTACAGTGCACTCATATACATAAACTAAATTAAATAAATCTATAGATAGATAGATAGATAGATAGATAGATAGATAGATAGATAGATACCTGTATCATCCTGATCTTCCTGCAGCACAGGTGAGCTCTAGAAATGTTACTCTAAATCCAAAACCCATCTAAACTACTTACTATATTGTCTGTGCTATATAGAATTTTTAAATAAATAGTTCAGTGGTGGTTTAGAGGTGGACAAGAAGGATAGTTGCTAATAGGTGTGACATGTATGTGAATACAGTGTCACTGCCTTCAGACACACAAGAAGAAGGCATCGGGTCCCATCACAGAGGGCTGTGAGCCACCATGTGATTGCTGGGACTTGAACTCAGGACCTCTGGAATAGTAATTTCTCTTAACCGCTGAGCCATCTCTCTAGCTCCCCGTGGCATTTATTTCTTTATGTGATAAAATGTTAAGTTGTTGGTTGATGGTGCATATATCTCTAGAGAGGAAAATATTAGCTATATTTTAATTGAGTGATTAATTCAGCATGTAAATCATATTTCAATGGAGCTGTTTTTGTGTCCTTGCATTTTAATCATCTTATATAAAGGGTTGTTAGGAAAACAAGATCACAAGTGTTGGCTTGGGGTTGGACGGCAGCTTTGCATGGGATTGTCTGGAAGAGAAAGCAAATTAGCCTGGATATAGTCAAAGCATTTTTAAACATCGGTAATAGCTGACCCAAAATCTGTAAAGTAGGATTGAGACTACATGCTCAGCTAGGGAGCAGTGAACAAGATTATTTGGTTGCAGACATGACTGTTCTCTGAGTCTCATAGGTCCGACTTCAATAGTGTGAGGTTGTCAGCATTTTCTGCACACATTTGTGAGTCACCGGCCGGTAGCTGGTATATAGAGCTGAGACTACAAATGATCACCAAGCAAGTGAGAGTACAGGAATGAGCAAATCTACGTTGTCTCCACCTTGGGATGCCTAGCAGGAGAAGCAGGAAGCAAAGGGTCCCTGTAGGAAGGGACAAAGCAAAACGCTTGATCCTAGGACCTGGTGAAGGAAGTGAAGGTAGTGGGTGTGACCCAAGTGGGCAGTCATTGTGGGAGCTGCTGGACAGCCCATTAAGTACAATAAGAGTCACCATTTGGGTTGTAGGTGACCTGAGAAACCAGGTTTTCTTGAGTGTTGAGGAAGGTATATATAGTTGGAGTGGGCTTCACACACAACAGAAAAAGAAGGTCATAGGCAGCCCTTCTGAGGACAGCTCTGCTAAGGAGGATTTGGGGGAGGGGACAGTGACTGATGAGAGAAGTTTGAGCCAATGCCAACACCTCTTTTGTTTTTATTTGAGTGGAATAATGTTTGTACACTGATACTCAGGAGGGAGGATGGTCTCGTGTAACGGTGGAAGTGCTAAGGATATTGGTAGTTTGCCACCAGCCAGAAGGCAGAGCTTGCTGCAGACACTAATAAGTGAGAGATGCAGTGGGGGAGTCTGTGACACTTAGTGTTTTTGATCCTCAAACCAACCCTGTGAGTTAGGCACTGTGGTGATCCCCACTTAGAGATGAGGTAACAGAAGCCATGTAAAATTATTCAGACATGAAGATCTACAATGGATAGTAAACAGCCTGCTTTCGGAAGGATACTGTTAGTTCTGATCCTTAACTGGAAAAAAAAAAAAAAAAAAAAAAAACCAGTTTTGTTTAATCTTAAAAACTAAGGCTCTGAGCTGTCTTTTTAGCAAATACCCTGTTTTTAAATCACCCATCTACCTTATCCCTTCCTAGCCTCAGAAAGGACCAAAAAGCTATCTAATGCTCTCAGGTCAGTGGTTACCCTGAAAGTGGTGTCCTTGTACGATCAGTTTCTTAGAAGTGAGACATGCATTCTATTCATTTCTTGGTGGCATTTAGGAGTCTAAAGTAAAAACCTTCTCTATTTCAAGCTATCACCTCTCTGCTGTGAGCTGATTTTAGTCCGTTTCTACCCACTAAATCCGGGCTTCCTCCAAGGGAGTCCCAGCCCTAATGGAGGCTTTTGCCTAACACATTTCCTAGGAAAATCTCTCTGAGTTTGAAATGCGCCTATCAAAATGGGCTGAGCACTTGCTGTGTGGATCTGTAAGAGAACACTTCTTGCAACTAACTCAGTTTACTAATTCCATAGAAGGGAGGAGGGTGTGATAATTAAAAACAAAACAAAACCCACGCTGTTGTTTTGTGCAACCTTGTAAACTTAAAATATATTTATAATATTGTCTGTAGGTCCTTTCCAGTCTCAGAAAAAGAACTTATTCCACAAAATTGTCAGCAAATATAAGCACAAAAAGGAGAAGCCTAATGCTCCAGAAAAAGGTACTGGTGCCTTCCGTCTTCCATCAAGGGTTCTTGGTCACCTCCACTGCAGACTCATCCGTGAGCGAAGCTTCTACGCACCTCCTTCCTTTCCTCCCCTTTGCTTGCTCAGTGCCATCACCTCTGACGTGGGGCGTCATCCTCTCTACACTCTGTAGCTACGCAGATCTCCTTTGTTTAGGTCTCTGCTCAAATCCATTACTTGCCTCTTTGATCGCAGCTCCATATGAATCCAAAAATTGTTGTTTCTCATTCACATTTTGCTATCATTTATAATTTAGTCTTCCAGGCCTCTTATCCATTTATTTTGTTTAGCTATTCTTATTTTTCTCCTAATGGCAGCCTTTCATTCAATGGCCACATATTCCCACTTTCCCAAATTCTACAGTGTATAGTCTTATGAAAGTCCTGCCATTTGCCATTTTTCTACCTTGTTAATTAAGAAATCTCAGAGACCGTTTTTCCTACTCCTAAGTTGTAACCTCTCTTCTCCATCTATGTTTTGTGGTTGGCCGGACTCTTCAATCTCCTTTAGCCACAGAACAGTTATTTCCAGAGGGCTCTCCCACCTCACCCGTCTCTGAACATCCATTGCCATTGTGGTCTTGATGGACCCTTGAACCTCCTCTGGGTTCCTCTTAAGATTTCTATTCTCATAGCTCAAGACTTTGATTCTTGCGCATAAAGGATAAGTCCTCACTTCTCTCACAGTACAGCCATGTGACCTTGGTGGCTTGAACTCCTCGGTGTCCTGCATGTCAGTGTCACGGCTGCCACAAACCCGCTCATCTGAGGCTTAATTGCACGCTTCCTGCATGGCCATGGATGCAGCACGTCATGCTTCAGCCCTCAGGCTTTCACATATTGCGTGTGGGTCTGTGTGCCCCATATGTTCTGTACTGCAGCTTGTACTTCAGTTTCATATCCACGTCAGCTTCTGGCATTACATAGTAATCTGCTTTCTTCCACTTCCAGTGAGTAAACATTAGAATGTAGGTAAAATGTCAGCTTTTATTTCCTTTTACTGACCTTCAAATTGTCTTGATTAGAGTCAAGATATCGTCCAACATATCTCACAAAGGACAGAACTCACTTCCTTTTATCCATACTTAAGTAGTCTGATTTGTTTACCTGGAAAATAGTTTTGAGAATACAATAATTGAAATTGAATTCTGCTTGATGTGTGTGGTGTTTGATGCTCAAGTCATTTTGCACACACGTTGTTTGGTTCTGTATGTATCTGTGCTGGGACTAGAGTTTCACTGTCCTTTCCTTTTCTGTCCTTGTTTTTAGGAAGTGGGGATAAATGGTCACACAAGCAATTTTTCTTGGATGCCATTCACCCTACAGAAGGTAAAAGCAACATATATTATTTAATTATATGTGGTTTAAGCTAAAAGCAGAATAATTTTGTAGTCTTTAAAAATTCAAAATGTATTGTAGAGTCAACCAATATTAGATATATATGCTCACATTGAGTTTTTTTTTTTTTTTAAGTTTTATTTATTATTGTACATAAGTACACTGTAGCTGTCTTCAGATGCACCAGAAGAGGGCGTCAGATCTCATTACGAGATTACGGGGGGCTATGAGCCACCATATGGTTACTGGGATTTGAACTGAGGACCTTCGGGAAAAGCAGTCAGTGCTCTTACCCACTAAGCCACCTCACCAGCCTGAGATTTTTATCTTAAACCAAAACTGTGCTTTGCTGCCAATCATCAGACAGTGTGCCATAGAGTGTTTAGTTTGATAAAAGATTTGCAGCCTTAGGATCACACTGACTAGACTCTAGACTCAGTGGTTTTTTTAACAATGTGTCTGTGATGCAGAAGCATAGGAGTCAGGACTGAGAAGCAGGGGCCCTCCCTGGCCAGCTGGGCGTGGCAAGCTAGCAGAAGTGATTTTTGACCTGAGTAATGTCCACCCATTTTCCAATACTGCTAAGTATGTTGAAACAATCCACCCGAGGCATATGTATAGCCAAACTATTCATAAGTCCTAGTACAGATGTCAGTTTTAAGTTCCCACACCTTACTTATATACACTGTAATTGTAATTATTGTCATATATTGAAATGTTAGGTTAATGTTAGTTTTGGGGAGTTAAGGTGCCTTCTCTTCTTCTAACCCCTCCCCCACACACAAACAAAATATTTTCATTATAGATCTTTTAAAAGACTTACGACTTTAGTGATTAAGTATCTTACGTCATTAGATCTGGGTGTAGTTGTGAATCTCTGCACTTGAGAGGTGGAGATTAGGAAGCGTTTAAATGTTACCCTCAACTGCTCAGTGAGCTTGAGGTCCAGTTGGGCTACATGAGACCGTGTAGAAGGAACAGTTAATTCATTTGAAAAGTCAATGGTATCTTTGAAATATTCCAGTTTATAATTCTGTTTGCAAGTTGTATTCTCTTTGTATCAACAAAATGGGACCTATATGTAGTGAACCACCTCTGTAATTCAAACATTCAGGAGGCAGAAGTAGGATTGCTACAAGTTAAGGACAGCCTGGGGCTAGGTGGTATTTTCTGGGCCAGCTGGCAATATGCTTAATGCTAGATTGAGCTCTTGATGACTGAATCCACCCCCCACCCCCACCCCCACCCCCACCCCCACACTTGAAATGATGTTTTTTGTTGTTGTTGTTGTTGTTTTTAAGTACATTTGACCCTGCAGAAATGTAGAGTGCATGTATAGAGTGATGTGGAAAACTCATTTGACATGAGTTGGAGAGATCTGTGTTCTCAAACCTGCCACTAATGAGCACTGTTTGGTAGGACACATAGCTTAATCTCACTATAACCTCCTCTATATTTGTACAAAACACATAATGCAATTCATGTACAGAGCTTAGGGACGACCTACATGGTAATACATAAACGTTAAGTTCCATACATGAAGCTTTTTCTCTGGTGTCTAATGGGGTCTGGGATGCTGGAGGCAGCATGCCAGCAGCTCTACTGTCTTGCCTTGGGTGGAGGTAGACAAGACAATCAGTTTTGAATCAGCCATGCAGTCCCCAGACATTAGCAGAAGTGTAGTTGTTATTCATGATACTTCATTAGTTATATATTATTGATGTATATTGAGCAAAACTTTGGAGACCTAACTCTGAAAAGTGTGAATCCTTTACTTACAATAGAGCACAAATTCATACATAGCCAGAAAGATGGAACTCACTTTGAGCATCAGAAAACCACTAGTCATTTCCAGTGACTCGATTTGGTTATTGACTTTGATGCCATCCCCAGTACTTAATTGTTCAGGTGGTAACACTGTGAACTACCCAGGCCCTGTCTCATCCTTTCTTATACCTATGGCCACATCACTGTCTGTTAAACTTCGTGAAACTTTGCTTTGCGGGGCATAAATATAGAAAGACAGAATGAAACCACAGTACAAGGCACTTTTAGCATATGTCAGAAAGAAGGGGAAATTGTCCACAGTCTAGAATCGGCATGATTTTTCTGGTCAGCTGAGAAGACCTATCGTAGTCAGTTTGTCTTTCCATGGAGTGTGTTGACTAAAGATTTTTATCTCCACAATGATGGCATGATGATAATTAGTACTTAATGACACTTAGAGGGCTTTTCTTTTTGTGAGTTTTTGAAATTTTGATTGTAACCCCATTGAATTAAGGACAGTTATCAGCCCCAAACACCTGATTTTAAAAAAAAAAAATGTAGGTCAATTAAACGATAAAGATGGAAAAAAACAGAATTCTTTCTACTTAAGCACTTTGTCCATTACCGTTTCATTTTTCCAAGCAGATCTGTCAACTCTTAGCCCTCATTGGGTTTGCTATAAGGTGGGAGGGGGTTGCCTTGAACTTTAGGGCAGCCTGGACAAGTGCCAAGCTAGCCAGGTCTGTGTTGCAAAATCTCCATCAGAGTAGTTTCTTTGCGATTTGTAATATCGTTCCAGGAATTAATGGCAGGCAGTCTGTTTGTACAGGGAGATCTTTAGATGTGATCCATACGCCCCTAGCTGGATCTGTTTCCCGTGTTTGGAACTGTTGTTCTATAACTCCAGCAAAGTCTCCCAGAATCATAGACCTGGCTCCTTCATTCCTTTCTCTTTTCATTCGGCATCTGACTTGTTTTAATTCATGGGAGACCAACCAAAGGCAATGAGATTTCAAATACAGCCATAATGATTTCAATGAAACTGAATTTCCCAGTTGGAATGTAAATTCCTGATTCTAGTAGCCTCGTGGGGTGCAGTCCAAGTACAGTGCTGTTTTCCCAAAGAATACTCTTCCACATTTGGGGAGCACTTTGGAAAACAAAGCAGTCTCTTTCTGCCACGGTCCTAATGTGGCTCCAGGAGTGAGCTGGCATTATCACCCTCAGATGATGCACTTCACGTGTGCTATGGTTATTGTGGAGTGTGAAAACCAGCCCTGTGGACTTGTTCCAGTGTGCCTGAGGAATTTTGTGTGTTCAATTAAAAGCCTAAAGAGAAGTGACTAATGTGCTTTTGGATGGCAAAGTCTTTCTTTTCTCACATATCCGCTTGTTTGAGTGGGGGAAGAAAGGCTTGATTTCTGCCCGCACTGTTTGATTTGGTGCCCACGTGTCCTGCCTTTCACTCTTTTGCTTTGGTTGGTGTGGCCGAGTACTGTTTTGTCACAGAGGACTAAGTATTTGACTCACCCTTACTGTCCTCAGTTCTTCTATCATAGTAGATTGTCCCTGCGGGGTGACCCTTTACATAGCTCTGCACATGGCTGTATTTTCTGGATTTAATATCAGGGCAAAGTGTGGGGCAAGCAAGACCTTTAACTCTCCACTCCAGCTCTCTAACACAGTCTTAGCTCTTATTCCATACCTTTGTCAAGTGTGAATGATCTGCGGGGTCTATGATTTCTTCTAGATCTGATACTAGATTTAGGTGAAATAACAATAGCAATAATAGGTTTAGCTGTGTATGTTTATTCTGGGGTGCTGACACAGAGTTCCCATGGAACTATACAATACATTGCCTTTCACCTAGTCTGTAACTTGTTACTTCTAAGCTTTCATCTAGTACTTGACTGTTGCTCCTGCCCTTTCTTTGAATTCTCCTCTGGTACCCAGCCTTTAGCAGCCATTCCTTTGGTTTCTAATGTGTCATTATCAGGTCATCTGGAGAGATTTTCAAAGGAGCAATACTTAGTAGAATGCAGTTACCTCAGGGCTCACCAATGAAAATCAGTTAAAACAATGCTAATCCACTTGGGACCCTGGAGCTGATAAAGATGCTTATTTTTCTCAACACCATTATTTTCTACAAAACTGTTAGTGTAGGCTATGTGGCAAAACCACCCTTTTAGGTCTGAATGTCTTCTTTAGAGTTAATCCAGCCCAGTTCACATCTGCATGTAGAGACCCATGGTTCCACACCTAGTAAACTGCAGTCCAAGTGGAGAATCCTTGTGTCTGTGTCTGGATTCTCTGAAATCCTGTTATCTCAGGAAGTCAGATGATGTTTCACAAACTACTTGGCATTTTCTTTTCCTAACACAATTTTCTTTTCCCCTTTGGACCCTGTATGTTTTGGGGATGCCCCACCTCTAAACAGCAGTGTACTGGAGAGTTGAGTAGAAATCCCCCTAGAGTGGCAGGTGAGGGGTAAGCAAAGCTGGGGCTTATGAAAGTGCAACACACATTATTTGATAGTCATTGCAAATCCAGGTTTGGCTTCTTTCAACTTGTCTGAGGCTTTGAGTCTTGAGGCTATCTAGTCATTAAACTTCTTTGAATTATTTCTAACTAAATTGTAGCAATTTTTTTCTTAGAGCTTTTATATTTAAAGAGCTTACATGTATACTTCCGTTGGCCCATCTAAGCTAAGAAACAAAGAACCAGTAGTCTGAAGCCTGAGTACCTACGATGAAAGCTATTCTGCCCTTGAACCTGGGACTAGGTCTAAATTATAAGAAGGCCTTTCCTTTTCTCTGATTGTGGAGTCCGTACTTGAGATAGTGCTTAGAGACATGCTTACCAGGTGTTTTGAGGCAGCGCTGTGAAATCAGTAATTGCTGCCTTAAGCCTGTCCCCACACGCCATTTATGTTACAGTACCAAGATACTGATACAAGGCCAAAAAGAAGTCCGTACTCTGTTTTGGTGGAATTGTAGTAATTTTCCTATGTGTTTGGAGTGTGAATCAACCTCTTCATTTCAGATATCTATGATTTCCAGGGCGAAAAAAAAAAATCTCAATAATTTGTAGTCCTCTTTTGTCAAGGCTATATCTAAAATCACTATAGAGCTAGATTAAAGTTTTCAATTACACTTACAAGAGTATTTATATCAGCAGTGAGTTTTACACATTTAGAGCTGTTCTTATTAGATTTTTCTCTTCCTCTTTTTTTTATACTGTACATATATTTTTGCTTTTGTTTGTTTAGTTGGTTGGTTGGTCGGTTAGTTTTTCAAGACAAAGTTTCACTGGCTGTTCTAAAACTCACTCTGTAGAGCAGGCTGACTTCAACTTTAAAAATCCTCTGACTTCTGCCTCCAAAGTGTGATTTCCTGACCTAGTCTTCCCTTTTCTTTGTCAAAAATGTTTTCTGTGCCTACCATTAGGAGACCAAATGACCACTAACATTTTCCCTGTCCAAAACATCAGATCAGCCACTGGCATTTTTTTTTAAAGCCCCTATCATGAAACTTGGTTGCTTTTACTTTTATAAATCTATTTATTTTAGATATATGGATATTTTGCCTCCTTGTGTAAGTATTTTATCTTCATGTATGTTTGCATATTACATGTGTGCTAGTGTTCTCTAAGGCCCAAAGACAGTTTTGAATTCCCTGGGATTGGAATTCCTGAGGGTTATTATTTGCCACATGGGTGCTGGGAATCAAACCCAGGTCCTCAGGAAAAGCAGCCAGTGGACTCAGTGCTGAGCCGCCTCTCTAGTCCCATAGTATATTTACTTTTTAATGGTTACTATACTGTAATTACATGTTTCTTTTTTTAATTTCAAAATAAGGGGGAGGGAAGGAAGGATACATAGGGAAGTTAGTGTGTGGGACAAGTATTCCCATGTAATCAAAACCAAGGAAGAAGACTTTAATGGCCTGTACCTTCCTTACACTTGATGCAAGTCACTGAGAATTCAGTCCTGTGTTATTAAATTATTTATTGGTTTTGTAATTATGGTGCCAAAACCCAGTCTCTCCATGAACTGTGTGCTTCATTCAATTATCTCATTAAGTGTGTTCACTTTGTCCAAGAATTCAGAGTTTCATTTGCATGCTGACCTAACCAATGTTTATCTTATCTTTACTTGATAAGTCTGTATGCATGAGAAAAGTTTAAGCCTCACAGTTTTTCTATTATGTCCAGCCTGGTACTCAAAAGTAAATGTCCCAGCTATTAATGTTAATATAAGAAGTACATATTTAATCTCTGTGTCTTCAGACAAGAAAGTACGGTTATCACCCTACCCAACTGTACTGGCCCAGAAGGTCTCAGAAAGGCACCCTGGCCACACCCAGAACTTGTGATCTCTTAGGATACAGGCAGGAGGTGTGCATACATTAATATCTCCACCTACCAGATCAAACACTCTACCAAATCCAAAGATAATGAAGAGGGAATGAGGGAGCTGAGGTTAAGGTCACTGGTGGGATGCAGGTCACTGACGCAATGCCTGCTGTTCATATGTGATATAGTCCTTCACAGTGTAAAAGAGACGTGAGAGGATGTGTTTGCAACTTCTACAAATATAAGGAAAATATCAATAAGTAGCAAACAAATTGTGGGAATTTTTCATTTCTTTCTTTTCTTTTCTTTTTTTTTTTCTTTTCTTTTCTATCAGTATTTTGGAAATGAGTGTAAATTTCCCATTCAGATGGGTCAGGCATACAGAAACATGTCTTTTCCACAATGGTGCTGATGCCTTATGATTTTGTGTATAACTGCGTGTTTATCCTATTTCAGCCATATTTTCCGAAGATAAAAGCACCACAGAGCCTGCTTATAAGGTTAGAAATACCCTATCCATTCCCAACACTCCAGAGCCAACAACAATGCAAGAACCTTTGGTGGGCAGCCAAAAGAGAAAAGCAAGGAAAACCAAGATCACACACCTTGTCAGGACTGCAGATGGCCGGGTATCACCAGCAGGAGGTACTTTTGGTAAGAAGCAAGATCTTTAAGTCAAGGTTGTGAGAACCAGCAAGTGTCCACCATGACTCTGTTGGCCTCCAAGTGACTATAAGCCAACTGTCGCTTCTCAATAAAGACCTGGTGTGTTTTTGAAACTTTCTCCTCCACATATGCCCTATTTCATGCTCTAAAGCCATAGATGTTTCTCCAAGTGTGTGTCTGAATCCCTAGAAAGGATAGGTAATCTTTAGGGGTATTAGCTGCTTTTCATCAGAATGCCCCCAAACAGTCTTAAGTAAATTCCAGAAGAGCCTAGACTTTCAAAGCTACTTGATGGATCTGGGTGAACTCGTGGTGTTCTATTCATGTCATTACAAGCCAGATTATTAGATATTCAAAGCAATGAATTAGGCACCTAAAAATATATTCAGCGTTTTCTATAGTGCTGATTCAAGCCACTAGGGGAGCCTGAGAATATGTCTGCATCTCTTATTTTTCTGATCTAAACAGACAGTAAAATTACCCACTTCCTTTCTTAGCTGTGATCTATTCCTTGTTTATGGTGGTTTCTTTAACAGTAGAATTTTCTGAAAGGCTCAAGGTTAAAGGGTAGAATAATGACTCAACATCCCCGGAAGAGCTTGGGGTGTCAGCTAGTGATCTGTGCTGTCGTCCCCTGGTTGGTGTAGCATTCCATCCGATCTGATCTGGGTTAATATTGGTCCTCGGAGAGATGAACTGCTTGCTGAGTTAGAAGTACAAGGCAATTTATTAATTTTGCCCTTTTCTTGTGTATTGTGGTTTTAAATGATTGTTAGAACCACAAGGCAGACTGAGACTCTTCATTCTACTGTCATGTCAGTGGGGAGACTTTGAAGAGGCGGGGTTTTATGAGTAGGAGGTCAGTGTGAAGACTAATGTCTCCCCAGGGATCTGGCTGGTCTACGCCTCACTTTCTAATCTATATTCAGATCTGTGGCTTTCATTTTACTTTTCCTTATTCTTATTTCACTTATATTTACTTATATATTAAAATAGTAGTTTCCATAATGGCATTCTTACTCATGTATGTAATGTGATTTCATCATATTACTCTGTCTTCTCCCCTGACTGGTCCCCCTTTCCCAAGTAGTCTTTCTATTTTTCGTGTGTAACTTTCATTTTATAGATTGTTATGTCCTTGTTCATTTATGTCCTCATTCATTCTCATTTGTAGGAAAAAAGGAGAAATGTTAGAAAATAGCTCCCTTTTACATAGGAAAGTGCCATGCCACTTCTATGTCTTAATTATAACAGCATATCTTTTATTGGCTTTCTAAATTGAAATATTACTTAAATTTCTGCCTCTCCTACAATATTTGCATAATTAGGAAAGTATTCTCCCTTTGCTTTTCCATACATACCTGAAAATCCTTTGTTTTCGTTCCATGAGGTCTTTGGAACAAAGTGACAACATGGGAGCTCAGCAGGACTGATTATCTGTTGTTTAGACCATTCTACCCTTTAGAACTACATAAGACCCAAACCCCACATTCCTGTGACAGTATTACCATCACACAACTCTCTTGAGTTTTATTTTGGTTACAACTTACCCCAACACTGAACTGGGCTCTTTGACTGTGAATAAAACATACTTTCTCTCCAGTGAGATTTAGGGTAGAGTCTACAGTTGCCATTGAGAAAGAGACTGTCTAATCCTTGCTACTTGAAGGTAGCAGACAGACATGGGCAGGACAAACAGCTCTCCACACTGCCGGGCACAGTGCTTCCCCAGGATCCTTCTGTGAATGGGCCTCCTGGGATGGATTTCTCTTTTGTTTCAGATGACAAACCAAAGGAGCAACTGCAGAGGAGCCTCCCCAAAGTACCCGAGACATACTGCGGTGATAATTGCTCACACAGTACGGTTGAGGAGCCACGGAGCAGTACTCCAGAAATGCCTGCTGTGTCTGCATTCTTTAGCCTCGCTGCACTGGCTGAGGTTGCAGCCATGGAGAATGTGCACAGGTGAGTGATCAAACGTGAGTCCAGGAACAGTGTGGAGACGAGCCGACTGTTCCAGAACTGACTGGCATGTCACAAAATGAGCTGGCTTTCCTCCTGAATTCAAGGACACGGTTATTTATATGTATGTGTGAATTAACAGTGTGGGGAACATTAGCGAACATGGCAACTACGTATTTTCTCTGAATATCAGAGTATCCTGTAGCTAAACTTTATTACCATGAAAATCCTGTGAGTAAAGAAGCAGGATTATGTAAGCCTTCTGGAGTCTGGTCCTGAAGGAGGTGGGAGAAGAGCAGTACAGTGTCCTGAGCATGGTGACTACCCTCTTTCACTCCTAGCACTTGTTTTGTATACGTTGGGAGAGGCTGTGGTTGTTAATTTTCTGTTGCTCTGATAAAACTCCATGACTAAAGAAACTTCAGAAAGAAAGGTTCTATTTGAACTTATGGTTACAGAGGCTAAGAGTCCATCATGGTGGGGAGCCATGGCAACAAGCAGCAAGCCTAGTGGCAGGAGCAGGTACCTGAGTTATCTCAACCGTGAGCACAAAGCAGACAGAGGAGTGGGGAAAGACTAAAGTCAGCGCGCCCTCCCCAGTCACATACTTCTTCCAGCAAGGCTCCATCTCTCAGAGGTTGTTTCCATGACCTCCCCAAACACCACCACTCTCTGGACCAAATACTCAAATATCATAGCGAGTGGAACGGTTTTCATTTGAGTGACCACAGTTGCACTTATCTCATGGAGATGTTGTGTGAGTGACTGTGGCATCTTGGGGATAAAGGATTTTGTTAGTAGCTATGACGGTATCCCATCAAAACACCATGGGTTCAAGGTAAGGGCCATCTTGATATCTGACTCATGGTACACAGAGCCTGTTGTTTTTCTTCAGCTCTATGATCTGCAACTCAGTTTTCTCACCATAAGTTTAACATGATGATATACCCCAAAGAGTCAAAAGCTACAGGGATCTGACCAGATTAGTCATGAGAACTCTTTGGTTCCCATAGAAAGAATATTGAGTTCTATCTTCTGCTACTCAGTGGATTCTTTGGGAAAGAAAGGACTTTTTTATGAACACAGTTTTTTTTTTTGTTTTGTTTTGTTTTTTTTGGTTGTTGTTTTTGTTTTGTTTTGTTTTTTGTTTTTTTTAACTTTTTTATTCAAAGTAGATTCCTCCACTGGAGGGTAGCATTATTTATTAGACTTTCAGTTGGGTACCGAAATCTTTAAAAGCCCAGCATGCCATTCTTACCTCCAGGCAAACCTGAAGGCCCAGGAAGCAGCTCCTCCTCCTCCTGTTAGCTGCCTCCTTCCTCCCATTAGTTGGTAATCCTAGTGGCCCCCTCCCAGCAGCCTCCAGAAAGTCCCATTCTTTTTCACTAGTACAGGCAACATCCCCCTGAGGAGTAGGTGCTGGCAGACACTGCTAGGGTCTGCTAAGCCTGTAAGGAAGAGGGTGTTTCTCCATTGCACACTCGGTGAGCATCTTAGTAAGGCCACAGTCCCCTCACTGCTGCAGCCTCCTCTTCTGTGATTGCATCATTGTCCTGTCAGCCAGCTTTGCAAAAGCAAAACACCCAAGCAAGCCTTTCCACTCTCAGCAAACCTGCTCCCTGCCTTCCACAGTCCTGCTGCGCTCATGAATTCTGACTCTGTCCAGCGAGGCCTTGCTTGCCTTTGTACATCCTCACAGGTGAATTGCTGTTCCTCTTTCTAGCCCGTGTTTAGTCCCCTGCTCTCAGACACTCTCCTCCTGCCGCAGCTCGCATGCCTCATGCAAGGGTATACATGCACACCTTTCTGAGACCAGCTGCACGTTGGGTTATAAATGTACCTGCTGATATTTCATCTCCTTGATGCATTTTGAAAACAAAGCATTGGTATTATTTTTTTGTGTGCTGGATTAGGTGGCTCCTGTTCTAGCAGGAGAATAGGTGAGGTAGCTCCCAGTGTGTGGCTCCCTAACTGTGTAGGGATAGGAAAATACTACATGTAAGACTTTTCTGTTGCTTCCCACTAGAACAGCATCGATTACTAACGTTATGCCACTAGCCTAACAAATGTTGGTGTTCTTTCTCTTTTTTTTTTTTTTTGTTTTCTTTTTTCCTTTTCCAGTATTTCCTAAAATTCTTTTAAGTACACATAATAATAAAGGTTATAAACCAGTGTGTTAAATCCATTTTTCTCAAAGAAAGTGCTAAACATATTGGACAGTTAGTATTTAACAGCAACCATGCAAGAATGAACAAATAAATAGAAATTTGGTCCTCGTATGTATTCTGTTTTTAAAATCTTTAATATCTTGTATACTTCTAGTATTCTATATAACAGAGTTACTTTTCTTTTTTGCGTACTAAGAGAAATGTGGGTATAATTATAATGCAGGTATTTGCTGCATTTTAAAATCACCACTTTATCCTGTGTGTCCTGTATGTCCTGAAGAACTTTACTGGGAGTGAAACCCGTGGAAACACAGCTGTCTTTTCAGCTGTTTTCAGTGCTGTGTTGTGCACCATAGGCCAGGGCAGGGGCAGCCTCAGTGTGCTTGTCCAGGCATGGCAGGCTTGTTATGGTAACAAGAAAATACACTGTTAAGCAGTTGGAGGGGTGGGGGAACACATGACTTTTCGTAAAATTCTAAGGACAAATCCAGCTTTAATTAAATGACTAAATAGCAATTAATTACTATTGAGTGGGACAATGGAAAGTTCCTATCACTCATTGGTCCCTGCCTATCTCAGATTGTATGCCCCCAGTAAGTGACATTTTTTCCTCTTGTTTTACAGAGGTCAGAGATCAACTCCGCTCACCCATGATGGACAGCCAAAAGAAATGCCCCAGGCTCCTGTACTTATTTCTTGCGCTGACCAGTGACGCGCCCTTTAATTGTAAAACATTGTGCTTTACCTTCTACCCTAGCCTTGTCTTTACCAGGGATGCGAGCGAGTCCATGCGGCGGGAAGTACAGACTGCAGACAAGTGCTTGTTGCCCCAACACAGCCCAGAACCACTTGAAGCAGAACTTAGCATTCTGGGCCCATTTGTTGTTTCAGAAGCCACAGTTTCTGAGGGCAGTGTTACTGTGTGGTATTGAGTGAAAGCAAAGTGGCCTGGACCTTTGCTTTGCATGGAAGGAAGGCTTTTGATGGTGACCAGTGGTGACTTGGTAAAAGGCTGCCTTTGCTGTAGCTCATCCAGCATCTCTTTTACCAACCAGAGAGTGTGAAACTAGTTTCATATATTATCTAGTTATTCTTTCAAAACAAACAAGAAAACCCTGACGCACTGCACTAGTTATTATTAGATATTCTTAGCCTTTTGTACATGAAGATTTAAGTTCTAAGATGGTTTATATAATAGGTTATACCTACATTTATATTGTAGAATAAATATTAAAAAGCCTGTACCAGAGCCTCCCAAGCAGCATGGGCAGGCAGACGTACCATTGTTAGCGGTGTATGCTCGGCCTCGTGGTCCATATATTCTGCACTTTTATATTTGCCACCAGAGTGGTAGTGGTAGTTTGCTGGCAGAGAGAGAGAGAGAGGGAGAGAGAGAGAGAGAGAGAGAGAGAGAGAGGAGAGAGAGAGAGAATATTACAATTCTTACAATCTGAATTTTTTTCTTAGCCTTGAGTGAACAAGAAGAATTTGCTTGGGGCAAATTGTGGCAAATATTTTCCCAGACAGGGGAAGCATCCTGCAGATTACAGATTACTGATGTTCTCATGCCTTGAGGATTCTTTTATTTTTACACAGGGGTCTAAGTGACCAATGGATCGTTCATATAAACAAACAAACAAAAAAAAAGACAAAAATATTATTCAGAAGTGACCTTAGTATTACTTCATTATTCTAAACACATTGAAGATGCTCACTTCATATGGACTTGGAGCTTCAGACCTTTTACATCCATCACACACAGACCGGACGGGTGGTGATTGCTATGCAAGGCCTGATAGGCACTGCAGGTTTTAGGAGCCATTTGGAGCTTGTATTGTTGAGGAAGTATTGAGTAAACGAGGGGGGAGGTGTGTCTGAAGCGCGCCTCTCAGTCAGATCCACCTACAAGTTTCTGTTTCCTTTTTATGTTTTGTTGCTTTTAAGCATAAAACCAACCATATGCCAGTGCCAAGTGGATTAACTGGCTTACAACATTCAACATTGACTTAACCACCTGATGTTCACCGTGTCTTGTTTCCTAGCAACAGATGCAAAGTGATACATCAAAATTAAATCTGAGGCTACAGATTTTACAGGGTATTTGTTCCATAGCACAAAGTATTTCCCCACTCTTGCATCACAGCACAAACTACCAAATTTTGATTTTTGGATCCCAGCAATAATTTTTAACAGTTTTCAAACTGGTGGAATTTTGATAGTGCTAGCTGGAGTTTGAAGCTTTTGAATTAGATCTCTAAATGGTGACAGTTTACATGGTTTTATCTAGCTTTCTTATTTATACTTGACTGAATTGTAATTTTTTTTTCTAATTGTAATTTGACCTAATAGCCATATAAAATGACTCTATTAATACTGTCTAGGTCTAGCTTCTCACAGTTGTAGATATTACTTCAGTTCCGGTGCTGGAAAATATGTACAACAATACTAACAGCATTGAAAAAGACAGAGGTTTGTTTTGTTTGTTGTTGTTTTTCCAAAGCAGGTGGGGAGGGCAGCAAAGTATTAGAATTATGTCCTCGGACCTTGTTTGTTGTGGGGCTGAGGAAGCAGGAAGTATTGGAAGGTCAATCAGTAGGGACAGATTAACCCCACTCACATAGAAGTAAATCAAGTGATGAGCCCCAGATTTTAGCACACTATTTTTACTATGATAACTTTTAATAATATTTTCTAAATTTCAAAACAAAAACCTGAATGATTGGAAATTGCTGGGTCCTGATGTTGGTGGCTGTTGGAGTTTGGACCACTTGCTAGCAGTGATTTAAACATGATAATTAGCTAACACCCCCCCCCCCCAAATAATAACAAAAATAGAAAACCAACAATTGCATTGGTGCAGAACATGCATCTTGACAATGGTACTAACTTGTTATTCTCTAGAACACATTAGAATAGATCTATTTTTGCCAGAGCACCCTCCCTCAGTCCTCTGATGCATTTCACTAGAGTCCTTTAAGAGATTGCTGTATATTCCTGAAACTTTTTTTTTTAAAGAAGCAAACAAGAGATAACTTTTTTCTACTTGGTTAATATCTTACCTGGTCTGCTTTTCCTAAACCCCAGTGACTTTTACTTTAGTCAGGGTGGGAACGGGAGGGACTTACTGGATATGACTGTTTTCAGATTCTTTAAAAACAAACCTTTTTGTAGAAATGCTTAATTTTTAAGCGGTTAGGCACTGAGAGTAGCAGAAATCCTGCAAAGCTTTATAGTTCTCCGAGTGAGGTCTTGATTTCAGTAGCTGTGCTTCTTATGCCCCAGATCTGCTAGAGAGGGGTGTTGGTATTTTCAGGTAACATTTGTTAGCACAAATCTTTTGGTCTGTTACGTTGTTCTTCTTCACTCTATCCGTGTTGTCATCTTCATTTCACATCTCTCCTTCTGGAAACTGGCATTGCTGTATTGCTCTGATGTGTACTTGTGATCTGCCAGCAAGCACCATCCACACTAATATTCGTCTCACAGCATCCTCAAGAAGACAAGTCGTTGCACCTTATGTATATCTCAAGCAAACCAAATGCAATGTTCTGCGTTGATCTGTTCTAAATCATTGTAGTTATATCTTTCTGAAACCATTTTGCATTTAGTTGAAATTGTCAATATTTATGCTTTTAACCTTCTGGATTCAAACCTGTATATAAAATTTTGAAAGAAGTCCTTGCCCTTCTCTGCAGGGCTGGAAGTGGAAGGTTCTGTCTCAGGTGCAGACTTAGTACTCTTCCAGGTTTCTTTAGCCCTTTATTTATTTTAGGTATTCTGGTATTTCCGATGTAATTTTGAAGTGTCTAGAGTATATTATAGTAACTAAAACTGCATCTCTGAAGCTGAGTGAAAGAAGAAAATACTGTAAGATGTCCTTGAAGTTTTGTTTTGGGTACTGTAAATGAGATCAGGAAGAGGAATAATGCCTCACAGCCACATTGGAAGCTACAGGTTCTTGTCCCCAAATTAGGTTAGTCTCAGATGGTGGATCAAAATTCTCGATTCATTTAACCCCTTCTTGAGTGATCTCATCACCCTGGCAGCCTCTGCCCCACCAGTATGAGAAATCACTTTATCAGACGTTGCCTGGGAGCCACACTGAAATAACTTCCACATGATCACTGTTGTGCCACTTCTGGTCCTTACCATCGCTGGAGGAAAACGGTGACAGCACTCTGATTGGAAAGGAGCATCCGAACCATCGGGGTTGAATCCCTTGTTTTCTTACTAGGTCAGATGCTTTGCTAAGTCATAAAAAATGTGTTTGCACTCTGCAATCTTTGACTCAGTGTAAGGAAGTGTTTGCACCGATGTAAATGCCCAAGCACATGATAAATTGCTATGGAACAGACATTAGCTGAAAACTGAATAATGTGTTCTGTTTATAGGGTGGGGTGGGGGATACCACACAACTCTGTTCTAAGCTTGGCATTTGATGTTAATGTGAAGCAGTGGGTCCATACTGCCTGCTAAACTACTGTATGCGGCGTCATAAGTGTTCTGAAGGCCAGCAGCTGGAGGCTGGGGGACAGCAGCCATTCAACAGAGGAGAAGTACCACTGGCTTGTCGGGGGAGAGGAAGAAAATCAGAGGAGGCACCATTTGTAAGGGAAAGGCTGGGGTGTACATGACACTGTTGAAAGCCACCTTTGATTGCACTGCTCCACAGAGCCCTCAGATAAGGCCAATCCTCACGGGCTACCTCGGCTTTCAAAGTTAACTTCAGTAAGTCTGTCTTTCGCCTCTACCTTCAGTGCCACAATTTTCCACTGCAGTGTTTCAACTTCACAAAACTGACTTCTCCAGAGAGAACAACGCCTTGCTGCAATGGGCAGTAGAAGCAAGTGCTTACCACATTTGACCTGTAAAGTGTTTGGAGTGACAGCTAGGTGGAAATTGGATTTAGCTTTTCCCCACACATCCTTGTTTTGCACTTTATGCAAAGTGTACTAATTGCTAATTAGATGTTGTTTCTGTTCATACAGGCATTCCCAAAGAGTTAGACTGGACTTGGTTTTGAGTTTGGGGATTGTTAAAGTCTTACTTAGATTAACTAACAACATGTGTCTAATGAAAACAGAAGCAGCTCTGTAGTTCATGGACCCATGTATCTGAAGAAGCGTCAGGGTTTGATGGACTACTTTGCTTGTGTTTGAAAGTGATAGCTAAGTTGGTTAAACTCCATGCCGAGTGACTGTCCTTTTCCATGGGGACATTGTTACCTTCTTACATTTCAGAACAAAGAAGCAACAGAAGTAAATGACATATGTTTGACTTCTTTGTATATCTGCACCTGTCTGTGCTACTCTTTCCTTCAAATATATAAATACACATTTATGAGGGAGGAAAAGGTTCCTCTTTTGACCAAATTTTATATGTGGTGGTGTGATTTTTACTGATAAATTCACAGGAGGAACTTTGTAGTCAAAAGTTCTGTGGCTACTGTTTTGCTTTGTTCTTTTATGGCTTTTTTGTTTGTTTTTTGTTTTTTTTACTTTCTTTCTTGGCAGCCAGCGGTCAAACTGATCATGCCTTCAAATTTATTTTCATACACAGAACTAGTTTTTGTGAACATTATTACTACTTCCAAAGATTTTCTGATAACTTGGGCCAGAACTGGTGACTGAGTAACAAGGGTCTGATTGAATGCCTCCAAACCCACCCACAACACGAATCTTACCTCACAAGCTCTTACCTAAATCATAGAGAAACTCATGTTCCATGCAGTGTCACTGACTTCTCTGTTGCTCGCCAGAAGGTGTTTGCTTGCTCTTGTCTCCTGACACCTCACATTAGTGCCTGGGCTCTCGGAGCAGCAGAACCTAGGGTCTGGAAGGCTGGAGACCTTGAGCTTAGCAAGCGTTCAGCCACATTTTCATGTCCTTAGCACTAACAAGCTGCTGGTGCTCAGGAATTTGTCAAAAGGTTGATGAACCCTCCTGAGGTTCCACACGCCAGGTTATAAACTGGTTCGCATAGGTTTGAACTGCTTACATACATGTCATAAATTAACCATAGCTTCATTTGACCCCAGGTCTTAAGTCTGTTGACAGTTTCAGCATGACTGATTCGCTCATTTTATTTTTTTTTTTTTATTTTGCTTTGGAAATTGGCTTGGTTCTCTTTAGAGTTGGTGTAAACATGCCATGTAATAAATGATTTCCAGTTAATGGTACAACAGAATTATTGCTTTCTTAGATGTATGTGTAGTAAAAGTCAATATACACATTTATATAATTTCTTCAAAATCTTATACCTAATTTGATATTTCTAAAAATTGCACATGTAAGTCATGTGTATAACATGCTAAAGTACTTTAACTGTGATCTTAAAACTGAATAAAATATTTAATAAAAATTTGAAATATTTTAAAGATATTATTCAAATACATTTCTTTATGTTCTCACTACCAACTATAGAATATGTGCCTTCAGTGTTGTCCACTAAAAATAGTAGAGAAAATAATAAAGGATTCTTCAACCATTTCAGAACATCGATTAATGGTTTCAACCTTACACTGTTCACCTGAGACTGACCATTGAGGAGTATTGATTGCTTTCCCCTAATGTGGAGGGTGGAAGGTAGAAGAGAGTCCGACAGAAGAAAGAAGAGTGACTTCAGGCTGCCACATGAAATGAGTGTTTAAGAAAGAGAGCTTAGCATCCTCTTCCTTAGATTGTACCAAAACTATAAGTTAGATCACGTGGGTCATGGCCCACCAGTAAAAGCGAAGATCTCAAGCTGACCAACACTTAGGAAAAGGCAGGCAGTTAGTTCCAGAGTAGCCATAGCCAAGTAATGAAACCCGGTCTCAGTCAACTCAAAGTCAAAACAGTCTAGAAACCGCATGGACATTAATATAGGTGTACAGTAACAGATGTGGTAGAAACCGCATGGACATTAATATAGGTGTACAGTAACAGATGTGGTCCCCAGTTCTGGACCACTGACTGGGTGTGCTGGTGTTCCTCCCTACCATTGCCTTGGGGAAGGAGAACGCTGCTGTGGTGCCTTCACTGTAAATGCACATGAAGTGCTAGGTACTCCATGTCCAAGTTGGCTGGCTTGCTTGAGTATATTCATAGGATGCAGAGGGGTCACACATGGTTGCAAACAATGTGATCCCCACATGAAAATTGAGAATTTCAGGTTAGCTTGAAAGTGATATTCTAAAGTTAAGTTGTTCTAGGAGATTTAATGGTGTGAAAACTCAAAGTGGGTTAAATTCCTATCTATTCATACTTAGGTATGTAGATAGGTTTGTTGTTTGTTTTGGTTTTTATAAAATTAATCTACCTAATGAATTACAAAAGTTAATCTATCCTTCCTTCCCATTATGGAGAATAAAATCAGGAGAGGCTGTTGAAAGAAGAGGATCCTTGCTAAAGATACAAATTCTGTTAGAAAAACAAAAAGACACTGTGTGCATATGTGTAACTATATAGTGTTAAATGTATCAGTACTGTTGCAAGGAAAAAAGTGATTAACAGGTAAAAACAGTATGACTTAAGATGCTAGAAACAAAAGTTCTCATATTTATCTCAGACCCTTTTGTTTTGCTGGAATTATAGACTTTCAGTACACGCAAAGGCAGGGTTTGAGTTTTGAACCTTTGAACCCACCCCCCTGATCCAAGAGATTTTCTCAGTCCCTATTTTATCTGTGTGCTGCTTGTCTTTACTCCAGACTCCAAGTGTGCAGTGAAAACATCTGGGCGTATCAGACACAGGCTTTGAGTTGAGTGTGCATTCGTTTTGTCTTACTATTTTTCCACAATATCCAAGGTAAATGAAACCCATGAGGCCAAAACATTGATATGCTGGAATTAGAGAAAAATAGTAGCCGGTTACATCTCCTTTACCTGATCATGGAGAGCCCTTTCTAAGAAGTCTTTGAGTATACAGGCAGATGATGGCAGGAAGTGGGGAGGCGAGTTTTGGGTGCTTTTCTCCAGATTGAGTAACTTGAAAAGCTCCAGGACTGAAACTGTAATGTGTACATGTTAGCTGCATGTGTGAGCCACCCCTACCCCCAGCCCAGTCCCTGCTGTCTTCCTCCCACTCTGTCCTCCGGCTTCCAAGGGGTGTAGCAGTATTTCAGATGTGCGCTGGAAGACAAATTTTGAGAGTTTTAAAGACTGAAATCCTGCTCAGCATGCTATAAATTAAAGCACAGAATGAAATCCCATTCTAAAAAAAAAAAAAAAAAATGTAAATTTGTGACTCAGCCACCTTAGAAATCTCTTACCTTGGGGATTTTGCAACAGGTATTATTTTGGGGTTGTACATAGGAGAAAGATGAAAAACATGAGGATTGAAAGTCTCTAAAAGGTGATGGATAAAGGAAAAGGAAATTCATGTAAGTAGGGCTTGGATGCTCTACATAAAAAAAAAATTTTAATTTTAAAGGCAACATGAAATGTACCCAAGAAATATTCTCAAGTGAGTATTTTTCTGATGGTATCAGTGGAGTTTATGAATGGCCAATTAAACAAGCATGAGTTCTTCCAGAAGTAAACAGAAAAGCCCTGACATATACAAGCAGTAGACACATAATACGAAATTAGGTAATGATTGGCCACGGAATTTGGAGCTCTTACTGGAATGCACTTAATAGAAAAGGCAGTATTGATACAATTTTCCCAAATGTGTATAATTTTTGACATACTGGAAATTTTTAGCCACTGCTTCATAGAATAAAGTCTTCTATATTCTGTCTTGGCTCAATCATGTATTAAAAATAGAGCAATGGTCTTTACATAAGTCCCTAAATATCCAAAGCCTTTTAAAGTAGAATCTCAAGTATTTTGCATAGTGATGCTTGCTCCACCAAAATCTTGTATTACAAGTCAAAATCAAAGCTGTATTTAGATGAAAATCTGCTTTGTTCCACTGTTCTCAAAGCTCATGGTGCAAACCTTGGCTCCAGAGAGTTCTCAGCTGCCCACAGCTTGTACATACCACATTGCTCTCATGCATACGGCGGGGGGGGGGGGGGCATTATTTTTTCACTGTTTCTGTGTGTGTGTGTGTGTGTGTGTGTGTGAGAGAGAGAGAGAGAGAGAGAGAGAGAGAGAGAGAGAGAGAGAGAGAATAAATTTCATATCATTCACCCTAATCCCACTTATTAACCTGTCCCTTCATAACCCCCTCTGCCCTTGCAACCTCCCTCTCAAAATAGAAAGACAAAATCTTGTTGTAGAAGCTGTAGTATAGCACAGTATGCCCTTTTGACCACACTGCTTTACATGAAAATGTTCATTTCAGTGAGTCATTGCTCTGGTTCAAAGCCTATGGCTTCTGATACACTATCAATATTGGATCCTCACTGAGACTCCCTATCTTGTTTTTGCCCTGTATCATGGAGATCCTGCAGCTTTGGATCTGTAGGACTTGCCCCTTCACCAGCTCATAGATGGGGTAGATGTCAAGGTTGGTCAGCTCAGCTTAGTGGATACTGAAGATTCTGTAGCTGCTTTGGAAAGTAAATGCTCACCGGAGTTTGACCAAAGAAGAAAATCCCCTCTGGGGATTGATACAGGAGGTTTCTTGAATTTCAGAACCATCTGCGTTAAGAAGTAAGATCATCTCTCTTACATATGCAAACCACACTGTAATTTATGTATGACTTCATTTTTTAAAAATGCAGAAATTTAGAGTTTAATTTGAAGTTCATCAAGCACCTGTCCTTGTCTCCTTCCTCCTCCCAGAAGACTCGGTTCAGTTAAGCCTTTGCTTCCTCTCCCCACTTTCCAAAGATCTGGTGTAGGGAGCAGATGAAGTCTGCAGTGAAGGTGGATTGTTGATGTGAGGGCAGCCATGTCAAAGACACCATCACCTCAGACTGGCAAAACCACCTCTGCCAAGCTCAGGGGAATGGAATCACCTTCTGCTGGATAGGGTACAGATGGGAGTAGTTGACCTTTAAAATCAGTAAATGCAGAAAGTACAACCACAGCCTCCTCTTCCTGGATGGCTGTAGTCAGGGTCCCTACAGCAACCCCTACTGAGATGAGCTTTCCCCCTTCTTATCCCCACTGTATACAATAAACAGTGACTTTCCCTGCTGCTGCTGCTCCTGCTGCTCCTGCTGCTGCTGGAGCATCTACACCCAAGCATATGGCCCACCTGATCCCAGCTTTACCTTGCTGTATCTCATTTCTTCATTCCCCATCACCCCAAAGTCCAAAACTGTGCAGATCAGGGCAACCAGCATTTGACCATGGGGAACTTGCCTCAGTCAAGGGAACACTCCCATGAGATCACAAAAAAAGGTATTGGGAAGCATGTTTCTGTGCATTAGCTATAAAATGAGTGGAATCTAGAGAGGGGTGGTTTCTGACAGATTTTGAGGAAAGGAAGTAAGGTGAAAAAAAAAAAAAGCCCTCCAGCTTCACCAATTCTTAGTCTATGTTTCAGGAGACACCTCTTTGGTTTCTAGAAAAGGGGACAGTAAATTTGGCTACTTGGAAAAAAAAATGAAAAATTAAGGGATCGATACATCACTGAAGCATTCAGATCTTCTCATTTTACTTTCTCTTTATGGAGTCATATATGTGAGTCCGTAGATTAGAGACCATTTCCTTGTGAAAGGATAAAGGAGTTCAGCCTTGTACCCTTGTCTCTCTGGAAATGGACTGACCCCTTATCTCTGAGAGACAGCCACAGATAGTGGTGGGGACCACAGCTGCAGCTTCAGCACCCACCCACCCCTCCTTGAAACCTGCAGAGACAAATTTGATTGATGTGCCATACTTGCTCTGACCAGCCTGATGCCTTGGCTGCTGATAGTAGTGGTGTTACAAGGATGGAGTCATACCACCTCTTGTAAGATCCCACCTTGGATCTTGGCCACTGTGACGTTTAAGGTGACCTAAACTTTACAACAGAATCTTGTTTAGAGCAAGAGATATGGGGGGGAAAGAGTGTAATTGTTTTAACTGCTTATGTTTGAGTGTTTTGATCCACAGAATCCAAACCAAATGGTATCTGTTCAACTACTAGGGGCAGTGAACCATATGTGTCTCTCCTTTGTAACCACTTGCTCTTAAGACCTGTAGAGTAGCAGCCTTGCTATGGAAAGGTATCCATGTAAAAGATGAAAATAAATAAAATAAATAAGTAAATAAAAACAACTATTAGGATTGGAGACCTCCGCAGTATACAATACCTCCTGCCTCTAAAGGGAAAATGTAGAACACATAAGGTTGAATAGGTCCCTGTCTATGCTCCCTGGAGACATTGTTTGTTTGACAGCTCTCATACCTACAATGTTAGCGGCACTGATGTTCAGTGTTCCTCTAATGGCTCCACAGAAGGTAATAATGCAAGCTTTTGGCATGAACCTGAGGATGAGCTAAGCAAAGAACCTTATCATAAGAACCTGGAAATTTGACAGCTATTACCAACCCATTTAATATCGGCTGGTCAAGTGCAGTCAGTGTGGATAAAGGAGAATCGCAGGCCTGTATTCAACAGTGCTGTGCTGTCTTGACTGATTCCATGAATATTAGCAAAAGCCCCAGTGTCCTCCATTACCTGATTAAATTGTAAACTCACTGGCTGTGTGACTTCCACCAACAAGCAGAAGGGTTCCTATATTCTGTCAACTAGGATTCCTTTCAGTACCTATTAATATTTCTTATCCATGGTACTCAGACCGAAGCCTCTGGGTATCCAAAAAATAAGGAATGATTATAGCTGAAGTGGTAGCTCGTCTCAGAGCCTGTGTGTGTGGAAGACCGAGGCTGATGCAGCAGAGAAGACAGCTATGATCAAACAAGTCCCCAGGCCTACCCATCTTGGCCTCTTGACCATCAAGGCAGAGCAGCTGACTCTTGGACATCCTGCCTTTGCTTGTAGGGTACTTTGAAACTGGAATCAGATCAAGAATTTTTGTTCTGTATATGGGCATTTATCCATGTGAATTACTTTTTTGGGGTTTCTCTCTCACTCCCACCCACACATTCAATACTCCATATGTCTCGTTTTAAAAAGCAAATGGTTTTCTGGTCTGGGTGTGCACTTTTCCCTTTCTGTGTTGCCTCTGTGTGACATTCTAGCCTGCCACCACCAACACCTGCTCTTCAGCCGAAGATCTATTTTCGTTAGAATCTGTCCTAGCTTTTGAGCCTACTGCTGAGGAAGGCAGCAGCACACAGAGGCAGTGACATTCCAGTAGCTAATGAATAATGTTTCCAGGGGAGTGGCTGGGCTTGGCTGGCATTCAGAGATGAGGCAGGCCACGCCCAGCAGGGAGCTTGACCTGCAGACTTGGAAGATGTAAGCCACTCAACAGAAAAATCCTGGCTGCCTTCACAGCCTATGAGACAATGCCCAGGCAGGACCGGGGTTTAGGCTACACAATCCTCAGATCCTAGGTTCTTGTAATTGCTTTGTAAAATTTATCATTGGGCTAAAAGTTTTTCACATTAATACTAGCTTTCTTTAGCTTTTCTTAAGCCATTTTACCCTTGAGCCTCACCACGTATGATGCTGAGAATAAAGCAGAAGGGAAACTTGTTTTTGTAAAGACAATGGCCTCTCCTGTCCTCCTTTCTTGTCCTGGATTTACTTTCTGCATTTGCAGTTACTGGAGGTTATCCAAGGTCTGAAGAAATTAAGTTGAGAAATTCCAGAAATAAATGTACCCCAGGACATATGTATGCCAGCACAAAGCACAGCTTTCTTACTCCAAAGGGAACGGGAGACATTTCATTCTGCACCAAAACTGAGTGACCTAGGAACATGCATGTAGATTGCTCAGAATAGCAGGTTTGCCATAGAAGCATTTACATGAATTTTTATTGTCACAGAACAAGAAGAAAATCATAAAGCATTAATCAAATACATTGGCGCGGCAATCAGGGTGAAGTCTGTGCTATAGGTCTCAGATACTATTGGATGACACTCTTAGATTATGGACTTGAGGAAACTTTAGCCTGCTAATAACTTAGGCACTTAATGCAGTCCATGATTTTACATGCTAGTCAAAGGGAGAAGTGATAAGTGGTTATTAAGGCTAAAAACCACCCAGGGTAATTTTGGATCTTGATAGAAAACATTTCCTACTCACAATCACAGAACTTCAATCAGTCTGCAGGATCTTCTATGTAAATGCTGCACCTTTTATTAAAAAAAAAAAAAAAACCTTTCAGTTTAAATTATATTTTATTAGTTATTAATTTCTCACTATGGCTAGCAATCATAATATGTGTATATGGGAAAAATTATAATGCATAGGGTTTAGTATCCCGGGCTCCGAGGAGGAGAGGGAAGCGACCACTCTCTACAAGATGAAATCCAAGGAATACTCAAGTCTCTTTTTTCTCCTTGCCTTTGTTCTGTTCTGCTGGGGACCAAACATGAAGCCTTGCACATGCTGGGAAGGCACGCTACCGTGGAGCTACACCCAAGCCCGTCTCTGTTGGTCTCATAAAAGGGCTATTTTTAAGCACCTGAGTTGCACTAATGACCCGGGATGTTGAAACAGAATTATATGTGCTTTGGCTTCACTTGCCAGCCTCATCCACCTCCTCCAATTTGTAAACAATCTTCTCTTCTCCCTCCATTGGCCATGAGCTGCCCATTTACTGAGCAATCACTACTACAAGGTTGACTAAACCTAGTGCTGTTCATTCCTAAAAAGCCTGCTCTGTGATATCCATACAAGGTAAATGTGGCTGTTTGTAAACCACTGAACCTCCTTGCCCTTCCTACAGCTGACTCAAGACTCTTCCACCCTCAGAGGCGGGAAGTCTGGCTTTCCCCCTGATCTGTATGAGCAGTGTTGCCCTGCAATCTGGCCTCTGGGGAACCAGAGAGAGGAGGAGAGCCCAGGATGGCTTCTGTTCGTTTGAACATTGAATTTGGCTGCAATTATCATCCAGAGAATATCCTCCTGAGAGTGCAGAGACCAGGTCTGTTTCAGATGGCTTCAAAAGGACAATGCTCTCGTCCCACACTTGAGGAAATTGCTGGCTGCACAGAGGAAAAGACGTCGTATTCAGAAACGTGACCGTGAGCTTAACTCTAGAATGGAAAGCAATTTAAATGTGTCACTGGACAAAACCCGTTAGCTCGATGAATGTAAATAGGCTTCGAAAGAAGGGCACTGTTCCCAGAGAACTTCCCCTCCTGTGTGGAGTGTGGAGGAAATGTCTCTACTGGATGGTCCTTGAGTGTCAGTCGGAGGGTTTTGCAACCCCAGCTTGTTACCAAGGAGTCAGCTTGCTCTGCTCATGTAAACAGCCCCTTTGGAAATACTGTGATACCCATTTAGGCAGGGGAGCCAGAAACTACATAGCACCAGAACCAGGCAATTTTGCTGTGAAAGAAAGGCTGTCAACTTGACTCTTTCTCTCAAATTATCTTCAGCGAATGCTGCCAAGTGCTGTTGATGTCACCCACACCATTTGCCACTGCATTCTGATCTTCGCAGCCTAATGCCTCCGAGGCTGAAGCGTAGACTCTAGGTTGCCGCTCTCAGCAAGCTCTGCACCTCTGAGCTCCGGAGGCTTTGTGCTTGAAGTTCACACAGCTTCCCAGGGGCCCTGTGTGGCTCCAGGGATGTGCCTACCCTTCTCTAAAGAATCTGGAGAATCCAGGAAATGCTCCCCACTGAGCTTGAAGGCAGAACTGTAGAACTTGCCACGTCCCTTGGCCTCTCCCTCCCATTTTTCTCTACCTGCCTGCCTCCCCCCCCCCACCCCAACCCCCTACCTTGGGTTCAATTTAGTTTTTGTATTTGCCCAAAAGAGCATGAGGAATGTCCAGGATAATCGCCGGGAAGAAAACTTGTGGAGCTTTAAGTGGTGGTGGTGGGGTATTTGTTTGCTTTTGTCAAGTTTTCTTTTGTTTGCCCCTCTCCCTCCAAGGTCATTTTGACAACAGGGTCTTGTGCTATAACCCTAGCTGTCCTAGCCAACACTCTGTAGCTCAGAATTCTTGGAGTCTTTCTGACTCAGTCTCCCTTGTGCTAAGATCCCAAATATGTTCAGACTACAGGTGAGAGGCACCATGCATAACCGGATTTTTTTTTCTCATGCTTTTGTAGTTTAATCTTATTGTCCACATAACAGTTGTGCGTGTTGTTTGTGGGGGAGTTGAGTGACAGTTCACGTAGATGAGCACCTGTGTAGACGGCATCATCAGCTTCAGCCGTGCGGCTTTGCTGAGAACTTTGTGGTCCTCTCCTCTGGGGTTTTGCAGCACACAATTTTTGTCTCCATAGTTCTATCTTCAGTCTGCACGGCACATTCCACGTTGGTTTTCCTGTCTGTCTACACCCACTCTAAGCATGCATTCCCTAAACATCACCAAAGAGGAAGAAACCAGTGACTGAAAAGCCATGTTTACTTTCTCACTGACATTAATAAATTAGGTAAACCAAGTTTTGTTTTTTTTTTTTAATTTTTTTTCCCCTTGGGGAACTCAACAAGATTGGTTTTTTAACCTCCATTCTGAAGGGGGAAAAATAAACTATTGATAAGATTTTCCTGAATAGGCCTAGATATAAAAACGACTAATGAATGAGTTATGCCGTCCTCCGGAGGAGCAGCCAGGCATGTGCAGGTGTCCTAGCTTCCTTTCTGATATAAAGGAGGATTCTGGGAGCCGAAGTCCGTACCCCTTGTTTAGCTGCACCCATGGCAGTATTTTAGGACCGGAATGGATGACAAACTTTGCCACTGTTGTGACACTCACCTCATGCCAGTGTGCTAATATGGTTACTACTTTACGCAGCACGTCCAGGGTAGGCTCCCCTGTTAATGCTCCTTCAAAGTCTCCTTCCCTTTCTTATCAGCGAAAACTTGATGGGGCAAGCTTAGCATGCCCTGAGGCATCTCTGTCCGTTTAATAATACCAATGTGAGTTCTGAGCCTTCTAGCTAGATACACACGCGCACACACTTGGGGGAGTATGTCTACTATCTTTTCTTTTTTAACCTGAGCATGCTGGAGAGACCTGCCTACTCCTGTGTGAAGATGTAGGGGCGACCTGAACGCTTCCTCTAATGCTTTTTCCCTGTCCACAGCAGGTGTGCCTCTTTTCCTATTCAGCGGTGAGATACGAGCCTGCTCACTTGGTTATGACAGTTATGGAATCCTAGAAACGCATGGGTCATATAATCCATCCCATCCTCAAACTCTCCTAAGTAGTTAGGTTGATCTTGAATTCCAGACCTGCTTTGACTTCCTGGGAATACAGACATGTGTCACTGTGTTGTTTGTCTTGTTTTGTTTGTTTTGTTGCTTTCCCTGCATCTATTTTGAGAGCAGGTATCCTTTGACCAGTTTCATGACAAGGTAACACAAGCTGGAGTCCTTTTAGAAAGAGAAAACATCCACTGAGAAAAGATCCCCACCAGGTCACCCTATGGGCAAGTCTGTGATGCATCTTCTTCATTGATGATGGGTGTGGAAGGTGTGGCCCACATTTCCCGGAAGTCTTCCCACTTCAAATGATTCAATCAAGAAAATCCCAGCTGCTTAGGGGTTTATCCAGCTACAACACTGAAATAAAAATCATTTTAATTTTATTAGATATTTGTAATAAAAATTAGGTATGGTCTTCTGTAATGCTATAGGAGAAGTGTTAATTACTCTGAATTTTGGTATGGCAAGTGGTAACTGCTTTGCTTCCTAACACACTTGTCCTGGGCTCCCACGTTGGGTCATCAGCAGCTTCTGCCTCCATGTAAGAATGCAGAGCAGACGCTCTTGCCTACAGAATTCACTGCCTGTTCCTTGCATTGCAACTGGCCCTTACTGAGAGACTGGATTACTGAGCAAAAACTCAGTCTACTGTTAAGGCAGACACAAAGCAGAGGCATCAAAAGAATCGGATCAGATCCAATTCAATATTTCATATTGTACAGGAGGAGAGATATCTTTGCACTGTATACTCTACGTTCAAGACTGAGGCCTCTCCTAAGAAATAAAGTATCGAAGAAAGCACACACAGTCACTGAATAGTAAGTCTTCTCTAGTGGGAGAACCTTCATGAAGAAATTAAAGATGAAAGAAGTAGTCCAACCTGTGTGTTTTTATCCAGGTGTGATGGAGAGGGACCATCGTTAAGGCATGTTGAGGCAGGAAAGCGTAAGAGGTAGATTAGGACTCCTGGAACCCCGCTTGACTTCGGTTTATGGACAAACCCCTCATAATAATACTCTTGTCTACCTAGTTGCTTTGCCTGCATGCTCTATGCACATGTACCCATCAAAACACTGCCCCCAGCCACCCTAAAACCTTCTTGTCACCCCTGCACTTGCGTCAGGGCAC
The DNA here is from genome assembly GCF_900095145.1 of Mus pahari. Classification (NCBI taxonomy): domain Eukaryota; kingdom Metazoa; phylum Chordata; class Mammalia; order Rodentia; family Muridae; genus Mus; species Mus pahari. The sequence goes on along the minus strand of NC_034601.1, from coordinate 44,346,658 downwards.
AGATGCTCCCACCTCTGGGCAGTTATTCTTGTTTTCTTGTTAGCGATAACAAGAAAAATTAGACAGTATTCAAGAATATCCCCAACTATCTGAGAAGGAAGAATAGAAAGGCCGATGTGGCTTGGTTGATTTGGGGTGTGTGGGCAGTAAACAAAACTGTATCCTCTAGTAATTTTTAAAGGCGAGTCCTCTGTTTACCTTCTTATACCTAAGTGTAATTGAGTATACATGTGATTGAAATCTAATGCATTTTGGGAAAGGGTATGAACAATCGAAACATGTGTATATAATTCAATCTATCAATTAAAATAGAGAAACTCACAAACTCTGCCCCTTACTCCTGAACTCCTTCCCGAGTAGTCATTTGGACCTTTGAGTACTCTTGCTCACGTGACCCTCTGAACATCTTGACATATCCCCTCTTTGATCTGCAATATCACTTTGCTCCAATACAATTATCTTGCTTCCTTTGCAAGTCTCAGGGAGCCCATACTTTCAATTCTTTGGATGAGAGGCCAAGAAGTGCATATACTAGTTCTAGATCCCAACCTCTAGGAACGATATGACAGGTCAGAAAGGACTTCGTTTGCTGACAATACACTCAGAGGAAGGGGGTCTCAGTGAGACCCTCTGGCTAATATTCCCTGGGACCCTCATCTTTAGAGATAAAGTTGTACTTCCTCTCTAGAATAGTGAGGTCATCTCCTACGTGAGAGCCTTATGAACTGCTTCAGAACAAGGTCAGGATATTGTCCATGGTCTTGTAACTGCTTCAAGAGAGAAGGAAAAGGGAAGGGGAAGAAGGAACAACATTCCTGATTTCCTTAATTGTCCTTTTTAAAGATGTATTTATCTTATGTATGAGTGTATGAGTGCTCTATCTGCATGCACACCTGCTGACTAGAAGATAGCATTAGATGCCATTACAGATGGTTGTGAGCCATCATGTGGTTGATGGGAATTAAACTCAGGACCTCTGGAAGAGCCGCCAGTGCTCTTAACCTCTGAGCCCTCTCTTCAGTCCATCCTTAACTTCCTTTAGCCTAAAATATTCACTATGCAAAGATACTCCATTTTGGAACAGTGTGTCCCAAACCTTATCAATATTGCATTAGTCAAGTCGCAGGATGATACAGTTGAGCAAAGTGTGTTCCGTAAAGGAATTATTTACCAAATCAAAGCAGAAAAGCATTAAAGAAAGCATGCTGCCTAGAACCAGATCTGTCAAGCCCAGGCCTGAAGAGTGAGGTCCTGCAAGGGTGACCAGAGCCTAGAAAGATAAGAGGAGCAATGACAGAGTCATATCAGTCTGCCCTCCCCATCCCCATGACACTGACATTACACCCCTCCCCCAACTCCTGCTGTCCCAGTCCCTCTGGAAGATAGTTAGAGAATATACTGAAATAGCCTATCAGTGCAAGGACCCCTACACAGCAAAAATGGAGAGAAGCAAAGGCTGGGACAAGAAGGCAAATAGAAGAGGCATTCCTCGAACATAAAAAAAAAAAAAAAGCCTGGAGTGCCTTTGCATCGCAGCATGTTGTTTTGAAATACAAAGTGAGACTGAAGGCATGATTCACTCACACCTCAAGTGTCTTCATTTGCCCCTAGTGTGTATCTGGCTTGGGGTAAATAAAATGGTGTCATTGAGTTCTATCCCAGAATCTCCAGGAACCCACATGTTCCATCATCCCCAACAACTCTGAGTTCTGACTTGGCCACAAGAAAGTGCTGTCTCCAGCACCCATCACATCTGTTCAGCTTCCAAGACTGGAGAGAGAGTTATACTTCAGGAGATGAGCCCAGCAGCAGCCGATCTGGGGGGAGGGGAAGATAGTCCATTGGAGGAGGCAAGGAGTCAACGTCCAGTCAATTTCAAAAATAATCGAGGTCACTCACTATGCAAGACTCTGATGGAATCGTCCAGGGGAAAACGTTTGTGTTTTATTTAACACTGTTGATAGTGTTTACTAGTTCTCACCCCTGGCAGGCAGCAAAGCGTCTTCATTTGCACTCAGCACCAAAACAGAGCATCTGTATTTCAATATTTGAGTTAAACATATCTGGTGTTTGCAGAGCATAATGCTGTTGACACTGCTCCACAGCGACACTCTTTAGGGAGCTGGAATCTGTCTTCGCTATTAGTCATAGAGCCACATGAAGCATTATAATGGAAATCAAGATAGCGAAGCTGCTCCAGGGACCCTTGAACTAGACAGAGGAGGTTGGTTCAGGGAGGGCTAGAGAGTAAAGCTAGGGCTCCTAGAGGGACTATGGCTGCTCTCGTTGCAGTTCACCTCACAGAAGAGGAAAGGCATTTGCCCTGGGAACTTGTATTGATGCAGCCTCCAAAGAATGACTGGGATCTTTGGAGAATGATATGCGCCCCCCCCCCCCTTTTCTGACAGCTGCAGACCTACCTTGATGTCCTAGAAACTTATGGCAATGTTGGTTAACGGAAGAGTGCTTGCTTAATACGCACATGGCCCAGGGGTTTAATTTTCAGTACTGAGAAGGAAGGAAGAAAGGGAGAGAGGCAGAGAGAGAGGGAGGGAGGGAAGGAAGAAGTAAAAAAAGAAGGAAGGGAGGCAGGAAAGAAGGAAGGAAAGAAGGGGGAGGAAGAGAGGGAGGAAACTATCTTTAACATACAGGTACCTGCCGCCTCACACACAACTCTACTTGCCTCTTCTCAACCTGCCCCTCCCCCATATGAGTGTGAACCTGGAGCTGGGGTGCTGAGCAGATCAAAGATCCCTGTAGCGGATGCTACCTGCCAGGCCTCTGCATCCTCTCTCTCCAACCCAGGAACTCTTATTTGACACCCCGTATGTCAACGGAGGCCCGCAGGTACTGGCTCCAGTCTCTAGGAATATGGAAAAAGAGGAGTGGGCTCAGCAGCCTCTTTCCTACTCTGACCACGCAGCCGCCCGCCCTGCGAGTCGTTTCTGTTTCAAGAGCCCAAGTTTCAAGAGTGCTTAATTTAATCGGCCTCATGTGGGTTAAGAAGGAAATTAGAGAGCCGACTGAGAGCTGTAAGTTTCCGTCAGAGACCGGAGCCGGGCCCGAGGCATCTGATTTGAAGAAATGAGACTAGCAAGGTCAGACCTACGCTGTGGAAAAGCCCAGAGTGACATGTGGCGATGGCAGAGACAGTGTCGGGGCAGATGGCACTTGACACCCACTAAGCACTCTTACAGAGCTCTGCGTCCACTCTCCTGGGCTTTCCCTGTCTCCCACTAAACCAGCCCCCATCACAGCGCATCTCACAGCTCTATGAGGCAGAATCTATGGGCTACTGCAATTTGACACCTGGACCAGAGGGGGAGGTCAGGTCATCCCTCCCTGTATAGATGACTGGCGAACAAGCCTAGGTGCCATTGTGACACCTGGCCTTTGGGTGACTGGGGTGAAGACATGCTTGTCTCACTCACTAAAAGCCAGAGGTGCACCCTATACATCACAGCCTATTTGCACCAGAAAAGAGGATGCTTGGTCAAAGGAAATACTTCTATGTCCACATTCCAACCAGTCCCTCTCTGCAAAACGGTCCAGGGGATGCTGACATTCCCTCCCAGCTACAGAAGCCTCCAGGGATTTAGATAGCTGATACCGCCTGTCTTCATCAGTTACCCAGCAAGCATTGCTGCTCCTACGACCAGCACTGAGGTGGCCCCCCTCATCAACTAGCTTTGCTGTTTCACCCTGCCATCCCTCAGCTTTTATATTCTTCCATTTCTTAAATATTCTCGGCTTCCCAGTGGCCTTACACCCCCCCACACACACACCCTCCCCTGTCACCTCCCTGCAGCCTAAGCCGCTCTGTCACCTTCACTACCCACCAAGTTATTGAGGTCTTGTGGTCACGGGCTCCTGCCACCAAATCAGTACCTAAGGCTGCGGCATAATAATCTTCTTCCTTGATTAGGGCATCTTAATTATGCTCAAGGAATTTGCTTAAACAGATTAATCATTCTTGAGCACAAATTTAGAAGCTGTGCTTGCTGAGGGATCTGCGCCGATGTCTCCGGAGAAATTTGCTGATTACACCTGCCTGCCAGGGGCTGGATTCGTCACAGTCTCCGTCCCTGGATGGAGTCTCTCTAGCACCACCCCCCCCCCCTCTCTCTCTCTCTCTCTCTCACTCTCTCTCTCTCCCCCCCCCCCCCCCCCCCGCACTCTTCGTTTTTGCTCCTTTTGAGTCTCTTTGCTGAAGGCTGGAGCTATGATCCCTAGCTTTGAGATGAGGCTGGGGTATGAGAGTGGATATTTCCTTCTTAGAGTTCTCTCTACCCCGAGGAGTTGCGGTGTGGGCCACCTTCTCAGTGAAGGCAAAACTCAATCTGTTCGCTGCTTTGTGGCAACCTAGGTCCCACGGTGGTTATTAGCAAAATCTCCACTATCCACAACTGCCGGCAGTGGGAGCCTCATCCCAAGCTGACGTCAGCAGGGTCTCCAGGACTGGGCATCTTGAGGATAGAGCTCATAAAAAACGGACCCCAGAATGTGATCTAATCTGCAGGAAGTAAGGTGGGCGTTCAAAAGCCATTGAGGCTGGGGATGATTTCTGACACTTCAGACTTCTTATGCAGATGTGACTACTTCATACAGATGTAGAAAGGAGGTTGTCCAGATTTGTGGCTGCAGAGGTTTGGGCACAGGGTCCGTCTTGCAGGAAGCCATCAGTAAAAGCTGGCTTACAACTTTCCTTATATGTTACCAACGTATAGCTCAAGGATGAAACAAAGGTATTTGTCCAGGAAGCTGAGTAGATAAAGACAATGTGGTCCTCACCCTAGACTTTTGCTCTGCCCCGAGGACGAAGAATACGATGCTCTGTGCAAGAAAATGGTTGGATGTAGAATCCATGTTCACTGAGATAAGTTAAACTCTGAAAGATAAATATTATGTGTTCTCATTTGGGAAATCTAGGCAGTTAGAAGCACATGCCACCCTGCCCAGATTTTATTACAAAATATTTCTTTTATTTTTGAGATAATATAATCACATCATTTCTGCCTTCCTTTTCCTCCCTCCATACCCTCCTATAGGTCCTCCTTGTGAACCCTGAGAGCAGAACCAAGGTTTATGCTTGGACTGAAGCAAGTTCTTTATTGATGGAGATATCCTCCCAATCCTGAAACCTATAATTTTGTATGCTAATTCTTCTTCTTCTTTATTTAAAGAAAGAAAGAAAGAAAAATAAAGAGTCTGAATAGGAGACTTTTCCCAGTTAAAGTTGATGAGGCCAAACCATTAATTGGAGCAAACCAATGATACTGTCTCTTGTGTTCATGATCAAGGAATAGACAGAATAAGTCAGTAGTGCTTCTGTGACAAAACAGAAACAGGTGTGTTTATCACTTTATGATTAGCTTGTGGGGAGGGGGCATGAAATGAAGAGCTTGGAAGGGAAGAAAAATCAACCAAACAAAGCTAATTACTGAACATGTGAGTCAAGAAACAATTGTAAATAATGACTTCACACCACACACCTGCTTTTTGGGTCATCTTCCTACTCAACTTGTGCCTCGTCTTTTAAATATGGTCCACGGTTTCACAGGCTATCAGAGAGAGGCTAGCAGGCAGGCTGTGGCAGAGCTCAGTGCCATCTGGAGAGGGCATGTGGCTCAGTGTGGCCAACCATGCACAGTGCCCACAAAGGGGACGGAGGGATACAGGCAGGCAAGATGTGGAGCTTCAGTTACACACTGCTGCCTGGAGCCCACAAGATGCCTTTTGTTAAATAGCAAGAGGAGCGTATGAAGGGTTTGTAAATATTTGGAGGAAAGAAAGACTAGAAACATAAACCTGATCAGGAAATGTGCTGAATCAAAGAAACAGACAGATGCTTGCTATTTAGGTACTGTTCAGAGCTGTTCTTAACACATCCGTGTCTTTGGGGAGGAAGTATAAGCAATGAGTTTTAACCCACCAAAATATCTTTGGCACCAGCAACTATGTTAAATAAGGCTATATTTTGAAGAGAAATAATGAGAACTTTTTTTCCCTTTTGTCCTCAATGGCGCCCAGGACTTTGTCCAAGCCAATTGCTCTGTCGCAAAGATATCCCCTCATCCCAGAAATTACAACTGTAAGCTGCAACATTACTATTTTTATATTAATTTTGCTGTTATCAATAAAAAGACATTTGGCTTTTTATTTCATTTAGTAAAAAAAAAAAAAAATCAGTGAAAAATTGCACGTTTGTAGATCTTAACATAAATGCTACTGTAGAAAACTCCAGGCCAAATCAACCATCTTATTAAGTACAGGAAGTAAAGTGGATATATAGTTCACCCTGAAGGGGGTACTGTTGTGGAAAAAAAATTGATCCCTGAAAGTTCTTAACAGACTAGAGTGTGGCATGGGGAAGAAGCAAGGGATATTTGATGTAAAAGCCAAGTCTTGCCCTGTCAAGGACTTCCAAGGTCAGCTCTGCCCTAGATTATGGGTTGGCAGCCTCAGCCTTGGCCCAAATCCGTTGCCGCCGAAACATGTGGGCTGGATCGTGCTATTCCATTCTTGTCTTTCCGATTTGTTTCTTAGGCCCCAGCAGAAAACTTCACCCATGTCTCCATCAAATTTCATTCCAGCAGCAATTTTCAAATAGGTGAAAGTTCACATACCTGTGAAGGATTAGACATGGTCCACATCACCGAGATCGAGATAGGAGCAATAGAGAGGTGGATAAAGAGTCAACACGGAAAAGTAATTTTCTAACCTTCAGAACAAAAATAGAAGGTGTCCTTAGTATCAGGAGGACAGATTCGTGTCACCAGAGGTGACCTGCTGTGAGCTGGAGGCAACTGGAAAGGGGCAGCTGAGAGAATCCAAGCATCAGATGAGATCTTTGCCAAAGAATTTAGCATAGCATCAAACAAAATCCCATTCACATGCGATGAGACTGATGGCATTTCAATCTGTGCAATTTTTACTCCAGTGAGCTCATGTTAGTCTAATTCCTCTTGCTTTTCTTACACTCTTCTTGGATAATTGTATTCTGAGTAAGTTTTGAGATGTGTTTTTCCTGGGTACAAACACTAGGCCTCTTTCCTTCTTGAAAGCAGAAAGCTATTTACCCTTGAATGCCCAAAGCAACCTTCCACATATTGAATCATTTTAAAATAAGTTTCTTCTGACCTCAGGGAAGATATGCAGATGATAGACATATTTGCTCATTCCTTTTTACTTTTAGGACTCTTAACTTTTATCTATCATGTGTCATACAAAATAATTTTATTTATGATTATAATGCTATACAAAACAATTTTATTTACTTATAATTATTTTTAATGATATATAAAATAATTATTTAATTTATTTATTCCTGTGAACATTTTGCCTGAGTGTATGTCTGTGCACCACATGTGTCACCCAGAGGTCAAAAGAGGGCATTGGATCCCCTGGAACTGGAGTTACAGATAAATATGAACCTCTATGTGGATGTTGGGAACTGAACCCGGATCATCTGCAAGAACAAGGGTTCTTAACTGATGAGTCATCTTTCCAGCCCATAAACTTTTATTTCATTTTCTTAATGCACTAAATTTCCAAGTCTATAGCAAAAGGAATTAATTGTAGACAATTTAAGCCATAAAACTGACTCAAACCTTTATTTTTTAACACTCCTCTTATCAGCCTCCCGGAGACTCACTCTTCTGGCACTGAGTTTTGAAACAATGGTTGACAATGACTTGGTGTGTTCTATTCCAATGCTCAACGAAGCGGAGCACCTGTTACCATGCTGTAATTCCAAGAATCTATCAGAGTGTTCTTAGAGATGATCACGTGGACTATTTACGTCAATGAAACTAATTGAGAAAATGTTCGTAAAATAGTAAGTACATGAAATGCCAAATTAATCTCTGGGATAAAAATCTCTCTATAAGGGTTGGCTTTGCTATACCCAGTCTGCAGCTCAGCTCTGAAGTCTCTGGCTCATTCACATCATATCCCAGAGGCCCATTAGAGATGTCCACATCTGTCCCATGTCTGCAAGAGTGGCCGTAGATGACTGGTCTTCTCAGAGGTACACTGGGGTTGTAGGGACCGCTCTCCCATAGATGGATACTATATGTAATTTTCTGTTCTAGCAACCTCTATCTTCTTTATGCCCCGGAAGTCATATGGTAGTACTATCCCTGTGATGACATGTATTTTAATCTCTGGAAATTTTAACAAATGCACACATGGGACAGTGATCCTTTGCTCTCAACACCACCCGGAGAGCGTGTGAAACAGATAGTTGGACCCTTATCTGTGCTGGCTTATATAAGAATGGCCCTCCTAGATTCTGACATTTGGACACTCGGTCCCCAATTGGTGGTGCAGTTTGGGGACTGCTGGGTGGTATAGTCTTGCTGGAGGAAATATGTCACCAATGGCCGAGATTCCAGAGCCTGGCACTTTTCCCAGCTAGTTCCCTCTTCTTTATGCTTGCAGATCAAGATGTGAGCATTTGGCTTCCTGCAGTCACCAAGATGCCACTTCCCCACCATGACGGTCTGTCTCTCACCTCTCTGGACTCGAGAGCCCCAGAAAAATTCCTCCTTCAACACATTACGTTGGTCATGGTGCTTTATCACAGCAACAGAAAGGAACCAAAGCAGTATCTATATCCCAGCCTGAGGCAAGCCTCCAAAAGCATTGAACTTACCTGTATGCATGCACACGCGTGCACACACATGCACGCACACACATGCACGCACGCACAGACAGACTCGTGTGAGAAAATGAATCAACATGAATCTGTATTAGAAATGAAGACTGCAATTCTCTGCTGTATCAGTCTATTCACGAAGGACAGAAATTTCTTGAGATTAGAGACATTAAAATCATTATCTTGTGTGGAAGAGATGGCTCCTTTGTTAAATGTTAAGATCTAAACAATAACAACTAAAAAACAAACATACCAAAACAAAAAAAAAACCAACAAAAAACAATGTTTTATACCAAATCATCATTATGACTGTTTTTTTTTTCTATTCTTTAAGCTGGTATCCATTCTGTAGAATGGTATATTAAAAACTATTTCCCTTTCAATAGTCTTGAATTTGTTATTACAGAGTAAGGGTCCTGTTTCTCACAATGTTAGAAAAGGATTGGTTCCTGAACCCTCCTGTCACCCCAGGACACCGAAGTCTATAGCTATTCAATTGCCTTTTAAAAAATGGCATTTGCTTAGGAGTTATATGTATCTTACTGATCACTCTAAATCATTTTTAGATTATAAAATAAACACTCAGTTCAATATAAGTGCTATGTGAATAAATGCCTTATTTTATTGTTTGGAATGGTGATAGGGAAATAAAATTTATACTTGTTCAGTATAGATGCAACCACATTTGCTTTCTAAATTGTGTGCATATGTGTACATTCTTATTATATGTGCATATGTGTGTACATGCACATGTGTGCAGAGGCAATACGTCTTTCCTTATTGCTCCGCTACTAAGTTTTTGAGACAGGGTCTGTCAGTGAGTACAGAGGTCATTAGTTGGTGGGAAAGCCAGACCATCAAACCCCATGAATCTCCTTGTCTCCTCCCACTTCCTCCCCGCTTGGGTATATAGACATAGGCTCCTCTGACTCCTCCCACTTCCTCCCCGCTTGGGTATATAGACATAGGCTCCTCTGACTCCTCCCACTTCCTCCCCGCTTGGGTATATAAACATAGGCTCCTCTGACTGGCTCTTTACATTCGAACTAGGGATTTGAATTCTGGTCCTCCTGCTTATATCACAGATGCTTAATTAAATGAACCAATGCTTCAATGTTTTCCAATCTGACGTTGGTTGAATCTGTGAGTACAGAATTTGAAGGAAGGGGTAACCCTGGTCTTAGATGGGGCTTAGGCAACTGTAGTTTTGAAACTTTTAAGTCTCACTGGTGAGTCTAATGTGCAAGTAGGGCTGAGAGCGGCAGCTAAATCTAATGCTCATTTCTCAGGATGTGTCTTTTTTATTTTTACATGAAGGTTGAGGGCAATGAGAAAAATCGTATGCTAACTACAAATCTTATGCATAATTCCAGCTGCTGAATGCTGCATGACCTAATTTCAGATTGACTCATTGACCGCACTGTTACACCAATAGTATCCATGGTTGCTAGCAGATACCGTACTTATGGGATTATGAATATCTTCTTCAGCGATTCTTTTTGTGTATCAGAAAAAAGGTAAGAAATGGGTCCACCACGCAGCAGTCACAGGCAGTTTTAATTTGTTCTACTCAGTCCTCAACAGTCCTCAACAAGGTACTTATAAAAAGCTAGTCGTGTTGAACAAGCCTAGAGAAGCTGAATAAACAAATGTGCTGTTCATGAGACCGCTGGAGCAATAGAAAACAGTTTAGGCAAAGCGGCTCATCGAGAATTAATGTCATCCGGCGAGAGCCCATCAAACCGGGTTTTGGAATGAAGTAGGATGCCATTATCATCCATCGAGTTGCATCAATAATGACACGATCAGGACAAGAATTTGGACAAGGAAAACGACACATTTTAGACAAACAAGTCACTGAAATCAAGCACCAGGTGGGACCATCAAAGATCCACAGGCGTGGTTCTCTGTGTCCATGCCTGGAAACTCTCCTTGTGGGAGAGCAACGATGTGCAGGATGTTGTGCTTGTTTTTGTTTTTGTTTTTCTGCACGGAGAAGAGAGCCCAAGGCCTCATGCATGCTAGACAAGTGTTCTACTTAGCTACAGCACTAGCCCTAGGGAGGTGTTTTGTTTTTTTATTTTCATTCTCTTTTAACCACAGAGCTGAGAAGTTCTGGCTAGCACGTAGACTCTCCTGCCAGGGACGGTGACTCACTTGTTTTTTTATCTAATAGTTATGTATTCCCAATGGAGTTCTTGCAGACAGATATGAATAAGTGTGGGAGGGGGCTTTCAAACGTTTATGTGACATTTGAATTTTAACAATACTTTTGAAAATCGAAAACCTAATATGGCTATTGCCCCAGTGAATCCTTGACACTACACATGCATCCCGCAGCTGGAATGTAGCAGCTGGCGTGCGACAGAGCTTCGAGTTAGAGCAGGTGCCCCATACACTACTCAGAGGACCCACACATAACAAAACAGATAGAGAAACTACCATGGGTATGAAGAAAATAACCCCTTTGATTGTATACAATGACATTTTCCATGGAGAAGTCTTGTTTGACAGCAGCTGAGCCCAAACTAGGGTTCCCAAGCCACAAGAAGCAGGTCTAACTGGATGTGCCCGAGGAGCTATTTGCAGGTAAGACAATGGCAGAAGTCTTGTCCCTGGGCAGAGCTGCCTGGGAGGCTCAGCTCCACAGCTGGTGAATTTGGAGGTCACAGGTGACTGCCCTGCTGAATGCAGAACAAGTGCAGAAAATCCCAGGACGCACCAGCATCCAAAACGAAATGAAACGCATTCTAAAGCCGGACAGGTGAAACCAGATTCATAGAAACTCCAGAAAACACAGAGAAAGAGCATGTGTGGGCATGGGAGCACAAAGGAGTATGTGCACAGACAGACACATACACAGAGAGAGAAAAGGAAGAAGAGGGAGGGGAAGGGGGGAGGGAAAGGGAGGGAAGGAGAAGGGAAGGAGGCAGGGGAAGGAAGGGAGGGAGGGAGACAGAAAGACAGAGACAGAGAGACAGAACGACTGAAAGACAGAACATCATATGTATCAAAAGGACAAAAGAATTTAGAATGAGGATATTCTAAGTGCCTGGGTGCTAAAACCCCAGCCAAGTGGCTTGGGCAAGGGCTCTGTCAGAAGCCCAAGGCTATGCTCAGCATCTTCCTTGGCTTGTAGAAATAAGCACCACAGGACAAAGCATAAACTTTTTCATTGTTTCTGGTCATGCTTTTTAATAAGTGAAGTCACATTCTCTGGTAAGTTTCCTTCCTAAAGAAGTCTGCTGCACACTTTCACGTTTTCTTCTGCTAAAATGATACGCCAGCATCTCAGATTATCTTAATATGCTTAACTCACATCGGCTCATAAAACTCAGACATTTTTTTTAACCATAGTTTTCACACAGCTTGTAGATGGCTCTGGGTTAATCCACATCCATTCCTGCATCCTTAGAAGACGACTGATACCGCATTTCAATCCCCTTCATTACCAAACTAGAAAGGTATTAGTTTTCTTCTTCCTAAACACACACCAGCGAGTCCTCGGTTTGAGGCCTTATCGCCCAACCTCGTTCCCAAGGACCAAAGGAGCTTAGGAAGACCCATATTCACCGCATGATGCCGGGTGCTCTGTCCACAGAAGAAACCATCTTACAGACTGATTTGCAAGCCCTGTGCCTTTCACCTTCTGAGTCACATTTGCTATCTCTCTTGTCACAGCAGCTGATTCAACACATCCTGGGATATACCTTCCCCTTCATCTCAGGCAGCAGCAGGAGGGCAGCTAGGATAAGGGTGGCATTTAAATCGGTGTGCAGAAATGACTTTGTACGTGGCTTTGACGGTTCACTAAATATTCCTATAGCCACCATCCTGGCCACGGTTACCTGCTGATGAATGAGTCATGCACAGGCCTGCGATTCCCCTGCAGCATCCATTCTCGTTGTGAAAAGAGAATTCTTCCTCGAGTGATGCTTAGGATGAGTGGGCCCCTCCTAGGTTCTGAACACCAGCAAATATCAGTGTCACTCCTGTCCATGGATCTGACCCTGCGGTTGAGAGCAAGACTCGGGTAAGAGGGGCAAGGGAGCATAGGTGTGGTAGGTGTGAGGGGCACCTGTGGAAGTGGACAGTGCGGCTCAGGAGAGTGCTTACTTTGCAAGAACAAAGCTCTCAGTGCCCAGGGGGAAGGGCAGTTCTGGCCCGGTGTTTGAATGGGACAGGCACTAAGGTGTGCAGTTTGCTGCCCAAGGAGGGCCTGGGAGACTGGAATGGGATAAACAGAAGTGGCTGAGGCAAAAGGTTGGAGAGGCCAAGCGAGCCGCTGCCAGGGTCTCAGCTGCAAGAACACTGGGTTGAGCCAACTGAAGGACCGGAGGCAAGACCTTCAGATGCGTTCACTTCTGACAGGGCAGCCTCCTGGGTGTGGGAGCTGAGCAGCCACACACACCCTTCAACTCATTTAATGGCACAGCTGTCGCCTTCCTGACACTCTTTGCAGTCCTTGAATGGGAGGATGGTGTCTGCATTTATACTGCGACCGACTGACTGATGGAATCCTGGGGTGTGTTTCAAGGCAGGAAGGGTGGTAAGCTCTTTTCTAGGTGATAGAGTCCCAGCTGGGAACAGGTATGGGGGAAATTCCATTGCTTTGCAAGACCTGTGTGCTGCACCTCCTCACCCTGCCTGAGGTTTGCTTGACTGACGCAGCCTTCACGTCCCAGTATTAGAGTACTTACGGTTGCTTGAATGTGCCCTTCAAAATGAATGTTGGAAACTAAATTCTCAGTGAACCGGTGTTGGGAGGTAGGACTTTTTGAGGTAGTTAAGTATCAGGAAGAGGGCTCATTGTAATAGTCTCTAGTCTCTCTCTCTCTCTCTCTCTCTCTCTCTCTCTCTCTCTCTCTCTCTCTCTCTCTCTGTGTGTGTGTGTGTGTGTTTCTGTCTCTATATGTCTGTCTGTCTGCTTGTTGTCTGTCTGTCTTTCACCTTCCCCTCTCATGTTATTCCTTCTGCCAAGGGACAAAGCCCTCATGAATGCAGCCCCTTAGTCTTAGACTTTTCAACCTTGAAAACCATGAGTCAGACAAATTTCTGGTCCTTATCAACTTCTGTCTATGATGTTGCGACAGCAGTATAAATGAGGAGAAGCTTTGGACCATCTCCCTAAGACAAGACTTGGTTTACCCTATGTAACGCAGTTTCGTCAGCAGCACCTGACACCCGTGTATCTGCAACTGAGTGAATGGGGTGAGGGGCACCTCCAGGCCTCAGAAGAGACAAGGTCTTCGGAACCTCAGAGGAAATGATGGACTCAAAGGATTTGGGTGGAGTTAGGCAGCTACTCAGGTTTCAGCACGGAGCTCAAGCAACTATCCCAGAAGAATCCCGTGTAGACGAAGGAGGGGCCCTGTGTCTTAAGCGGGTTTGGTGTTCTGGCTGATCCTGTACATTTATCAATCTGTCAGGGAACGGGGAGGCAGGGCAGAGGCTGCATGTGGGAGAGTCTCTGGGGAAGCCGAGGCAGGTGAAGGCAGCTTAAATAAGATTGGGGTTTGATGATTCTCAATTCTTTCAAAACTGCCTAAGGGGAATGTCCAAATTGGCATATGATATGCCATTCTAAGCTGGCTGCGGTTCCAAAGGCAAAACTGAAATAAAAAAGTGTTGAATTGTTCTCACCCAAGGCAAGGGAAGCAGCTTCAAGAGGTTTACAAAAGTGTACACTGATTGAAACTGCCCACGGGGCTTGATTCAAGATCTCACTGGGGAAGCCACCCCCTAACATACCAAGATTATCACAAAATAACTCTCACTATCTCTAAATGCGCCGTGTTCACAGTAACTTATAAACATGGCTGCAATGCCAGTAAGTAGAGGTATACTGGCCCCAGTTTGATCCCAGACCCCAATAGCTACTAGATCCTTTGAAACTATTTGCAAAATGCTCCAAAAACGAAACAGCCTTCTCCAGCTTGCACAGTGAACTCACCCGGGTTCGGTATCCAACCTCAGTCCCTGACCGCAGTGATTGTTTCCACTTGAGCAAATCGTGGCCCCTTTAAAGTAATAGACAAGCGATGTTGACCTTCTATTGGCCCGAGGGATACCTGAACAAACAAGTTAACAACAGTTAGGCCGTATTGCTGAAGGTGACATCTAAACAATTCTTTGAACACAGAGAAGCCCAATTGCTGCTACCTAGAGCCTTCATTCTTATGGGACAGCGTTCACAAAACTGGAAGGCACCCTGCTTACTACCAAAGGACAAAGGTAAATATCAACTCCGCCTCAGACCCTTTGGTCTACAATGGTGACCTGTCTGCATCTGCAAGATGTGCTGGTGCAATAGCTACACAAACCTCGAGGGAGTAACCAACCAAGATTTGATTTAATTCAAGGCCTACTCCATGGGATGGAACCAACACCTGAATCTTAATATAGCAATAAAGTGACTCCTAGAGGTATTCTGCTGTATTCAGTAATTTATAGATCATAGCCTTGCTCAGTCATCACCAGAGAAGCTTTCTCCTGCAGTAGCTGGGAACAAATACGGAGACCTGCAGCCAGATAATGTGCAGATAGATCTTGGAACACTCAGTCCTAAGTGGAATGCCTCCATTAAATTCCTGCCCTCTCGTGGCTCTGAGAAGTCTGTGGCCGAGGAGGCAGAAGGAGTGTAAGAGCCAGAGGGGATGCAAGGCACCAGAGATCCAGGGTCATCTAAGCACAGCACAACTGATGTGCATATGAACCCACAGAGACCAGGGAACATGCACAGGGCCTGCAGGGGTCTGCACCAGGTGGGTTCCTAGAGCTTAGAGGAGAAGTGGACACAGGCCCCATCCCTAACTTAGAAGCTATTTCCAACTGAGAACCACTTGCAAATGAACAATTGGTTTTCTGTTTTCTCCAAGGGAATCTCACTGGGGCAACAAACCACGAGCAGTGGATGGCTAACACAGCACAAACTCAATGGCATCTTTGGAATTCTTTGTCTCATAATTTTGTGTTAAGTTCTTATTTTTTAAAACTTTACAGGTTTTTTTGTGCATTTATTATAATTTCAGGTTATATTTTATGGTATTCCCGTTTGTGTCTCTTCATTTATATGTGGTTTTTTTTTTTCTTTTGGCTCTTTTTCTTCTCTTTGCATTATCTTATTCCAGTTCATTTTATCTTGGTTTTTAATATTGCGATCTCTTAGGTGCTTGTTTGTTTTCTAAGGCGAGACAGAAAGGGTGTGGATCTGGGGGGGAGGGGACATGGGGAGAGGTGGGGGAGGGAGAACCATAGTCAGAATGTACCACGTAGAAAAATTAAAAATCTAATTTTCAAGAAAAGTAAAGAAAAGAAAAGGAGGGAAGGAAGGAAGGAAGGAAGGAAGGAAGGAAGGAAGGAAGAAAGAAAAAGAAAGAAAGAAAGAAAGAAAGAAAGAAAGAAAGAAAGAAAGAAAGAAAGAAAAGAAAATGAGTTAAACCAAGAAACATCCCCCTTCAAAACTGCTGATTGGCCCGTTGTTCTTATGCAGAAGCGGAATGTTAGAGTTTAAAATTTACCATTTATAGCCATTGCCAGCCCTTAGTGGAGGTGAATCCACTTAAATACAAGATGAGTGGACCTATCACTGGGCAGGATCCAAGTTTCACTAAATAAGGAGGAAATACTTATCTTCTTAAGTGTTATTTTCCAGTTTACTTGAGGTATAATTTACAAATACTGAATATATACATATACATATATATATGTATATATATACACACATATATATTTCATAGTGTGATGCTTTGATATATGTGCACAGTGTGAAATGATTATCACTATCAAGCTAATTAACATGTCTATCACACACATGCCTACCACCATGTGTCCATCACCACGTATCCACCACATATCCACCACCATATATCCATTACCACTTGTCCACCACCACGTGTCCACCAGTACATGTCTATCACTGCGTGTTCACTACCACAGGTCCATCACCACCTGTCCATCACCACATGTCCATCATCAGTCACTATGTGCCCATCACCTCACATTGTTGCCTCTGCATGTGTGTTAAGAACGCAGAGGACTTACTCTCAGCAAGTTGCAAAATTGCCATATAGCCTCACTTCCCATCATCTTCATGCAGTTGAGCGCCCTTCTTGTCTACCTGAGCCTTCTGCTCCTTGCCTAACTTCTTATCCCTGCCCCCAGCAACCCTCCCCAGTCCCCTGTAAACATCAGTTTTCTTCCCCAGTCTATGAGTTTAACTTTCTTTTCCTTGTGTGTTATTTTAATCTTTCTTTTTCTTTCTTGTTGTTGTTGTTATTTTTATCTTTCTGAGAGGAAAAACTCCTGCCTCAGCCTGCAGAGTAGATGGACTATAACAAGTAAACGTGTGTAGCTGCATCTGGCTAGGTTTGGCTTTCTTATGCCACATATGAGCAAGATCACATAGTATTTTCCTGCATTGTGCATCTTTAATACTGCCCAAGTCATCCCCTCTCCCCTACCCGCGGCTGATGGCATTATTGAGAAATAGTAGAAACTTAGGAAGCCGGTCCTAGTTGGAATTACCCTCAAAGGGCACAGTGGGACATTGGCCCCTCCTCTCTTCTGTCTTCATAACCTCTGCCATATGCTGTCATCATGTTAAATGACTGGGCCTAGTACCTATGGACTATGACTATGAGAGGAAACAAACCCTTCCTGCAAGCAGATAATGTTTATGTCGCAGGGATAGGAATATAACATATAGCTTACTTATTTGACACAATACAATGCCATGCAGGTTCATTAATGACGTCTCAAATGACAGAATTTCCCTGGTTATTGAAGCCAAGCAGTATTCCAATGAATGTATATCACATGTTCTTACTCACTCACCACCCATGGATGCTTGGTTTGTTTTCAGACCTTGGCTATCACGAGCAGTGATACAATCGATGTGAGAATGCAGAAGTCTTTCCCAGATACGGATTCATCTCCCTTGGATATATATGCAGATCTGAAATTGCTGGGCTAATGAATGGTCTGCGTTCTCTGGGCTTCCAACACCGCACCGCGGCTAAGCCTGAAGTCTTGGAAGCCATCTCGGACGCGTGTTAGTTCTACAACATTCATCAGGTTACATTTCCACATCTCTGTTTCCTCCCTCGGAAAATGAATTTCTGCCTTATTAGCGAGGATTTCATAACTCATTCTCAGTCTCTGTCTATGCCTCTCTCCTACACACACACACACACACACACACACACACACACACACACACACACACGCACTACCCTTAGAATGGAGCTGGGTACTCAATGAGTGCTTGCTATCTTTGCCATAGTATTATTTATTCCTTTTTTCATCTTTATCAGCTCATCTTTTCCAGCAGAGAAATAAATTTCACCTCTCTCATTTAACTTTTCAAGGCCAGAGTGTGAGTAACATTATGACGTTTCTCATTTTTGGATCCATTGCTTAGTCAGTCTGCAAGGCACAGAAGGCACGCCATACATGTTTAGTGTGGGGGGTTAGACAAGGAATGCTGCTTCCGGTTGCAGGAGCTCTGACCTACTGACCAGTGAATGCTGTTGTTGAGTGCATAAGGTTGACCATGTGAGAGCACATAGAGATGGAATGTTTATATGGAGAATACATTTTTTTTTTTTCACTTAGGTTCCCTACAGTCACACCAAGGGTAAGAACGACTGGAAAGGACAGGATGCAAATACAACCCATTATCATAGCGGAACATCTCTTTCCAAGGCCCCTCAGAGGCAGGCACCCCTCCAAGTCATGTAATGGGCAAAACCAGAGATGCTTACACCTGCCTGCTTGTTCTGCCAGAGACAGTGTGGGATTAATTAAATAATGACTGCCAAGAGCACCAGGCTCCTTGGAGACGAATGACCTGCAAATGCAATCTTAGACGATTACTCAGAACTGTATTCTGCAAATATCAGGACCCACTTTCAGCTCACGAGAGCAGGTTCGCAAAGACCACAGCTGTGTTGTTTCTGTTTCCCTAGAGGATTCAGAGCTTGCTTGGAAGATTCTGGCCACCAAACCAAAACGATGCTAGAGATTACGTAGATGTACCAGACCAACTGGCGCTCACACCTGGAGCACCGACACTGAGAGTCTCATGTTCAATGTAACTTCACGTCCTTCTGAACGATCAGTAAGGGCCTTGTCCAGTTGACGCCACTTAGTCCTCCTCTTTGTAATCAATACCACCTAGGTTGATTACATGTGGGACTTCCAGGGACAGAACTGGGGTTGTCCTTAGGATCCTGGACCAGTTGGTGACTTTAATGGGCATTTTTCTATTGAAGTGTTGGGGATAGAACCCAGTGTGATTTGTATATGTCAATCAAGCACTCTTCCACTGAGCTTTGCCTCTGACTCCCCCTTCCCTTTTTGTTTGTTTGTTTGCTTGTTTGTTTTCGAGACAGGGCTTCTCTGTGTAGTCATGGCTATCCCGGAACTCACTCTGTAGACCAGGCTGGCCTCAAACTCAGAAATCTGCCTGCCTCTGCCTCTCAAGTGCTGGGATTAAAGGTGTGAGCCACCACATCCCCAGCCTCTGACCCCTTAATAGGCTTCCCAATAGCAGTGGGGGCAAGATGTTTTGTGGTCTCAGAAATGTACTTGTCGATCTTTGGGACAAGGATAGACTATTTGTGCAGGTACAGTTCCAAGTTCTTTATAAATAACCCTCACCGTCACTCCTGAAGGAAGACATTGCAGTGGCATTCATGTGAGAAATGAGGCTCATAGAGAGGAGCTTGCTGAATGTCACACAGATGGTAAGCTGGCAAGGCTGGAGTCTGCATCTCGGTGATGAGGTACCAGGCCCAGAGGCCCATGTTCTTAGACATGGTGTAGCAGTCCTTTTCTATGCAATTCCCAGATCTCAGAGCTGAAAAACGTTAGGTTGTTATGTCAAAAGAAGTCGTGCTTCTCTACTTCTCTCACAACCTCCGAATAAACTCAGAGTGTAAATCTGGGAACACAGCTTCTCTTTTACTCCCAGGGAAAACTGCAAAGCAGCCTAGGAACTCTGATGCCAAATGAACAACAAATCTATTATAGCCCTTTCGATTTTCCTGCCATTGAATTATCCCATGCTGTAGGCAGCACAGGACATGTGAGGAGCCAGCCACATCTAATTGTAAATGACCTGGCTGTCCTCTACCACCATACTGCCACAGGCTTTGTGGCTGACTACCAGTGCTTTTGATTGTTGGACTTCAGGCTGACCCACTCACACCAGGATAAGCCATCAATAGTCCAGTGTCCATCTTTCCAAAATGGACCCAATGCATTCGTGCTGCCTGTGGTCATGAGAGATGGCACCTGACTTGCTGGAGTTCCACTTTTTGTGCACTGAGCCAGAATCTGGTTGGTGTCTATTCCAATATGGCCTGCCTTCCCCATGCTCTCCAGAGACTCAACCATCTGAGGGCCCTGTACTTACTGCCTTTCAAACACCAAACAAAACATCCTGGTCACGTCTGCTTCCCACTGAATTTGAGCAATCTTCTCATAGGTGGAAGAACAGTCACATGACTCTGCCTCGGCTCTGGCTGCTCTAACAAAATTGCTGTGGGCTGGGTGGCTTATTTTCAAGTGGCTGTGAGTAAGGTGAGGTGACAGCCTGGTTAGTTTCTGATGAGGCCACTCTTCCTGGCTTAAAGATGATCTCCCCCTCCATACTTCCCTCCCCCTTCCATCCTTCCTTCTATTCCTCTTCCCTTTCTCTCTCTCTCTCTCTCTCTCTCTCTCTCTCTCTCTCTCTCTCTCTCTCTCTCTCTCTGTATAAAAGAAAGAGAGAAAGAGTGAGAGAGAGAGGCAGAGACAGAGAGAACACAGAAAGAGACAGAGACAGAGAGAATTGGACCCAATTTCTTATTAGCAGTGTGTTCTGACCAACTGAGTTAGCCAACCCCCACTTGTATCTCTTTTTTTTTTTTTTTAAAAAAAATAAATACACTAATCCTCTCAAGGGCTTCACTCTCGTGTTCTCTTCTAAATCTAACAGTCCCTCAAAGGTCTCATCTTTAAACAGCACTACAGGATTAGGACCCATGCATTCTAAGAGAGACACACTTTATAACATGCTAGCTGATTATCTTTGGGGACCCTCTCTACCTTATTCTATTCCCATAAAAGCAAAACTACCTCTGGTAACTTAAAAGTGATTTAATCTCCTTATTGTATCCAAGTCAAAGTGACTTATTCCTCCCTCTATTATTCCTGCAAGGAAAAAAAATTATATTACTCTCTAGAAAGGTATCTTGTGCTATCTGTGAAAAATAGCATCAGAATGGCAATGCCACTTACCCAGCTTAGGGTTCAGATTCAAGGCCTGTAGTTTCAAATGGGCCTACAGTACAGCTATCCTCTTGCCCTTGATTTTGAATCCAAAATAAAAACTGAGAGTGTCTCAATCAGGAGCAGCTTTCCCAATTCGGCAATTATCCATCACCACTGCCTCAGTGCTGATTTCTGCTCCCACACTGTTTAGCTCATGTGCAGAACCGATTTTACAAATCACAAGTGCAGCAGAGATATCATGTGAAAGGCAGGAGACAGGGCTGGATTGTTGAGCTGAGAACATTGGGCCAGTTAGACAAATGGTCTCTGATTAACTCTGAATACTGCCTGATTGAGGTGCTCTGCATCTCAAAATCCCACTGGTGATGCTAGCATCCATTTCACATGTCTGTTTATTTGTTTGTTTGTATCACATGCCCCAGCTATCCACTACTCTAGCCTAGGTTTCCTGAAAAAAACAAAAACAAAAACAAAAACAAAAAAAAGATGCATTTAAAAGGTCAAGTGTTTTTCTACATGCAACCTCCTTGGGAACACCATTTGCTGCTGGTTTTCTTAGGAGGAAGTTGTGGTTTGATTGAGAATGGCCCCTATAGGCTCATATATTTGAATGTTTGGTGGAACTATTTGGGAAGGGTTAGGGGGGTGTGGCCTTGTTGGAAGCAGTATGTCACTGGTGGTGGGCTTTAAGGTTTCAAAGGCATCAATCAGGACCAATCTTTTCTCTCTTTCTGCCTCTTGCTTGTAGATCAGACATAAGCTCTCAGCTACTGCTCCAGAGTTATGTCTGCCTGCTACCGAGCCTTGGTCATGATGGGTCTGAACTCTAACCCTTTGGAACTGTGAGCTCCACATTGCGTGGTTTCTTTTATAAATTGCCCTGGTCACAGCGCTTTGCCACAGCAGTAGGAAAGTAACTAAGGTACACTGGAAGGTGAGCCCCCTTGACACAGAGGATGGTCAATGACCCAGGGGAGGGGAATGTAGGGAGCTGAGGCAAGAGTAGGTGAGTGGGTGCGGGAGCACCCTCATAGAAGTAGGGGAGGGGGGAGGGATATGGGGTTTGAGGAGGGGAAACTGGGAAGGGGGTAACACTTGAAAGGTAAATAAATAAAATAATCAATTAAAAAAGGAAAAAAACCAAAACCAAAACCAACCCAACGAGTTACTTTTAGAATCCCACAGAGAGTGGCTACTAACTTCACCTTCTTAAAACAGGAAAGCAAAGGTTCCAGTACCCGGGAACCGCCATTTGGCTTTGAGTCACGCCCACTTTCTCTGACTGTAATGCACTTTCCCACTCACCGGCACATGGTATGAACACTCTTTCCTCTCCACACATTCATCTAGCAACCCCAGAACCACCCCAAGCCCCAGCTTGCATATGGCTACATGTACTTCTATCCCAGAATATTTATTGAAGTCTACCAGCTGCTGGTGACAATTTTAGGCAGTTTCTTTTCAAATATTCCATCCCCTGCCACCCCAGTATAGGTTTGTATGAAAGTATGAAAAATAAAAGGGCCTCTATACTCTAAAAGGATTTTGAGTGCATGGTCGGTAGGCAAAACTGTATTCTCTATTCATCATTTTATGCTAATGCATAATTGGGTGTGCATATGATTAAAATCAGATGCATTGTGGGAATGGACAAGCCATGTAGGAAAAAAAATGAACCACCCAAACTACACACCTGAGTGGTTAACTCCACTTTCACTTGAACCCCATAAGAGGAAACCCCAAACACTAATCAAGGCCCTGAATTTTCTTACTCATGCAGCTCTCTGTCAATCTTGTCTGTGTACCCTCTACAACCTACCCTGCTGCTTTGATCTAAGAAGGTTACCTTGTTTCTCTTGCAAACCTATGTGAGCCCAAGAACTGAGAAACACTGGGCCAGGATCCCAACAACTGGTAACACTAGCTACTGTAACTGCGCATCTTTGTCTTAGGAGAGTTGCAAAAAATTAAATCAAATGATTCATACGCATAAACCATTAGCATAGTGTGGTGGGCAATGAATTTTAGTTGATCCTTTATCTTCCTTAGCCTGTGGGGAAAGCATTTTTTCTTTATGTGACCTAAGGACAGGCAGCTGAATGAAGATTATCTAGACCAATGGTTCCCAGAATTTTAGATTTCAAGGCCCATTAAAACTTTTAAAAAGAAATTAAGATTGATAGTGAAGCACTAATATTTTTTTATTTAAGACAAGTGAAAATAAATTTCTAGCTACTGGCAGGAATGTGGGGTTACAAATAAAGGAAGTGTACTGCAAATATAACATATAATTAAAATGGAATAAATTTAAATTATGGAAAAATCATGTCTATCGCTTGTGCTTTCCTCATACTGTTAAGGAATAGGAGAAGCATGGCAGCCTGTCATGGGGAAGAGGCTCTCATTTAGAAGTCACTAATCTAGCTTAAGACTTCGCTTCCCTAAGGCATCTTGGTCACGTGGTTGTCTCTCTTGGTTTGGAGATTTGGGGTGTTGAGGATTTCACAGTCTTCTTGGCAGTCTGTTCTGAAGTTCAAGTATAAGACATGTCTGAGCCCCCAGAGCCACCAAATCCAACCAGCAAAGAAAACCCAGCATGACCTGTCTGCTTTCTGGGTGGGCTGCACCTTATTGGGTATTTTAATTTATGATCAAATCTCTCTGGGGCTGTTTGGATTTGAAGACGATCTTGTCCCTGAGTGTTAAAAGAAGAATAAAAAAAAAGGGAGCAGTGTGTGTATCACCCTGATTTTACCTACTCTCTCTAGCCTACTTGCATGCTCAGCTGGTCCTCTGTATCTCTGGGTCTTAAATTTCTTTATTGAAGTGACCAAGGATCAAATGTAAACATACATTCATGTGCTGAACATATACAGGTTTCCTTCCTTCCTTCCTTCCTTCCTTCCTTCCTTCCTTCCTTCCTTCCTTCCTTCCTCCCTTTCTCTTCCTCCTCATTTGCTTGGCTTTTTTTCACCCCACTGGCCTGAAACAGGGCTCTTGCCTCAGTCTTTCAGGTCTGAGACCTTTTCATCTTGTTATTCTCTAAACAATTCAGTGTAACAACTAGCAGCTATTTACAAAGCATTTGCCTTGTGTTTAGTATTATAAGGAATGTTCTAGGTCCTTTCCAGCTTCTGGCTATTATAAATAAGGCTGCTATGAACATAGTGGAGCATGTGTCCTTTTTACCAGTTGGAAGATCTTCTGGGTATATGCCCAGAAGAGGTATTGTTGGATCTTCCGGTAGTACTATGTCCAATTTTCTGAGGAACCGCCAGACTGAT
>NC_034601.1:44305102-44321071 GCF_900095145.1 Mus pahari | reverse complement strand
GGGATAGCATTTGAAATGTAAATAAAGAAAATATCTAATAAAAAATTTTTAAAAAAGAATGTTCTGTTATTTGCTGATTTAGAGTATACAGGAAGGTGTGTGGGGTTACCTGCAAAGACTATTTCATTTTGGAAACATGGACTCTGCAGTTTCGGTTTCCAGGAGGAGTCCTGTAACCAGTTTCCTATGGGATATACAACACAGAGAATAATAACCAAATGGGAGATGTCATTTATCCCTGCTTCAGGTCTCAGTATCTTCAGGTTGAAGAAACACAGAATTAAGTCCAGTGTACTGCTGTGACCTGGTGGCAGGAGTACTTCCACTTGAATCTCAAACTGCCACTGAGATCCCAGATATAATTTACTCTTCATCCAAGTACCTAAACTTCATAGAAAGCCTTTGTGTTGTTTAGGTAACATGAGGGGGTAGAATCAGTTCCTTCCACTTGACAATTTGTAACAATTAGGAAAAGAATCTGAAGTTTGCTATCCTCGAAAATGCTCAGTAGTAAACTAGAAGGTTCTATATTCCCTGCAGGGCTAAGTAAAGTGGAATGATTTATTTTATTTGTTAAGAAGATTAGCTCATGCTGCCAATGAGCTCCACAATGGGTCGGAATTTTCTTTATCCCTTAAAAATAAAACTGCATTGCCAGATATCCACCAATTCTTTTCTCTCTTACACCAAGTCTTCCAGGGCAGCTGGATGATAAATAAGCCTCATTATTTGCATGCAGTTGATATCTACAAATAGCTCTAGGATGGTGAGCTGGTCAGACTGAACACAAATTTACCTGGCAATAAATTCGGAGGGTAATCAAAGGATTGATTTGCTCAGAGAGTCGTTTTGTTGTTAGACATGAAGTAAGAGATGGGCAGTAGTGGTTGCATTGGAAAGAGAGAACTGACACACTTTCCTTCTGTGAGGTTTGTTAGAATGATGGGCCTCCTGTCCACGAGTCATGGTGTGCCATGACTTGTTGGTGAGCACACCACATAGGAACCGTACCGTGTATGAAGATCTCATCATCTTAAAGCAGGGGCAGGTGTGGCTTCCCTTCAAAGCATGGAGAGAATCTTCATTAAAAGTAAGAAGGAGAAAGCAAAATAGGAAAACGGAAGTGGTGGGGCAGAGGAGCGCCTTCCCTTCAGAACAATCGCCCCAGAAATCCCTCTGGAGAGTCGTGGAACAATCCCCAGAGCAGAGACAAATCTGATTCTTCATAACATGTTAGGGCCATGAAAAGTTTCATATCATGTGAGTTAGTTTTGTTAGGGTTCAAGGATCTCCGAAGGACGTCCCCTGACTTGGATAGTATGCAAAGGCAAGGAATGTTCAATGTGCAGAAATTACCAGCATTCGGGGGGGGGGGGGTCAGTCAACCATTCATCAAAATGGCAGCAACCCGGGGTGCTTGCAGGCCCCTTTTTATGCAGGGCTGGGGCAGTTTTTCAGAAGGGTTAGGTAACCTCTAATATGATTAGTAGGGGGCAAAGCAGTGACATTAGTGCAACTTTGATTGGTTGCTAGGTTAGTTTCTCTATATTTGATGAGACCTTGAAGAGCTTTGGAGACAAGCTCAGTGCTGACCCTGTTACCCCCTCCCAGGTGTCCCAGGAGCTACCTCAACTCCAGACTTATCATCCCTAAGTCAGGGCCATCACCGATCAGTGTCCCATCATCAGTGGCTCTCTCTCTGAGGAGTATAGTATGCTTTCCAGGGAATTGAAAATGTTTATTTCCAAGATTTTTGGATCACTCAGTTCAACATAGTGTGTGTGACAAGGGGTATGGAGGAGCTAGGTACCATAAACTTAGAGCTGTCAAGTCCAGTATAGACTGCTTCTTAAAAAAAAAAATCTGTAGGGTAGTGTGTCTTGTGGGATGTGGGATCTGGCCTAAAGGTCCAGGCTACCCCTTCTAACAAGTAACTATTTTGGAGTAATGGTTGGTATAACATCTTTTTCTAATCCTGTCTTTTTATCCTTGTTTAAAATCACCTGCTTGAAGATGGCCTAGTCAGCCATCATTGGGAAGAGAGGCCCCTTGGTCTTACAAACGTTGTATGCCCCATACAGGGGAATGCCAGGGCCAAGAAGTGGGAGTGGGTGGGTAGGGGAGCAGGGCGGGGGGAGGGTATAGGGAACTTTGGGGATAGCATTTGAAATGTAAATAAAGAAAATATCTAATAAAATAATTTTTAAAAAAGTCACCTGCTTATCAGTTTTAAGGTGATGCCTTTATTTATAACCCCAAGAGAAGTGATCAATAAAAAAGAATTTTGATTATCATGAAAAATTTTTCATGTTGAAGGGGGTCACTGGATATGAGTGTTAGCAGAAACACAATGACGTCTCAACTGTTGTAATATTAATTTAGGAGGTTTTTTTTTTAGTTTAAAAACTCACTTTAAGATAAACCAAATGAATTTTAATACACGTATAAGCTTATGCATTCATGTGAAGAAGTAGAGAACTGTTAAGAACTTTGTTCCGTACTACTTACAATGCAGCCACCACTGCACCCGGTTGTTTTATGGATCCAGAATAAAGGTTTCTGCTAAGAACAACAAAAGAAGTGCTTCCAAGAATCCTAGCAGATAGCTGGAAAACCAGAAGGTGTCCAGCTTCCTCTAGCCAGATTACTGTGTGCTACGTTCTGGATACTGAAGTTACACAGGAAATGTAAGTTTGCTCTCTCATGTGGGTGGGTTTAAATAGAGGCTGGATCATACCTTTGGCACAGTCAAAAAGCAAACACAACAATTTTAAAAATGAAGAATCCAAGAGTCCAAGACTTTGGTCAATAAGGCTTTTGACAAAAGGACACAAGGAAGGTCTCCTGAAAACAGAAATAGAAGAGGTCTCGTGGGCCCTCATAACCCAATGGCTCTGCTGTGAACACATTCTAGAAGCGAGGACCTGGCCAGGTCCATATGCCATCAAGGGATGACCCTTTGACCCCAAAGCAGAGCCCAGACTGCATGAGGGACAGAGTCAAGGGCCACAAAGACACTGAGCTGCAGGATGGTGGCAGTGTTTCAAGACAGCCCTTTTCAAATCAAGACAGACCATGGGAAGATGACACTTCCCCAGACAAGTTTAAATTATAACCCTCCAAGGTACAAGTGTCCCTGTGTAGATGTGTGTCCACAGTGCTGCAGTATCTGCTAATGCACCACAGCATTCCTGCTATTTATAATCAACAAAATTACAAACGTTGTAATCATGCAAGTTGGGTGATAGTAATTATGACAGAATAAATAGCAGCCGGAATACCTCTGCTACATTTATTGATATTGATGGCAAACAGCTAAGGAAGGTCTCTCCTCTCTCTCTCTCTCTCTCTCTCTCTCTCTCCCTCCCTCCTTTCCTTCTTCCTTTCTTTCTCTCTTTTCTTCTTTTCCTTCTCCCCATCCCCTCTCCTCCCTACTTCCCCTTCCTCCTCCTCCTCCTCCTCCTCCTTGAAGGGAAACAACCCAAGAGAGTGGAATCTGTGAATGTTTGCCAGGAGAAAGGTTTTATGTGATATTTAAAAATAGACTTCCTGCAAGGAGATGTCAGACAGGTGCACTGCTTCTTTAAATGCCTGGAATTTATGAATAGATAATTCACTTTTTTAAAAAAACAATCACATATATGTTTATATAAATCATACACACAAATACATGCTCGCCAGTTCCCCTCGTGGAGAGGCTGCAGCTAATCCAAATTCAGCCTCTTTCTGAAACTGGAGATGAATCGCATGTCTGAGCGTGCATGTTCACGTGTGAGTGTACATGTTCACATGTGTGTATGTAGTCCCTTCTTTGTTACTCTGGGGATTCCTAACTCATTTCTTTCCACCCTAGTTGGGTAAAGAAAATCCCGAGACTCCTCTGTAATTAAGAGCTCACTGTTACTGGTGATGCAAAGATTGAGGTCTTGGTGAGTCTGACAGTTTATCTTTGAGGCTGGTTTTATTTCCTTATGTCTTAAATTATGAGTGAATGTTTTCCTTATTGCTTGCTTTCCCTATAAGTAGTCCTTTCAGCTACAAAATCATTACTTTCTTAATAGCTACCAGGCAATAAAGAGAGATGTCTCTTTGGAAGACAGGGGGTGTGCATCTCAACGACTCTCGATTCATCATGATTTCCAAACAACAGAGACTGTCCAGACCAAGGAAAAGGGTGACATAAAAAACGCAATGCAGAGGAAGTTAGCAGCCAGGGTTTGCTCCTGGATGGAGGGGGCCAGTTCACAATAACTCAGGAATTTAGCAGGCAAATCAAATCAAATTGATCCCTTACAGTTAGAGTCTCTGCTAAGCAAGACCTTTGCTTGGTCTAGTTTGTAGAAACCTGTGTCCTGTGCCCCTTGACCCCTGCACTGCAGTTTTCTGGGAAAATTTTCCAGAGGAGGTGGTTGAGCTCATGTCAGAGAAAGCACTTTTAGGGACATCTCCTGTGTTCTTGTGTCTCACAGTCTGGTTTAGTTCTGAGCGTGAATGAGCTGGCCTTGCCTGGATGGAGCCAGTTTATTTCCATGGTGATTCCAGGAGGCAGAAGGAGAGAGTGGGGAAGAAGAAAAGATTTAATGTGGCGGATGCTCTGCTGCTGGGGTTCCTTCCATCCACACTCCTGGGCCTTGTTCCAGGGCCTCCTGGGCTTTCCTTCTGGAAGGACTGGAGAACTGACAAGCTCTGCTTTCCAGTGACTCCTGGCTGCCTCTGGGAAGGGGGTGACTCTCTTCTACTCCTTTTCTTTGGGGCTCTTTAGTACTGGGCTCTTGTGCTACTTGGGGAAGGATTGCATCAGGAGGGAAGTCTGACCTTTCATAATACACCCAATACAGCTATGGTTGAAACCAGGGTGCTGGGGACCATGGGCCCCAACTGGAGCTGAAGTC
The DNA here is from genome assembly GCF_900095145.1 of Mus pahari. NCBI lineage: Eukaryota > Metazoa > Chordata > Mammalia > Rodentia > Muridae > Mus > Mus pahari. The sequence continues at coordinate 44,316,179 of NC_034601.1, read as the reverse complement.
AACAGTACCCCAAAGATGTATGAGTTCTTTAAAGGACTTGACTCTGTGCACACAATGAAACGTTTGGCATCCATCAACAACCGTTACTGTATTTATGGATAGAAAAGACCGGCGCTAAAACAGAACCAAATCAAACAGAAACAAAAGCAGCCAGGTTATAAGGCAGCATTTATGCTAGCAGTTTATTTTTGTTTAAACAGAATTATAGCTACGCATATGTTTGCCAGGTTACGAAGTAATTCACACAACCAAGAGTTGTTCTGTGCAAACGGCACCATAAGGCATATAATTTAGTCTTAGGGATATGGACATCCATGCGGACCAGAGTAGCCCAGCGCAAGGGAAATCCGGGGACAATGTAAGTCAGAGCCAACTGCAGCTGTGCAAAAGGCTCCCTGCTTCCATCTGTTGCTGTTACCTGCTGCGATTGCAGTGCGACAGCCACACTAATTCCATGTTGTGTGTGTCACTACCCTTTACTGCATTCTAATTATGACTGGAGAGCTGTGATAAGGGCTGAGGCGCCAGCTTATTTGCAGGTGTGGAAAGGGAAATGCAACATCCGTAGTTCAAAGTTGGTGCTCGTCATGGGTGGCTGAATAGCTTTAAAGATCTTGTCCATTTTTTTTTTCCCCACCCCGAATCATTTTAAAAGGGGATGGCAGTGCTCGGAACAGCAACACAAAGACAGCAGAGACAAACACCCAGCATCTCAATGGACGTGAACATATGAAATGTGATTTGCTCAAGACCTTTGAAAAAAACCGAGCAATTGTGCAAAGAGGCCAGGGCTTGTGTCCTCTGGGAGGAGGGGATCTCTGAAGAGGGTGGATTTTTAAATTCCGTTCCTTTGTTGGGTGTTCCTCCCATATTGGGTTTCCCAAATGTTGTCAGGACTAGATGCATTGAGAAACAGAGCATGACAATGAAGAGAAAGGGATGAAGACAGACCTCTGCTCTCAGTCCCTGTTATACACACAAAGAGAGGCGCGTGCAGACCTGGGGTGCATGAGTCTTTGGGACTTAGGCAGGTAATCAATCTGTCTCTTGGCTCTTCACAGATTATGACGGCAAAAATCATTCCAAGAAATTGCTAGGCTACTTTTTTTAAAGATGAAAAAAATTACGTGTATATGTGTGAGTCTGCATAATTGTATGTGTGCCACATGTGTGTAGTAACCACAGGGGTCAGAAGAGGGCGTCATATCCCTTGGGATTGAAGTTAAAGTAAGGTTGTGAGCCACCAAGGGGTACTGGGTGCTAAACCCTGGTCCAGCAAGTGCTCTTAACTCCTGAGCCATCTCTCCTGCTCAAAGGTCATTCTCGGTTATGTAAAAGTGAGAAATATCTGATAGAGTTAAAGCCAAATTTCTTATCTCCATCCCCACCAGTCCCTGACATGGAATCCAGCTCTGTGGAATAGTGTCCACGCGACCTGGCAAGAGACAGGAATCTGGGCTTATATCTCCCTACTTTCCTTTTTGACCTTACATCAGTACAAGGGCAGAAGGCCTGGACCATGGCTAATGGGGCTTTAAGGAGCTTTTCTCCCTGTCTGGCTTCCCTGCTCAGGTAAATCAGTCCAAATGGTAATTCCTTGGGTGTCAAGAACTGGTTTTCTGCATGAGATAATGCCAGTGTAAATCAGTAGACAGTGGGTCATTACATAATAACCGCTTTTCCTGGGTTACTTTATTAATCATAGTTAACTTCCACTTTTTATTTTTATTTTAAAAACAACATACCTGTTTACTAATTATTTTTAAATGATGCTATTTTTTAAAAGATGTCATACTTTAAAAAATGCGTCTTTGTCTTAACTGATTAGGACAACGGTAAATTCTGTAAATTGGAGTTAATAAATATTTAGACTTTTCAGAGCATGAAAAATGATGGTTGATAGGTACCAAGAAGAACAGGGACATTATTGAAATGATGTGCATTTTAATAGGAAAGATGGTCTGCTCTTCTTCCTCCCTTCATTGAGAGCAGTGACTTGTTCTTCTGCAGGCTTGAGTTTTCTGCACCCCGTGGTCACACCAATTATTACAAGGGAGGTCTCGCCACTGCCATTGCCTCTTGCTCAGCTCGTGGAGGTTATTGATTTATTAGGTCCACCCGAACATATTTCAAAGACAGTAATTGAAAACCCAGCCTGACGGGTTAGCAGGAGCACAGAGGGGCTGGGAGGCAGAGCGGCTGGGAGAGCCTGGCCAGTGCTTGAGCATCAGCAGGTGTGGCTCCTCTATCGCTGCCACCCAGGATGGTGACCCAAAGTCTACTCACGACTGGAGGGCAGAAGATAATTGCATTCTTCCCGCCCTTCACCTGCCTCAGAGAAGGGCTTGGAGAAGTGTCACCTGGCAGTTTTGCTTGCTATGCATACAATTAGGTGGAAACCGACTGTGCTAGTATTATAGAGGCCATGTTTTATTAATTCCTTTTCTTTTTCCATTTCTTGAAAACTCCCATTTTGTTTGTTGTTTTTGTTTTTTGTTTTCCCCTAGGCGGGTTGTTTCAAGCTTAGCTAATCCAGATCTATTTCCACAGAGTCACTCATATGGTTGGGGAAAGTATTGGAATTTTAAAATGTGAACTTCTGTAAAATATTAATAAAGCCTCCTGCCTCTGCCAGTGTCTCCCTCTGCGGTCTCAGTTCCTTTGGGTGTTCAGGCAATTCTGTGTCCCCTGTCACCAGGGAGGGTGTGACTGTGGAATTAAGCAAGGGACAGCCTCGGACCTCAGAAGGAAGGGCAAGGGCTTAGAAGAAAATTAAAATTTGGGACAAAATATAACTGATAGGGAATTGTTAAGAACAACAACAACAACAACAACAACAAAAACAACAAGGATCCTCTGGAGATTGTAAGGGATTTCCTCAGACTAGGTGAGGAGAGCAGAGAGCACACAAGCAATGTTTCCTCCCTGTTAGTCACGAGCTAGCCTTTAGTTGACAGAGGAGTACAGTTGATAGGACACAGGGACATGAAGATACCAGAGACGAACTTCACAGTGACCAGAGGAAACGGGCCTTAGATGGTTTTGCCAAAACCTCCTGTCCTTCACAGGGGCACAGACATCACAGGGAGTGCTGTGGGGTCCAAGCAGGCCACGGAGAAGAGTAATGTGGCCCGGGAAACCTCTGAGGGCCAACAACTGAGGATGTGTTGATGTACAGCAGGCATCCATGCTGAGCGCTGGACGCCTCTGGCAGCCAGGCACCCCGACTCCTGCCACACCCACCCTCAGGTCCTCGGAACCCTCAGAACTCTGCAGGAAGATAGCACAAGGGTGACTCAGATGGATCTTTCAAGCTTGAAATACGCTAGGATTTTGCTTTTAATATGCCAGCCTTATTCTACATCCGAATGTGGCTAGCATACACGCCACCTGTAGTATTATTCATTCAGGCCTCGTTGTATATTGGGTAAACTGATTAAACGTGCCGCTGAAGATTTTGCTATGTCAACACTTCCGAGAATTAAATAGAGAGTGTCTTCTCAGCTGTGTAAGGTGGTCAGGATGAGTATCTTCCGATGGCATAGACTAGGCAGCCAGGATCAGCTGCGCTCAAGGAACTTGTTCAACATCATGCGACTGGTGCATCTATTCTTCCTGGACCAGCATTTCTCAGCCCTTTCAGATCCATCCTCATCTCAGTCTCTTCTACCAAGCACCGCTTCTCCTCTTCTCTCCCGAACTCCTCCACCCCAAACCCCACATCTTGTTTACCACATCCCTTTAAAATAATTAAATACTGTATTTTTTTAAAATCAAAATTATGGAACCAAGAACTGATTTGCTTCAGAAGTCTGACTCATCTGCACACACTGTTTTGAAATATTTCTGCATTAGTAAGCTTTTTCCAGGACAAAGGACACCTATGATTCATCCTTTATTACACTTTGCAGGGACTCAAGCCAGGGAACCATCATCTATTTGGAGACGTTAGGGCACCATACACTGAACATCTCTCCCAAAAGATGGAACCAGGAATACTTAAGAAGCACCCACTGCCATCTTTTTCAATATATGTGCGAATAGCATGCATCATTTGAGATCACAGAGCCCACAGAGACGGGTTGGGTAGAATTAAAATTTGGCCTCCTTATTTCCTACCCAAATACCCTATATAATTATGTGTCAGTTAGATGAAAGAAAGGTAAGTTCTAACTTGGGTGTATTTAATAATTCCCCTGGAGGGCTAGAGATATGATTCATCAGTTAAGAGAACATGACAGTCTTCCAGTGGACCTGGTTTAGAGTCCCAGCACCCACAAGGCAGCTCACAACGTCCTGTATGTAACTCATGTTCTAGGAGGCCTGAAACTATTATTTGATACCTCATTAATACTCATAAAAATAAAATTTTTTAGAGTCCCTCAAATCTCATTTATTAAAGGAAAAACAGCCTTTGAGCCCAAGAAAAATTTTCCATTGCCATATAACACTCTCCTCACTAGAAATGGTTTAAACTTTTCTTCTACAGAAAAAAAAGATAGTCACAACAAATTTCTTATATTGAAAATGTCAAGTTCCTATTTGTTATATGATGATGTCATTGGCTACAAATATGAGTTTCTGGCTGCGGATATAAACTCAACAAAGAGTTGGATTCCAATATCTGTTGATATGAGTGATCACCAGAAAGTTGTTCTGCTTGAGTTGCTTTGAGATAGCTGTGACTGCCATTGTTCAAAGCAAGCGTGGATCTGTGCGCACGTCTGAAAGAGAGATCGCCACTGCTGATATTTGCACGTACATTTGTAACTGTCATCAAACTCTAGAGCGGATATTGCCAAAAGATCTCATTCTCATGCAAGAGATTTGTGGCTAACAACGGGAAGGGCAAGGCGTTAATATCTGTTGAGTATCTACTGTGTGTAAGAACAGTGCTAGGGAATGGTGTTCTTACGAGTCTGTAGAAAACTGACTGGCCTGGAGTGGCTTGAACATGCCATGACTAATTCACATATCATTCACTGTACATCCATTCAATAGATAGTGAAAAAATCTGCATGGTGTTCCTACAGAAGTATAGGGATTGTTCTAAGTGCTGACACACAGCAGTAAACAAGGAAAACCATGTTCACACAGAGACTACATTCCAGAGGGCAAAGAAAAATCAGTAACAGGCAAACAAATACAGGCCTGAGCTAACCATTGTCTGTACAATGCTAAGCATTCAGGTACCTATTTATATTACTTAATTATAGGAACAGCTTGAAGATAGTGCTTCATTTAAAGTTATAAATGGATAAAATGAAGGACAAAGAATAAATCACAACCCAATGCCTCAAGGTTCATAATAGAATTCAGAGAAAAACTAACCTGGCGAATCTTATATCATTGCTTCTGTTCTTAGCCACTGTAAAACCACAACATAGCGCACATTTGTTTCTCTAGACATTCGTTGGCTGAATTTTATCCCCAGTGTGACAATAATAAGAAATAGGCCCCTTAAGTCACAAGGGTAAAGCTCTCCTAAGTATATTTAGCATTGCTGATGATCAGTCAACATTGTAAAATCTTCTAGAATAACAATATTCTAAGAGACACACCTCTGGGTGTGTCTGTGAGGTGGTTTCCAGAGAACTCTGATGGACAGAAGGCTCACCCTTCCTGCCGTGGCACTAATTCATGGGCTGATGTGTAGGGCTGCATAAAATGGAGAATGTGAAGCTTGAGAGGTGGCTCAGGAGTTGAGAGCAGTTACTGACCCTCCAGAGGATCCAGGTTCGATTCTAGGCACATACATAGTGGTGGCTTACAACCATCTACGACTCCTGTCCCAAGGTATCCAGTGCCCTTTTCTGATCTCTGTGGGCACAAGGCATGCATGTGCTACATAGACATGCATGCAGGCAAAACACTCGTACATATAAAAATCAATACATAACATTTGGAAATGGTGATTGTGAGATGTCCATTGATACTCATCCTTCTGTGTTTTCCGAAATTGGCTGTAACGTATGCAGCTATCTTTTGCTTATGTTACCAAAACTAGAGCCACTCCCAACATTCTAGCCATGATGTCTTCCCAGCAATCATGGTCTGCATTCTCAAGCATGACTCAAATAAAGCCCTCTTTTTTTGAGCTGTTGCTGTCCTATCTTATCTGCCCTCCCTACACATAATGGAATACTGACTGGCTTGATCTTATACAGGTATTATTCTTGTACTTGATATTGTTCAGTCAACCAAGGCTGCTGTGAGATCCTAAGCACAATGGTTTAATCTTGTCTGAAGACACTGTTCTGCAGTAGTCACCCCCAGCCTCTGGCTCCTCAAAATGTTTCACACCCCTCTAACCCTGTGTTCCTTGAGCCTTATGGGATTGTGATGTAAAGCATCCTAAATATGGCTGAGCCCTCCACAGACACGCAATCTCTGCACTTTGACCATGCTCTGTCTTGCCCACCACCCAAGGATGCTTCTCTGAGGAGAAGTGAAAGCTGCCCTGTGCTTTGAATGAGAATGGCCCCTATAGGCTCATAGACTTGACTGCATTGTCATCGGGGAGTGGCATGGCCTTCTTCTAGTGACCCTGTTGGAGGGAGTGCATTGCTGAGGGTAGTCTTTGAGGTTTCAAAGACCCAGACCAGGCCCAGTGGCTCTAGCTCTTCCCTCTGCCTGCCAATCCAGATGTAGAACTCTCAGCTGGTTCTCCAGCACTGTGTCTCTGCCATCTTGTCACCATGCTCCCTGTGATGATGATAATGGGACAAATCTTCTAAAACTACCAGCAAGTCCCATATTAAATGGTTTCCTTGACAAGAGTTGCTGTATTCATTGTATCTCTTCACAGCAATGGAACCTGCACTAAACGATGGGTATAGAGATTAACTATTTAAGAAGGCAGTGTGATACTGTGCCCATTGAGGAAAAGAGTGGTAAGTTCTCCCTTCAGGCCAATGAGCTCCTCAACACAGGTTCTTAGTCATCTTTACAGTACAAAGTGTGAGTTTCTTCCTCTGGAGCAGGTCTTAAGTTTGTCACCTCCATAACATTCCTGCCACTCTTGTTATGGACATCCGCAGCCAGGCCAGTATTTACTACCATTGTTCAAGGTGGTCCACCAGCTATGGTTGTTCTGGCTTCTCCTTATTTAAAAAAACAGTTTAGAAGAGTGGAGGGAAGTTGAACATTGAATTCTTCCTGTAAAGGCAGACACTAAGGGCAGCACACCAACTTTGTTTTATTCTTAAAATAAGTGGAGGGCGGAGCACCAAGACCCAGTTCCCCTTTTATACATACAGGAACACAGCATAGCAGGATACATAGCAGGATACAGAGAAGCTGCCAATGAGGTCAGGAGAACAGGAAGCAACAGGGCACGAGTATTCATCTTCATTATCCCACACACTTCAGGTTCTTTGAACTAATTGATTAATATTAATTAATTACTCATTCAAAAGCCATCTCATTTCTAGAAGGGGTAAATACATAATTCCTGGCTAAATTATTGTGAGAATGGAGATAAAGGCTGGCAAATAAGAGGTTTGTAACGTGATGATAGAGAACGCACGTGGTACCCTAGTAGGCTCCCTTTGGGACAGGGGAAGGGAAGGTGCTAATGGCCACGTAGCTGAAGGCTGGAGAAGGTACCAGGAGAGGGATACAGACGTCTGGGCCAGGAATCTGCCATAAGAAAAAAAAAAAAAATGAAAACACAGAAAAATTACAGTTTTTAGAGTGACTCGGCATCAGACATTTTGTTTAATTTTTGAGAGCGTTCGCTTCTGTAGATCAGTATGGCCTCAAATGGTGGGTGCTCTTCGCTGGGTCTTCTATGCACTGGGACTGACGGTGTATTCCACCATACCCTGTTCATCATTTTCTCCACCTCCATATAGAACTGTGAGCTGAGGAGCTATCTCACTGTTTTCAAATGAGAAAAATCTGGAAGTTTTTGCATATTAAAAACAACCAATCTAGTGTTTAGCTGTCTACCAGTAGAGCAAATGAATTGCTTCAAAGCTCAGACATTCTGGTTCGGGGGAGGATATGTTTGAAAAATATGTGGTTAAGCTAAAAGTGCCAAAGTCAGAAATAAGCAGAGTCTTGGTGATTTAAGGCAAGACATAAAATTATTTGAATTCATGGTCAAAGATAATATGTACCATGATTCATGGGTTGGAGTTTACTATTTGCTTCCACTTTCAATTTAGCAAATATTTATGGAAGGCCCTATGCATCTGATTTTAGATGCTGAATGGACTTCTAAAAAACAGTGTGCAATTCAGTTTCTATCCTTGGCGAGATTCCTTTTTCTCCTCTGACCAAAATGTAGAAAGCAGCAGGTGAGTCTGCTCTTGTGTATCATAAAACCCCACAACCGGGAGACATCTATGCTGGAATAGATTGTCACGGAGAAAGGAACCTCAGATGAACTTGGAAGGATTAGTCTCCCGGGATGTGAGAAGACACAAAAATGAATTATTTCCAGTAATAACTGTAATCTCTATTTCTTCACAGCCAGGCAGATTCAAATGTTAATTGTACATTGCACTGGAAAAATTAAACAGTGAATATAAAACCATGCAAGCGCGAGCACAACTAAATCCCTTTGCTTAACCATTTGTCTTGTGGCAAGTCTCCCTCTTATAAAGAATTGTTATGAGAAAACCGGGGGCAGGAAGTAGCTTCTCTAAACAGCGAAATAAACTCTCTGAGGTGTGGAAATGAAATCTCCTATGCTCAGCCCTGGGACAGCATCAGGCTGAGTCACTGCAAGGGCACTCCCGGAGTGGTAGCCAGAGCTTGAAGAACTTGAAAGGAACAGAGACGGTGTGGTGTTAGGGGATGGGTTCAGGATGAAGGAGATTATAGACTTGATAACTTTTCTTAACTAATCATCAGCTTTGAGCCTGGGGCAATAGCTCTGTCGGTAGAGTATTTGCCAGGCAAGCAAGAGAACCTGAATCCGACCCGGGTAAAAGCCAGCATGATTGCATGCTTGTAATCCCGGCACCTGGTGGATGCAGCCAGGTGGGTTGCTGGGACTCACTCTCCAGCCAGCCTAAATGGTGAGTCCCAGGTCCCAGTGAAAGATTTGGCACGATCCTGAGGGTTAGCGTCCAAGATCAACCTCTGTCCTTCACTCACATGTTTACAGCTATACGCCCCCCCCCCCACTCCGACTAATCATCATTTCTAAGAGTAATGTCTTTTGACTTGGAAATATGTACATTAGACTATCTCTATAAAAGCATTGCGCACACATGTATGGATATGTAGAAATATGTACTCGTATGCATATTCTAATCATTTGATAGATTAAAAAGCAATAATCCACTGATTAAAATTCTGAAGCCACTAGTCACAACAACATGAAATCTTGTTTCTTCCCCAGACTTCTCCCTTCCTGGGTAACCCTGCTGATACTGCAGATGTTCTGCAAAGAGCTAGACTGGCCAAGAAGGATACAGGAAACACTCCACAGAGATAATACTTGGACTTCTGTGAGGAGCATTCCTGCCTCTGTACCAGAAGGGATTATCTTTCAACTCAGAAGCCCAGGGCTATTCTACCCAGCGAGGTCATTGGCCACCATCACAACTCTAATAAAATTAATGAATTGATTAATTAGATGAAGACATTAGATGCTATTGTGGCAGTTTGTGAAGGAAGGGAAACGTGGCCTTATGAGCTTAAAGGCTTGTGGCCTCAAGGAAATACAAACAGACCTCAATTTCTGTTTTCCTCGCTTGAGTGAATGTATCTTACACAGTGCTGTCAAATCAGAAAGACTGCATCGGCGAGAATAACCTTCCTTTAATATATATGCAGAAAGAAACCTGGGGAGAGCGGGCAGGCGTCACTGCTCCTGTGAGGCTCCACGGGAGACACAGCCTTGCAAAGAGATCGCAGTCGCCTCTCTCCCAGCCTTAAATCCAAGGCTGCAGTCCACAAAGGCGCTACAGAACACAATCTTCAGAGACAGAAAATTAATAGTTGCAAACCTTCTTAAAAGGATGTTTTATTTTACCTACCTAAATTACTATTATTTTCATTGCAAAATCAGGGCCCTTCAGATCCACTGTCTTAATGTTGTCATACTTCATGTGACTGAAGAGAGTAGTGCCAGGTACCCAAAGAGCCATATCTGATGGGTAGGAATGAAACCCTTAACACTTTTCTGGGAGGAAAGCTTCTTACTTCAGTAAGAATTGAGCTGCGTTGTCCTCTTATGATGGTAATACGGTAATCCTTGGAGGAGGGCCACTGATGGTGAATGAAAGAATTCAAACACGTCTGAGGATGAATACTGTGGATATACACTCAGTACGTTGCTATTGAGCAATAATGTATAGGCACTTGTTTAAGAGTTCTACCAGGTTATTTTCTACCTTTCCACCCCTTGCACTTGCTTCTCTCTAAAGTTAAGGACCTACTGTCTGTGCTGGGTGTAGGGCCCCGGAACTTCATTTGTGCCCCACGGAAAGAAATGCGTTTGAGAACAAAGCTAGCCACTCACATACTCAGGTCGATAGCTTTAAGGTTAGGTAAGGCCAGTTCTCTCTGGAAGGTAAAGGCACTTAGACCAACGCACCATCAAAATCGACTTTCACACACTGCGCGGTGGTACATGCAGGAAAATCAAACCAGGAATCAAAGCATCATATAAAACAGCTCCAATCACAGCCCAGCACAAAGGGGACGTGCCCCACTGTCCTGCTTCCCATGGTCTCCAAGTCCTTTGATTGACTGAGCTCAGCCCTTATTGTCTGCTTTTGTGTCTCACGTCTGCACTTGGCTCTTCCTCAGCTTTGTACCCTGAAAGACTTCAGTTTTGTAACCTTCAATGTCTTTCATTTTGCAACTCAGGAAAAAGTGCAGTGTCCCTGGACTGGAGAGGCCACTGTGGCCTCAGTGTGATGAGCCAGCCACTAGCCACAGTTGTGGAACAGGCTAGACTTTTCCTTTGAGCTTGGCAGTAGACAACAAAACGCTTCTGTCAGCATCAGACTTCAGAAGAGAAAGAAAGGAAGAAAGAAAGAAAGAAAGAAAGAAAGAAAGAAAGAAAGAAAGAAAGAAAGAAAGGAAGGAGAGCAAGAGAGCAAGAGAGAGAGAG
>NC_034601.1:44283398-44305025 GCF_900095145.1 Mus pahari | reverse complement strand
AGAGAGAGAGAGAGAGAGAGAGAGAGAGAGAGAGAGAGAGAGAGAGAGAGAGAGAGAATGAATGAGAATGAGAATAAAATGTACTGCGGGGGAAAATAATCAGAAGAAATATTCAGAGTTCTATGTGGAAGTATGTGATAGAGAGTGCCTGATTATCATAAAGAATAGATGTGACAAAAATCATTCCGTGGGACTAACATCTGGCCGTTCATACATTATAGGATTAATGAGATTTAAAGGTTCTTTTGATCAAAAACATCTCCCCTAGTGGCCCGCCAAAGCATCTGACATTTACATTTTCATGTCCAGAAGGCCTCCGTTCAAACGCAACCATCTATTCTGGGAGGTGCACGTACACATTAATCAGCATCCCTCCCTTAGATATGGCAAAGTGACTATGTCCTCGCAGAACAGGCTCTGGAAATACAAAACGTGGAGAAAGAATGATTAGGCACAGTGAGCCTGGAGAGTGACCTAGAGCCTTGGTTCTCAAGCTGAGAGTCATGACCACTCTGGGGGGTCAGAATCAAATATCCTGCAAATCAGCTAATCACATTACAATTCATAACAGTAGCAAAAATTACACGTATGAAATAGCAGTGAAATAATTTTATGGTTGGGGGCCACCACAACATGAGGTACTGTATTAAAGGGTTGCAGCATCGGGAAGGTAGACAACCACTTATTTAGAGGGCGCTGTCTAAGACCGTGGACACTGGTTCTGCAGCTATTTAAACTTTAACAGAGGAAGTAACTTAGCGCCTGAGGCATGTTAGCCATACTTCAAGGGCTCGGCAGCCGCATGTGCCCAGTGCTTGCTATTTCACACAGTGCAGACACATACACCTCTCATTATTGGAAGCTTTGTTGCACAGCCATGGTCTGCATGGACTATTGATGTTTTTATATTGTGCTTAGGATTTGGAAAATAGTCGTGGAACTGCTGAAAGAGATGGAGAAAAAGCTCCAGAAGGGAAATCGGATCTTATCAAGCCAGGGGGGCAAGGAGGCTAAAGAACAGCATAGTCTGTCTCACCATTTATTGGCAGTTATTTCCTTACATTGTATTATGAAAAAATTCCCAGAAAATCATGCTGGAGTCAAAAAATCTGGGTTTGTCAAATACTTGGCTATCTGTGGGCAAATCACTTAATTCTTCGTAATCTTTCTATAGAATAGAAGGTGCGATTTTGACCCCACACCACTGTCATGAAGACAGAAGAGAGTTCATTTGGACCTGGTATAGAGTAGGTTTTAGGATTTCAGTGAAAAATACCTGGTCCCCAGTTGGTGGCACTGTCTGGGGGAGATTATGGAATCATGAGGATCCTTGCTGGAGAAAGTATGTCACTGAAGATGGGTTTTGAACTTTTCCAAGCCTACTCCCCTTCCTGATCAATCTGTTTTCTATGTGAGGATAAAAATGTGACTGGCCAACATTCAGTTTTGACCACTTACTGCTATATTTTCCTGCTGTTACGGGCCCTTCCTCTGGAAACATAAAGTCAAAAAAAAAAAAAAAAAACAAAAAAAAACGCTTTCTTCTGGAAGAGGTCTTGCTTTGAGCCATGGCATTTTGTCGAAACCGGAAAGTAACAGAGTAGACACAGTCTAATGGAACTATGACCTCATGAAACCCATTCCCGAGCCCTGGACCATGGACTAGGATGCTGGCATCTTTCCCGAGCCTTGGACCACTGACTAGGATGGTCATCTCTGTATCTGCTCATGCACATAGAAGATACCACATGCACAGCGGTTGGATTTAATTGAACTGGAGTACTCTAACCTTTCTTTTTACACTCTCATTTTCATTATGAATGAAGACCCAGTGCAAACTCTGATGTTATTAGCATCCAAGGAGTAATTAACATGAAATAGGATCAGAAGACAACAATCCCTTAGAAGCTAATCCTTTTAAGTTAATAGAATTGAAATATTATAATTCATGAAACAGCACTTAAATAATGCTGCTTGGACAGTAACAGCTTGTTATTTATATTTGTTGAATTTTTAAAATTATACCCTTCACAGAATTGCTTGAGGGAATGAGTACAAAGAATTAATACATTAATTATCATAAATGAATCATTAAACAGCAACAGTCATAAACAGCTTAAGCTAATGTCTTTTTAAAAAAAGGCATACCAAACAAACCATCAGCCTTAGTGCTTCTTTACACAGGAAAGTGGACACGGAGAGCAGCCGGTTGGAGGAACACTGGGTGTGAACGTCGAGCCACGTGTGCTTATGACTCCACACCGGACAGCTTTGTGGAAACAGTTTTCCCTTCGACTGCAGACATCTAGTGCTAGATAGCAATGGCCAGCTTCTGAGTCTTACTTTCCATTTCTTTTCTTTTCTTTTCTTTTCTTTTCTTTTCTTTTCTTTTCTTTTCTTTTCTTTTCTTTTCTTTTCTTTTCTTTTCTTTCTTTCTTTCTTTTTTTTTTTTTCAAATGAGATGTTTCTAACTTTCCAAGAAGTTTTAAAATTTGGCTTCCATGAGTCTCCAGCCACTCAGAGCCCTGGAAAGCAAACAAACAAACAAACAAACAAACAAACAAACAAAAACGAGATGCCCAGGAAGCACGAGGATCTGGCGAACCTTCCCTTACTGCTCTCCCTGCCTGAGCACCTACCTCTCCATCTTGCTAAGTCAGCCCAGCCAATATTCACCTGCTTAATTGGTTTGTTTTAATTGGGTTTGAAGAAAAGGATTCAACAACTTTAAATAATTATGTTACTAATTGCTAAATTAGAATGTTTCAAATATCCTGGCCTGTAATTATCCATCCTCACTGCCAGTTTATATTCTCATATAGTCAGATTGGATTCATAGGCAACGGACCCTCAAATCTCAAACCTCTAGGCAGAGGATCTCAGTTTGTTGTCAGAACCGAGACCTACGCTCAGTCCAAGTGCATTGTTCTCTACCCAAAGTAGAGATGTGCAGGGCACTGTCTACTAGAGATTTGACCAGAGATCTGGGTTCACATTCTGTCATGCTTTCCTTCCGTTTCTACATTTATCGCTATCCCTATCTTGACACCAGTAGCCCGTCTCAAACCGTTTCCTGTCATTTAACTCTTTTGATTTTTACTTGGCATCAAGATGAGATGAGATGCTGCACTGAATTCAGATGGTCTGTTCAAGGAAATCTCTGTCAACATGTAAATGTTGGTTGATTGACATGCGTTAGAGCATGTTCTGCCTTATGTGTGTGATGTTTTAAATGATGACTCTGAACCTACTGTCATGTCTTGGACACTGTCGCACACAGGAGGGATGTGAACTCTGACAGGATTTTATTAATGTGTCACAAAATGTGTAGCCATTTAGCGGCTACCATTATCCACACTCTGACCTGCTACTTGATGTTGCTGCAGGACCAAGATCAGTTTACAAGGTCAACATTCTGAGCCTCCTCTTAGCACTTTTGTGGTCTGGATGGATGGCCACAATATTGATACACACCTACCAGGAGAACAGTGTTTCAGTCTATGTTCTGTTCTAAACAACTACAGTTAGCATTGTTGCGGGGGTGGGGGGTGGGTGGGTGGGTTCCACTGCCCACTTTTTCCTTTCCTCCTGTCTTCCCTCTCCTCTAAAAGATGAAGGAAGCAGAATCATATAGCAAACAATACCATAAATACCAGCACACCACATATCTTCACCTAACATAAATCTTAACTTTTTTCAGTATTCAACCAGTACTTGTGGGGCCAGGAAGCCGTGGGACTGAGGAGCAGGCTGGGAGCTAGGGTGGGGTCAGGGTATGTCCAAACCCCAGAAATCTTGAGGTTGTGGGGAGTAAGATTGATGTCCCCCTGCCCTGGGCCTGCATGTCCTGAGCCACCTAGCCCTGTACACCCAATCCTTGACTCACCAAAGGAAGTCAATTAATGGTAGCTATAGCCAGTTATAAACTTCCTTTGTCATTATAAGGTCATGTCCAGCAACACCTGGAATTCTTTCTCATGCAAATGAGGCATCCCTAGCACTGTGCTCCCCAACCCCAAAATGATGTACACTCATCCTGAGATCCCTTATTCATCTTCCAAAGGTTTAAATAGCTTTTGTTTACCCCAATGAACTGAACCAGTTCTCTGAAATTATTCCCCAAGGTATGTGTTCTTTATCTGTGCGCTCAGCATTGATCAGGGTGCCTACACCTACTCTGCCCTATCTATCCATCTATCTATCTATCTGTCTCTCTACATCCCAAGCCCTGCCTGCCTTCCTAGAGTTTATCTCCTCTCCCCCCTTTCTCCTCTGAGAGTGGGGCCCCCACTTGGGCATCCCTCTCAACCCTGGTACATCAAGTCTCTGTCAGATTCTGTGCATCTTTTCCCACTGAAGTCAGACAAGGCTGCCCTGTTCGGGAATAGGTACCACAGTCGCGGGCTACAGCTTTAGGAAGAGTCTCCTCTCCAGTTATCGGGAGGTCCACGTGAAGACCGAGCTGCGTGTCTGCTACATATGTGCCAGGAGGCTCATTCTAGGCCACGTGTGTTCGTTGGTTGGTGGCTCAGTCTCTGCGAGCTCTTAGAAGTCCAGGTTAGCAGTATTTAGGGTTAGAAATAGAAATTCCTCAACAGAATCGAAGCTGCCTGTGTAGCTGCTCGCTCTAACCAGCGTTCCCAGGCTTTGCTGTATGTTATCGCCACCTGAAGAGACTTCAAACTCACCTTACCCAATTCTTTGCTCATGCTAATTGCATGAGAAATCTAGGAAGGTAGCCATTAGTACTCTCTGAGCTCCACGAGACATTATTATATGTAAAATTAGAAACACTGTCTTGCCCTCCACTCCAGGAGGAGGAGCCATGCACACTTAATGTTTATATCCACACTGCATGCATATTCTTAAGCAATACAGGTTTTCCTGTTTAAAAACGACAAATTGTATATCATGAGTTCTATCACATGCTTTCAATATTTACCATTATTTTATACAAGCAGACACATGTATAATTTATTTTTCTCAATCATTTTATATTTAATATTAAATAAGCCACATTGTTTGTTCACTGTCCTATTGATAGATATTGATAATATGTTCATCAGCTTGGTTCATATTTCCATTTATTTGTGTGAGTTTTCTAGATGCTGGTAAAGATGTTGAGAATCTCATGTGGGCTTTTCTCCCTGCACATCTAGAGTTTTCCCATGCAATGCCATTGTGTCTATAAACAACGTGTCTTATTGCTCACTGGCCTTTATGAATAAGAACAGTTTTACTGGGGTTATTTTGTGCCTTGGCTGATTTTTCTCACTTGCTTTAGGATATTTTCTATAGACTCTCAGATTCGATTTGGAGGCAATTATGTCACTTGTAAAGAGTCACACATTTTTCCTCTCTCCAATCTTTGTAAATTTTGTCTTTTATTTTCTTGCACTGTTTAAGACCCCCAGGCATAATATTCAATAAAACCTGTCACAGACTCCCTTGGCATCCTTCTGATCATGTGGAAACTACTTCTAACAATTTACTTTTAAGAATTATATCTGCTTTGGATTTAAGAGATGAGATGGAATCCGTCGTTGACACTGCTTTGGTGGCCAAGAACCCGAGACCAGATAGGCTGGGGACCAAGGGGAAAACAAATACTACTGTTGTGTTAAAGCAAAGCATCAATAAAACGACTCCTAACGACACTCTGCTTCACCCATAGATCAGTGCCTTGCTCAGCCAGCATCAGAGAAGCTGCCTCCTGCAGCAGATGGGAACAAATACACAGGCCCACAGCCAGACAATGCACACAGAGTGAGACGTCTTGAAACGCTCAGTCCTAAACGGAATGTCCACTCAATCCCTCCTGTCTGGGCTCAGGGAACCTTGCAGAGGAGGAGGAGGATGAAAGATTGTAAGAGCCAGAGGGCACCAAGGAGAGAAGGCCTAAACACAGCACAACTGATGCATATGTGAACTCACAGAGACTGTAGCAGCATGCACAGGTCTAAGCCAGATGGGGTTCCAGCACTGAGAAGAGAAGGAGACACAACCCCTATGCCTAGCCCAGAAGAAATATTCAATTGATAAGACTCAAAAATGAAGAATTAGTTCTCTCCAATGGAGTCTCACTTTGTATACAAACCACTCTCAAGGGCAGGGCATATGCCTAGTAGTCAATTCAAAATGCACTTAGTGGTATCTTTGGATTGTTGTCCTTCATCTCATAACGCTCTGTGAGTTTGTTCGTTCCTTACAGGTCCTTTGGATATATGCTATTACTTCTGATTTGTGTTTTCATGGGATTCCTTTGTCTTTATATCTCTATGTATGTCTTGTGCTTTTGCGGTTTTGTTTTGTTTTGTTTTGTTTTGCTTGTTTATTTATTTTGGTTTTTTTCTTCTCTTAGTTTTGTCCTTGTCTATGATTATTTTGCTTTATCATCATCATCATCATCATCATCATCATCATCATCATCATCATCATTATCATTAGTAGTAGTATTTAGATGCCTGTTTGTTTTCTAAAGAGAAACAGGAAGGGTGTGGATTGATTTGGATGAGAAAAGCGGGGAGGAGGACCTCAGAGGAGTTGGGAGAGGGGAAGCCATAATTAAAATATATTGTGTGAAAAAAATCTATTTTCAATACAAGAAAAATAGAGGAAAAATTATATCTACTATAGGTTTCTTTTCTAAGTTCTAGTTTCATATTTAAAAAGTTTTCTGTTTATTTAGCTAAGAGTTTTTGTCATGAAAGATGATTTTTTTCACATGCTTTATACATCAACTGAAAAATCCTATGGATTTTCTTTTTTAATCTAAAAGGATAAATTATATGAACAGACTTTATTTAGGTATTAGTGTATCAAAGTGTGTGTATGTGTATATATATATATATATATATATATATATGTAATATATATATATAAACTTAATTATATATATATATATATACTTAATTAAGAATGAAATTGTACAACTAATATTATGACGGATCCAGTTTAATTATTTTATCTTTTTCATTTAAAATAATAATAAGTTCATACCGACTTTTTTGTTCTGAAGTCAGCTTTAGCGTAATTCTCATTTTCTTGGGTGTCTTTCTCTGCCCCTTTACTTTTTAATTCTTCTGAGTCTTTATATTTAACATGAGTTTCTTGCTAGAAAATGTAGCTGGGTTTTTAAAATCTACTTTGGTGATTTATATATTTCTATAACAATATATATTATAAATTTATAGAAATTATTATGTGTATATTACATTATAGTTTATATATTTGGATTGCTATCTACCACATTTTGTAACTGATTCCTATCATTTGCATGGCTTTTAATTTTTTTCCTCATCTTTTTTTTTTGCCATCTCTATTTTCATTGAAAGTTTATATACAGCTTCCTTAGTTGTGTGTGTGTGTGTGTGTGTGTGTGTGTGTGCGTGTCTGTGGGTGAGCATGACCACAGTACACATATGTAGGTCAACAGACTGCAGAGCTAGTTTTCTCCTTCCAACCAAATTGAACTCAGGTTGTCAGACCTGGTAGCAAGGCCTGACACTGAGCCATCAGTATCAGCCCAAACTGATCATTTTCTATGGATGCTATTTTTCTTCTCTCTTAGCCTAGTAAGTCTACCTAAATATTTAAAAATTATTTTTCTTGGGTTTGCAGTGTACATGAGCAATGTACAATGAAAAAGTACTGTTGAGGTACACGATGCCACTCCATGGTAATATAAGAACCTTTTTTTCTTTTAAGATTTACTACTTATGTGTATGAGGGTTTGAACTACATGTGTAGGAAGGGAAGTTCACAGGGTACATACCTGGTGCAGGCAGTGGCCAGAAGGGGGCACCAGATGCCCTGGAACTAGAGGTTCAGGTGGTTGTGTCCTGTCAAAAGTGGGTGCTGGGAAAGGAACCTGGGTCCTCTCTAAGAGCAAGTGCTCTTACACACTGCATCCCTCCAGCCCCGTGACTCCAGATTTTTCACAATCTCTTTCAAAAACTGGGATTCCCTTGGAAGCAGATTTCTAGGTAGTAAGACATTATGGCTCCACAACTGCCGCGGCCACACTCCATGCTTGCATGCCTCCAGGTTTCTGTTTCCTGGTTCTGGTTTTGGCCGCTGGATATTTCTTTTGCTTTATAGTATTCTGCGATGCAAAGTTAAATGGATATTCATGTATAATTAGAGAATGGGTGCGGATTGGATAGGTGGGGAGGATATGGGAGGAGTAGGGGAAACCGTAATATACCGTGTGAAGATAAATCTATTTTCATTAAACAAAGAAAAATAAAACCACTCTTTCCTTCTAGTGTCTATTGCAAAGCAAAAACAAAAACAAACAAAACAAAAAACCCTCTGGTATGTGCTTCAGTGCACCTATCAAAATATGTGGACTCCGAAATAAAGTACTCAAGATTACTGAGACTATATATATGCATATGTAATTTTTATTTTTAATTGTGTGTGTGTGTGTGTGTGTGTGTGTGTGTGTGTGTGTGTGTGTGAAGGCCAGAAGTATTGGATGCCCCTGGATCTGGAATCACAGGCAGTTGTGAGCCACCTGCTATGAGTGCTAGGAATTGAGCTTGCTCTGTAGGAGCACTATGCTCTTGTAGTCGATGGGCCAGCTCTCCAGCCTTTCAGGACCATACTTTGTGACTGGTTGCTCTCTTAGGATGCAGGCAAATGCATTTCCTGAATTAGTTAAGTTGTCTGTACATGGTATACTAGATACTTTTTCTATTGCTGTGGCAAGCTACCCCCACAGAAGTAACTTAAGGAGGAAAGGGTTTATTCTGAATCAGTTTTATGTTCCAGGATGTCATGGCGGGGATGTCATGGTGGCAAGCCTTGACACGGCTGGCTGCACTGCATTTTCTTTTTATTTTTTTAAATTTATTTATTATTATTTTCTTTATTTACATTTCAAATGCTACCCCAAAAGTTCCCTATACCCCCGCCCCGCCCCTGCTCCCCTACCCACCCACTCCCACTACTTGGCCCTATTAGGAAGAGAGGCCCCTTGGTCTTGTAAACTTTATATGCACTGCATTTTCAACCAGGAAGCAGAGAGCCACGGGTGCTGCTGGTCAGCACAATTTCTCCTTTTTATTAAGTCCAGCTCAATGGGATGATAGCACCAACCACTATGGTTTGTCTTCCAACTTAAATTAAACTCATCTAGACCATCCTTCTCTGGCATGCACAGGCTTATCTCTGAAGGTGGTTGAAATCTTGTCAGGTTGATATTCACTGCTAATCATCATCCTTGGGTAACCTCAATTCTGAGGCAGAAACTTCAAGCTTTTGTTATGAAGAAACACACTTAAACCTTTAGTTCCATCCTGAGACTTAAGAGGTTTCTTTTTATGCCTGTGTCCAGAAATTCTACCTGCATTATCAAACTATCCTAATTCCCAACTGTCATTTCGGCATCAGATGGAATTCCCCTCCCTTGAAAAACTACCTTAATTCTTAGTCTATCATTGATCACTTTAAGGCTCCCACTGCAGAAATACCATGTGACAGCTTGCCATTTAGTATTGCTTAAATCCATATTCTCAAGATGTATTTCTGGATGCTATTGGCACCCAGAGGGCGGTGCTCTCATCTCTTCCTGGGGACCCAGAATACATTGCATTGTTTGGGCTTATTATGCATTTTATTAAGCATTACCAAATACAGAAAGTTGCATGAGTGCTTGAGTAGTTCTGTTAAATTTTTAATAGTGAATGTACTATGGTAACTAAAACCTATATCAAAGAATAGAAAGTTTATAGAGGCCAAAAGGCCTTATGTTCTTTCTCTTTCAATTATACCCACTGCCCCAAAGGTAGTGCATACCCCACCTCCTACCATCAAACAGTAGTTTAGTCTGGTTTGGGGCCTTTATAATACATTTGCATGATTTTCCATTTGTTTCTTGTACAAAGCTAATGTTTGTAAGATGTATCCAATGCAATCAAGCTTCGAGCTTGAGAACTTTGGACTCTATAAATACTCCACATTTTAACTCGTCTACTGTTTTGGTGCATTTAGGTTTACAACTTGGAAGCATTCCAAGCAGTGCTGCCATGAACTTCCTTGTACACATTGTTAGAAACACCAAAAAATGTTAAGAGTTTATTTGAGCAGACAGCAATTTATGATCTACATAGAAGAGGCTTAGAGGAAGTTTTCATAGTGTACAGAGGAAGTTTTCATGCTGTACTCGTCAAATACAAACAACCCACCGAAATAAGTGAGAGTGGTTAAAGTGGCCAGTCCCTGTTAAGAGGTGTCTCTGGTGGTTTCTGATTGGATACAGTAGCAGATTCACTTTATTATTTACATGAAACCAGGCTTCAGATTACTTCTGTTGCCACCCGAGGTATGGAGGCTAGCTCAACCACGGCTTTCTCATTTTGTTTTAGACAATATGGATGGTGGGGCGGGCTTGAGAGGGTACATATATATTTTCATTGCTAGGACAATTATTAATGTGTTATAGTTAGACCAGTCATGTTCATTATTAATTTGGTAGGATCTAGGATCATCTGGAAAGTGAACATGTAAACACGTCTGTCAGTTGGGAGTTATTTTGATTGTGTCTATTGAAGTGGGAAGACCCACCCACTGCAGGTGGCTCCATTCTCTAGTTAAGACTTGGTCTGTGGAAGTTGAGCAGAAAACATGCACTCACTGCTTCCTGCTTCTGATGGTAGATGCTGTGATAAGCTTCTTCAGATGCCTGCTGTCTTGACTTCCCTGCTATGATGGGCCGTGTTTGCACTTTGAGCTAAAACAAATCCTTTCGCCCTAAAGATACTTTCTTTGGTGAGAGTATTTTATCATAGCAACAGAAAAAAAATAAACTAAGACAACAGATTTCACATATTTTTAGCATTCACAGAAGTCACCAATTTTCCAGAAAGTGTGCACTGATTTTAGATTCTAGCTTCTATGTTTGAAAGGTCAACAAACATGTTTTGAGTAAATTAATAAGTAAAGGAACTCTTCTCCAGGCTTGAATGGTGAGAGAAAGTTCCCCCTGCTACCATGAGAAGAAAGGGTTACTCTTCCCTTCTTCATTTTAATTTTCTTTTTGTATCTGTTAATGATACTTAAACTAGGGCTAAATGGAAATTTTCATAAATGTTACCTATGAGAAATTCCCAAGTCATTCAACTAAAGCTATATTATAGATGTTTCTTTTCCTGTCTCTGTATTATAACTGATGATTACCGTTCTGGGAACAACTAGCTTTGCTATAATATCGTTTGTGCATAATTCTGAGAGCATATTTAATTTTCCAACATGTGTGTGAATAATAGACATCTTCCTTTGTGGGACTACTTAGATTCTCTTCATGAAGTAAACATATGGCAATCAAAAGTAACTGTGGATTTGAGCAATGGGAAACAATTAAAGTCTAGTTACTGCTGATTGTGTGAGTTCACTAGTGGGGATGTCCCTCTGTGATAGGTGCCAAGCATTCCATGTGGTCTAAGTATCTTCAAGTGTCAGCGGGTGAAAAGAACAGAATGACATGAAAACCAACCAAACAAAAGAAAATATAAAAAAATTAATGAACAAACAACATCCACCCCCCCCCAAAAAAAAACCCCAACAACTATGTATCATTAGGAGAGGGAGGTCATTTTTTCTTCTCCAGAATCCTTTGCTGTTCTGAGATTGGCACTTAACTGGCTTTCCTGGTTTGAATAACTGTGTCATTTCCTAGTGAAGGGCTGTTTGTATTTTAGTATGGGATTCAAAGAAAGATGTCCCTCAGTTAGGTTAGTGTGATTTTTTTTTTTTCATAATCACGAGGTCTCCTCAGGAGACTCAACAGGGCAGCCCCTGTGCTGGGCAAGCGCCAGCGTTTACCTAGAAGCTGTTCCTACTACTAACAGTTGGGTAGCCTTTCCTCAAATCAAATCCCTTAGATCCACAGCCTTGCCTGAAGAAAGACCTGGCAAAACGGAGCCTATGAAGCTTAATGGCTTAGTCTCAAAGACTAGAGAAAATTTAGGAGCACATGCAAAGGTATAAGTGTTTCAGCCCCCTGCCATTCTTCACTGTCGTGAAAGGTGGGTCTGTGAAGGGTTGATGAATGTGAGCTTCTGTCTGTTGACATCAGCGTAATAAAATGTTCCATCTCTGAGCTGCGGTTTCATTCTCTAATACATAGTTCCTGTAAATAGTGGGATGCAGGCAGAATTAAACAGGCCGCAGAGTTTCATTGTCTCTAAATTGGATCTTTGTGGACTAAATGAATTCAGTTCAGCTGTTGCTGTAAAAGACACTGTGGAAGAGACAAATGCATGATTTCTCCACCTCTATTAATCTGTTAATCTCATACTCTATCAACATAAACTAAAGTTCCCTCGATGGCTGTTGGGTCTTCACTTGTCTTCTTTGGGAAGCAGATAGTCTCTATTACTATATTCCAAGAGAGGACAAGTCAAAATGACTATAGACCCCGTAGTTGTGGCCCTTTACATTAAGACTTTCAGATGCAAGGGCCATCATCAAAAAACTATCTTTTAGCCCCTAAGGAAAACATTGGGCTATGGGTGAATTTAAAGGCTGATTATCTAGGACACAAAGGTGGCATTGGTGAAGGGTCAGTGAGGAGAACATTCCCTCTACTCTTTTAGGTATAGAAATGGAAGACCTTGAAAAGAAGCCTATAAAAGAGATTAATGAGAGAAAAAGCAGACACTTACAAATGTTAATTACGTATTCACTTACTTTACTTGTACCTATTGATTGATTGAGTGAGTGATTGATTTGTGCATATGCATATGCATGCATTCATGCGCTCACAAGACATGCAGGTCTAGGAAAGGAGTTTAAGGAAGCAAGAGCTTTTACTGGATTAGCCATCTCCCAGATCGCAGCACGCAATTGTTTGTTGTTGTTTATTTATTTTTTGTTATTGAACGCATATATGTATTTGTATATACATACATGTTCATAACACCACCTGTTGTAGCCATATAATGTTACTTGCATGCTCATTTTCAGGGAGGACAATTTAGCACTGGACAACTGATCAGTGTGCTTATCCCTGGGAAGGGCCACCTCCCCCACCCCACCCTCTCTCATATCTTTGTGTTGCTTGTAGATTTTTGTGTAGGTTGAGGCTTCATGACCTCTTCCCTGTTCACTTCAGCATGTTTGTTGGTCCATTTTGGCATGTTTGTTGGTGTCATACTTGTTCAGCTAATGTTTGGGCAGTCACATTGCTGAAACCTTGCAGGTGTAACTTCTGAAGTCAATAAGAGACATAGTCTCACAGTGAAGTCCCTGATCTGGCTCTGGCATCCTCGATGTCACCTCTTTTGCAATGTTCTTTGAGCCTCAGGCTCGAGAGTGTTTTGTAGATGCATTCACTGGGACTGGAACCCACAACTCTTGGTAGTGGATCTGTGTAGTGGTCTCTGTTCTTTTCAAAGAGAAGTTTTCTTGGTGAAGGATAGAGTATACTTATGTGAGGGTATAAAGAGAAATGTTTGTACATGGTTGTTAGGGGTTATGCTGGTTTAGTAAATTACTGGTTGTAATTATTCTACTACAACAACCATAACTTCACTATTTCTGGATTGTTATCTAGGTTTTCAGTAGCAGGCATGGTGTTCTTCTTGAACAGGTCTGAAGTTCAATTAGGGAGCCATTAGTTACTGCCAAGATGTGTGTGCCACTACTGCACCTCTGATTTTGATTAACACTTTATACATATAACACTTCATAAGGAATAAGTGAAAGAGATTCAAAGAAGCATTTAGACCCTCAGGTTTTGTACTCCCTTCCTGGCCAAAGAAATAGGTTCAATTGCAAAGGATAATAAACCATGGGGTTCTGGCTGGGAAATGTGGGCGAACTAGCAGGTTAAAGAGGTATTTTAATAAAGTCCACATCTGCAAATTCATCTGAGAACTCCCTGTTTTCCATTGTAAGAGTGACCTTTGATCTTTCTCAAGGGAGAGTGTATGCCCTACTTTTAGGTCAATGAGGGAAAAGTGAGGATATTGTGTTGATGTAATAACACAACTCTCACTTCAAAGAGGGTGAGAGATGTTTATTCTAAAGCCAGATATGAAAGATTAGTATCCAGGAGCACAGGTTTAAGTTATCACCAGTTCCATGTTTTGATGTGCTGACAGTCTCATGAAGCTTTTATACCAGCAGAGCAAAGAACAAATAAGGGCGGGCACGTATCAAACACACCAGGGGAGACATCAGGCAGGCAGGTTACAGACAAGTGTGAGAAATCTTAGCCACAGGTTTCAGATGCTGTCCAAGGGCATTCTCAACCTTTTGGATGGTGGGAACGAGAGTATGTTCATACATTTCTAAGGCTTTATGTGATTGTCACAAAGATGTAAAGTCATGCAGGGAGGAGGACAACAAATGGATATTCAAGGAGCCAAATGATTTGGCCCAAGACTATTAGTCTTTGGATTTGTAACATTTGAAACTTTCTACAAACACTGAGGTTCAAATCTGTTAGCTGTCCTTACAGAAGGTTTGATGGAAGGTGTGGTTCTTGCCAAGAACTCATGTTCACAGTTGATATTTATTATCATCAGTTCAAAATAACCCTTTTGTCACACTGGTCTATTTTGAGGTACCATATTCTGACCCCCTTTAGAAGGAGCCACACCTGGAACTATAGGGGGGAGGGTGTCGCTTTCTGATAAATGCGCCTAGTACTTACTGGGCCTTAAATCATCCTTGAAGGCAGTCACATGGAAAACTGAATACTTAGAAGGATACATACTCAGACAACCCGATAAGGAAGTAGAAAAAGTCCTTTGAAGCCCGTTGGAGGTAGGAGGAGAAGCAACTTTGGAAACAGCAGGTATGGTTAGAATGGTGGGTGACTGTGGAAGTCCTGAGACCCTGGGACCCTAAGACACAGCCACCAGGAACATCTGAGTACAGACATGGTCTGAGCAGAAACTAAATGCCATCAGCATGGACTTGCCCTTCAGTCTCCACAAACATAAAGAAGCAAAGAGGCTTTGAGGAGAAGGGATTCTAATAACATTGAAGGCCCAGAAATGCTGGGTGGTGATGTAAAACTGTTACTGTAGGAGGCAAAGGCCATCTTGAAATTAGAACAACAGCTGTGTGGTGGACTGAATAAGAATGGTACCCACTGGTTCATATATTGGAAATGTTTGGTGCCCGGTTGGTGGGAATACCTTGGAAAGATTAAGAGGTGTGGCCTTGTTAGAGAAGTGTCACTGGAAGTGGGCTTGGGGGTTTCAAAGTCAATGCCATTCTAGTCCACCTCTGTCTCTGTCTCTGTCTCTGTCTCTGTCTCTCGGTCTCTGTCTTTCTCTCTCTGTCTCTCTTTCTCTCTCTCTTTCTCTGTCTCTCTGCCTCTCTCTCTCTCTGTATCTATATCTCTGTCTGTCTGTCTGTCTGTCTGTCTGTCTGTCTGTCTTGTGCTTGTGGATCAGGCTGCAGCCCTCAGCTACTGCTCCAGTACCATCTTTGCCCACTTACTGCCATGCTTCCCATCATGAATATTATGGAGTCACGCTCTGGAACCATGAGCCCCAGTAAATGTGCACTCTTTCATTTGGTCATATTGTCTCATCACAGCAATATGAAATTAACAAAGACAAGTTGCATTCTTAAAAAAAAAAGTAGGACATATTACTGGCAAGAAAATGAGGTGTATAGTGGGCAAGCAGTCTAAGGACAGATACTTCAGTCCTCATTAAAAAACAGGCGATGACTGATTTTATCTTAGTGTGAAGGTAAAAAATGCCAGAAAGGGGGCTTTCATTCCTGGAGGTTTTTTGTTTGTTTGTTTGTTTTTCTCTTTGTATACAACATAAGCCAACACCATTGGCTAGAAACTATCCATGAGGATATATATGCTCAAACTGAGAGACTCCTGGATGCCTTGTGGGTAGGCCAACAGGGCTAATCAAATTATCTCCCCAGGCTGCATTCCAGTTTCTATCTTAAGCCTACAAAAAGCCCCTAGTCTAGCAGCTCAGTGGTACCCTACTTCTGGGACCCACTTCTACTATACAGAGGCGCTGCCTTCTTTGTTTCTCTTAAGTTTAACCTATAATCTTATAATACATTTCCTTTCTCTATGTACTTTCTTGTTCTCTGAAATACATTTTTTTTTAGGGTTGAAAGACAAAGGCACCCAAATGACTGTCTGAGGTACCTCTAGTGGCTGTTGATTTGTTTGACACTTAAGCTCTCTGAGCTATGCATGCCCGAGGAAAGGAAGCCTCCGTGTGTTTTGAGGACCCTTGCTTTTCTCCCATTTCATATTGATTCGCAGATTAGAAAAAAGGATTGTCCATCTTTCTGTGTACAGGCAGTCAGGGGGAATGAATTATTTCCCATTTCTCCTTTTCTTCTTTGCATGCCCCTTTCACTTAAGAACTAGGACCTTTATGGGAGCTTTCTGCTGCTTATGTGGCCAGGAGACAAAAGCTGAAAGCATGTAGGAAGACTCCCACCCAGTAGTGGCTGAAGTTTAGGGACTTTTAAATAGGATTTATGGCAGAAATTGGACTGAGATGCTTTCCCTTGGTGGGCATTGGAACAGAAAGCAATGCTCGCTGGGATCACAGCACTGAAGGATTACCATGACCACACGACAAGCAACTGAAGTTCCTCCTGGTGTTAGACTGAAAGATGGTCAAATGTGTAGTCGATTCTCCAGTGGCAAAATATAAAGAAGGAGAATATGTATGATGATTATTGGTCATCATTATGTACTACCCTCACTCCTCCTTATCTTTTAAATACAGAGGGATGATCAAAGTGACGGGAGCATTTATTTGCATAGGAAAAGCACAGGAGCTTCACATAGAAGGCTGGGCTGAAGAATTCTCCACTGTATCATTTATTGGCCACAGACCTTAGACAATTCGTTTAATCCTTTTGACTTTTACAGAAAATATTGTGTGTCTTGTATATCCACTGGGAAAAAGAATAGTTGATGTGAGATGTTTTGTGCACATTGAGACTACACACAAATAAAAGTAACATATTATCTGAGCATTTTGAAGTAAAAATGATTGCTACTTCGCACCCTTAAGATGGCTATAATCAAAAAGACAAATAGGTGCTGATGAGGACAGAGGGAAACAGAACACTTAGACACTGCTTGTGGGAGTGTAATAGGCACCTTGAGAAACAGTCTGGCGGTTTCTGAAAAGTTTAAATATAGATTTACCACATGACCTAGCAATTCTGCTAGGTAGATGCCTAAGAGAAATAAACACATGTATTCGCACAGAATCTTGTACACGAACGCTTATAACAGCATTATGATAATAAGTAAATGGCAAAAGCAACCCAAATATTCATCATCATCCGGGAAATGGATAAAGTGTGAGGTGTCCATGCAACAGAATTCTGCTTGGAAATGAAAAGGAATTAAGTTCAAATGATGTCACGAATAACTGAAAAAAGCACTATGTTAAATAAATGAACCCATTCACAAAAGATTGCATATTGCAACCAGTCTTAGCCAAAAGGCCAGAAAGCACTCATGGCCAGAGATTGCAGGATTCCATTTGTATGAAATGTCTGTCATAGGAGAATATATAGAGATAGAAAGTAGGTTAGTGGTTGCCCAGGGCTGGGAATGGGCCAGGGAGAAATGAAGAGTGACTGCTAATGGGTATTGGTTTATTTTGGGTGCAATAAAATGCAAGAAAATTGATTGTGGTGATCGTGACAGCAAAATTCTGTGACTATACTATAAATTCTCGAATTGTACACTTAAAGAAACAGTGTTCGCTACTTCATGAGCCCAACCAATGCAACGCTAATTTATTAACAAGAAAAGAGAGTTAGAAAATGGTGTGTTTAAGTAAAGACATTTAAGCATGTTTTAGAATTTATTTTTGCAGTACTGGGTCAGTGGCAACTGAGCTGAATCTTCAGTCCTTATGTTGTGTTTTCATATTAATAACTTTTGTGTTTCTGCGTTATATACATTTGAGATCTAGGGGGCTAAGATGTCAGTAACAATCATCTTCATTTCTCTTTGTCTTAATTTCTCTGCATCTTACATTTCCTTGTTGAGTTGATGAGTCCAGGAGATAGAAACGTGGCAGACAGCTCAGGGCAGGGACCCCAAGGGCAGCAGTTCTAGAATATCCTGTTTCTCCAGCCAGAAGGGATCTCTGGTGGAGTCTCGAATGCTCCCTTTTCACCCTTCTGGCGAACAGCATTCAACTGGATCTTTATATTTTCATTAAAGTCTAGGTTATATCTGTGCCTCAATTTCAGCTCAACACCAAATTTCCATTTTAGGTTGAGAGACGGGAAGGTTATAGGGCAGAATTTTGGAATCTACTCTTCCAGGTGGAGACACAGTATTGCCACCTCTCTTAAGAGATAATCCAAGTGGGCATTCCTGACTAAAGAAGTACTCCCGTAAAAAGGCAGGGTACCCCTAGGAAGGTAAGCGCATCTTAAGCCACGCTCAAGAGGTAGGTGGATTAATGGTCCCTTTAAAGAGAGAAAGCAAGGAGAAAAATCTACCCCCTCCCCATTTCTAAAGCAGGATCTGCTACCCTGTAGGATCATTTCTAGCATACTCTACTTGTCAAGACAGACATGAAGTCTGCCCAGGTTCAAGGGAAAGGGCAACACCGGTCTGCCTCCTGACAAGAGTGTGACAACGAACTGAACTGAAAGAATCTCCGGTCCAGGAAATATCAATGCAAGCAGCTTGGAAAGACACAATCCTTCCAGTCTTTAGTGGGAACACTCACAGAGGTGTGTTATCACTATCAGAAAAGGAGGGAAAGGGGGAGACGAGATGGGTCCTTAGTGCCTCTACACATTTTCTTCTCAGGTGAGTGTAACGCTCCCTGAGATTAGAGTTCTAGACCATCAAAGGCCAACGAGGCCACCCCAAGCCAGTGGTTTCTGTGTCCTTTGCTCAGTAAATTTCAAGGGCATTGGGAAGATGAGGTCTAGAAAGGAGTTTTTATTAGCTTACAGGAGAATTTTATCATGGAACGATAGCAAGGAAAGCTCTCACAGGAGGGTCCAAAGTGAGTCCTGTGTGCAGCTCCTTGTATAGAGCTTTATAAGGTCTTACTAGGTAGAGATAAACGGAGCTGGGAGCTGTTCAGTCCAGCTGGGCCAAGCACAGATCCCCAGGAGATGACCATGTTCCTCTCCATCCCTCTAGCTGGACTACAGTTTTCAGCACACACCTTCAAGGTCAAAGAAGTGTCTCATACTGATTCTGGACGGCTGTGCTCATTATGTTGGTATTTAAATGAGAAGAAACATGAAATCAAGAGTCCAGAACCCGAACCTGTTTCCCTAAGATTTCTGGCCTCCAGCCAAGAAACACCAAAGACATGCCTGATTTCAGAGCAGCAGAACTGTGGTGAGCATCCTGCCCCTAGCAACCTCCCTCCTTTTCCTCCTGCTCGTTTCATCATTGTGAGTAGAATGCCTCTTTGGGGGAGATGTGAATACCAAATATACAGCCTGGTCTGCGGCTCCTCTCCATAGCCTGTGGGGAAGGGAACTGAAAAGTAAAAAGATTGTGAATGAACAGATGATGCCTTTAATATCCCATATGAAGTTAGATAAACTTCCCTAAAACATGTCTATAATTCTGGAACTTCCAACTCTAGCCAAAACAAACCGAAGTGTTCCAAAATGTTGGTGATGAAAAGAAAAGGGTGCAGTGTTAATGACCCTGTCTGTTGGAAAGTTAGCTATTTCTTTTCATTTTTATTGTTGTTATGTGTGTGGGGGGGGCACAATGGGAGGACATTGTACATGGGGAGGTCGGAGAAAGCTCTGTGGAACTGACTCTCCCTTTCCACCTTCCTATACATTAGTATGCTATAAATTCCTCTATGCAAGTAGCTCTCTACATTATCATGTTACTGCAAATTTTGGAATGTTGCTTTGTGGTTTCCAGACTGAAAATCTGGGATCCTCTATTAGGGTTCTTAGTCACATTAATAAATAGTCTAAAAATGGAATGGAATGGAAGTTTAAGGACAATTTTCATTGCGTTTGATTGAAAAAGCCTCCGGGAAGATGAGCTGTAATCTCAGCATCCTCTTGGAGCAGAATGTAGGAGGGAAGGAAGGGTCCCACCACACTTATTAAGGTGACCTAGCCATTGGACACCTGACATAGGCCACAT
Organism: Mus pahari; assembly: GCF_900095145.1. NCBI lineage: Eukaryota > Metazoa > Chordata > Mammalia > Rodentia > Muridae > Mus > Mus pahari. The sequence goes on along the minus strand of NC_034601.1, from coordinate 44,284,903 downwards.
GGCTCAGAGTAGAGTTTTAGAGAAAGGGTAAGCCCAAAGTATTAGCTAAAGCCACTGGCTTGGGGTGGCCTCGTTGGCCTTTGATGGTCTAGAACTCTAATCTCAGGGAGCGTTACACTCACCTGAGAAGAAAATGTGTAGAGGCACTAAGGACCCATCTCGTCTCCCCCTTTCCCTCCTTTTCTGATAGTGATAACACACCTCTGTGAGTGTTCCCACTAAAGACTGGAAGGATTGTGTCTTTCCAAGCTGCTTGCATTGATATTTCCTGGACCGGAGATTCTTTCAGTTCAGTTCGTTGTCACACTCTTGTCAGGAGGCAGACCGGTGTTGCCCTTTCCCTTGAACCTGGGCGGACTTCATGTCTGTCTTGGCAAGTAGAGTATGCTAGAAATGATCCTACAGGGTAGCAGATCCTGCTTTAGAAATGGGGGGTAGATTTTTTTCTCCTAGCTTTCTTTCATTTTGGATCCCTGAATTGTCTTAAAGATACCCTCCTATCAGGCAGGTGGATGGAGGGAACTGGGAGGGAGAGGGGATAGGGAGAGGAATGAGACGGTTCAGTATCAGGTGTGGGGAGAGACAGGAGAGAGGGCCAGAGGGACTGGAGAATGAATGAAAATCTGCAGCTGGTGCGAGTGGCAGGCATCTTGAGAGGATGTGCCAGAGACCTGGGATGGGGGAGGCTTCCAGGAATCAATGGGGGTAGTTGAGACTGCAGTGGAGTTGTGGAGCATGAAGGGGGCACCTCCTGTAACTGGGCAGGAACCCCAGTGGAGTGATAGGGACACCAACCCAGCCACAAAGCTTTCAGCATCAAATGTATCCTGCTTACAAAAGATGCAGAGACAAGGATGGGGCAGAGACCGAGGGAATGGCCAAGCAATAACCCAACTTGGGACCTATCCCAGGGGCGAGCACCAGTCCCTGGCATTATTATACTCTCTTATGCTTGCAGACAGGAGTCTGCCATGGAGGTCCTCTGAGAGCTTCCACCTAGCAGCTGACTGAAACAGAGGAAGGAACCCACAGCTAAACAAGTTGAACAATGGACAGAGCTCTCTGGAAGAGTTGAGCAAAGGACTGAGGGCCCGAGGGGGATAGGAACTCCTTAGGAAGCCCAGTGAGGGTCAACTGACCTGGACCCTTTGGGGCTCTCAGAGGCTGAACCAATGACCAGGGAGCATGTACAGGCTGGATTTGCCCTCCCATATGTAACAGATGTACAGTTCAGTCTTCATGTGGGTTTCCTAACAGCTGGAGCAGGGGCTGTGCCTGGAGTTGGTGCCTGTCTGTGGAATATGATCTCCTTACTGAGATGCCTACTCTGTCTTTAGTGGGAAGGGATGAGCCTGACCCTGCAAGGACTTGATGTGCCAACTTGTGTGTATATGTATGTGTGTGTGTGCGCGTGCGTGTGTGTGTGTGTGTGTGCGCGTGCGTGTGTGTGTGTGTGTGTGTGTGTGTGTGTGTGTGTGTGTGTGTGTATGTGGGGGGCAGTTACA
>NC_034601.1:44281349-44283339 GCF_900095145.1 Mus pahari | reverse complement strand
GTGTGTGTGTGTGTGTGTGTGTGTGTGTGTGTGTGTGTGTGTGTGTATGTGGGGGGCAGTTACAGGGGGTGTCTTGGCCCTAACGGAAGAGGATTGGAGATGGAAGGGTCTGTGGAGGGCTGGATGGAGGACAGCGATCTGGATACAAAGCGAATTAGGAAAAAAAAAATCCTCCTGCCTCGCTGTTTCTATATTGGAGAGACCAAATAAAGACAGCAGGTGGGGGACAATGAAACAAACCTCATGAGACCTAGAATTTTGAGATCCAAGATATTAGACTTCTTCCAGGCCATGCTCTAGCCACACGAAGCACAATGTTCAGAATATGCAGGTACCACCAATCTGTATTCTGACTGCAACTATGGAAATACCTTAAAAAGGAAACTATTTACTGAACCCGGCCAATTTGCAAAATCCTGTGAGTTAATGGTAATACGATTGTCTCAAACCATTAAATCTTGGTGTGGTGTGTCACAGCACGGATAACCAAAATGTTCTTGCTTAGTAAGCCATCAAAAGGAGTCCACGCGAGGACGGGGCTCACCACATGCTGATGTCACGGAGGTCATACTCTAAGGGTTTGAAGTTGACTTGGGAGCCAAGCTCAATAAAAGGCAAAAGCTCAGAGAGGAAGGAGCAGATGGGAGTATTATCATGAAAGCTACTTGTAATGGTAGGGTTCCAGATGTGAAGACCAGAATCATGAAGACAGTTGCCAACAAGATTTATCAGTGCACATCTATCGATGTTCATTTTTATATCGGTGCATCTGGTGAATTGTGGAAACAGGAATGATTTAGGGAACTTTCCCTATAAGCGAAATGGATCTTGTGGGATCAACATTTCCCTTCTCCCAGGCACTAAGGAAAAATTTCCCTTTAGGTATATTCACAGAGAGAACACAATGACTGGACTCGTGCTCAGAACCGCGCCTGTCCAAGTGGTCTGTATAATTCTGCTGAGTGATACACGTAATCAGAGTTTAAGCAGTGGTACTTCTGGTATGTACAATGTAAACCAGTGACCTGTAGCCCATGTACCCCAGGGAGCACTTGTGACAAATCAAGCTCCTGAGTGTGCCGTCTGACAAGTGGACATAGATCCTGATAACTTCTGGAAGGCTGGGCTTCACACGGTGCGGCAAATATCTCGCTCTCGTCTGACCAACAGGGTTATTCTGTGTACGTGTGTGATAATCAGCGCTATTTAATAGCTTTTCTACTATAGCCTGTACTTTATTCAATGCTGGTCTACCAGACAAATTCTTAGGGTGGGTTTAATAATAAGTGAATCTGTCCCTAACCTGGGGAACAAGGATGGGAATGGGATTGTCTGTCATTAGATGGCTTGTGGGAGCTGGTTCTGTCATTTCACCACGTGGATCTCAAGGTCATCAGGCTTGGTGGCAGATGCTTTCTTAACCTTCTCAGGCATCTCACTGTTTCTAGTGAGGATTTTCAGAATCAATATTGAGTAGCATAAGCATTGTTCTCAGTCAACGGTTGAGCTGTAATTTACAGATACCTAACGCCCACCCACAAATCACCTTCTCAAGGCTTGATTATCTGACTTTTGATGTGTATACAACTATGTAAGCCACAGACAGTAAAAGTATAGGAGCGTCTCATTACCCTCAAGAGTTACCTCTGCCCTTTGTGGTCAGATTCCAGCCAATCCCCTAGACTCTGGCAGTGTTATTAGTCAGGGTTCTCTAGAGTCACAGAACTTACGGATAGTCTCTATATAGTAAAGGAGTTTATTGATGATTTACAGTCTGCAGTCCAATTCCCAACAATGGTTCAGTAGTAGCTGTGAATGGAAGTCCAAAGAGCTAGCAGTTGCTTAGTCCCACACGGCAAGCAGGCGAAAGAGCGAGAGCGAGAGCGAGAGCGAGAGCGAGAGCGAGAGAGTGAGAGAGCAAGAGAGAGCAAGAGAGAGAGAGAGAGAGAGAGAGAGAGAGAGAGAGAGAGAGAGAGACTTCCTTCTTCCA
>NC_034601.1:44270060-44280414 GCF_900095145.1 Mus pahari | reverse complement strand
TATATATATATATATATATATATATATATATATATATATATATATATATGTGTGTGTGTGTGTGTGTGTGTGTGTGTGTCTCAACACACAGAGCCTATATATACACATATACACACAGTTATTCCTCACAAGCAGTCATTTGTGGAAATAATTACTGATAGCTTATTTTAGAGATGAAAGCTAAGACATGCAGACATTGTGTAATTGTCTGAAATTACACAGCCAATGGGAATAAACCCAGGTGATTTGCCTGCAGAGCCTGCAGTCTTAACTATTTCTTCCTCTTTACCCACATCTACAGTTAAGGTCTGTATTGGAAACAGAAATAAAGTTCTCACCCCGTCCCCCTACCCTCAAGAACAAGTGTGATAAAGACTTAGTTTCAGATGGAGAAATTGACAGATTAAAGAATAACATGAAAACCTTTATGGAATCAATTGAGGAGAACATGAGCCCACAAAGAAGCTGACGTGAGTTAATTCAAAATTCAGTTCGAGATGAGTCCTGACCTTTACGTTTTTATCCAGTTCAAATACTATAGGATTGGGCCAAGCTCTGCATGTTAGCAGCTCTGATGGATGTTTCTTCACAAGGCCTCTCTGCCGTTAATGCATACTAAATACCGCGTTCGCACCAGAGCAGGCATAACCAGTCTATCCATTCAAGTACACCCTCACATTTGTGATTTGTCTAACATTCCTCTGTCACAATAACAATAGTAATAACTTTAGTATATGAATAATTAACATCTTTAACAGTTGCGTTTTCTATTCACATATATACTGCCGTGAAATTCCAAAATGGTATTCATAAAATGAACAAAAGAGAAATTGTAGCAAAGATTAACCTCTAAAAAAATGCACTATGGAGGTCTGGGAACTCTCCCATAGAATTGGAAATAATGGAAAATTGACAGTGAAATATAAAAGTAGATCATGAATAGTTAATACCTAATTTTTCTTTGATGAAGGAATTAAAATACAAACTAAGCAATCATCCCAATGACAATCTGAGGCAAATTTGTCATCGCCAGTGCCTAGCACCAGGCCTTGCATTTATTATATGCAGAATAAACATTTGCTGGGTTGAATTTAATCTTTCCAAGATAAATGTTTGTAGGAATAGTGAGATAATAGTGGCAGCTACTCTGTATAAAGTCTATGGGTTTAGCATTAATAAAGGCAATACATTTTTGTCTTACAGAACCACAAAGGAATGCAAATGGTATTATTAACATGGTAACCAGCTTCCTCAAAGTCATCCAAGATGACAGGGCTATCGACACTTGTGACTGATGCTTGGTCCCTGAGTACCAGTGTATTCTGTACACGCAGAGTTTAGGTGTTAAGGGCTGACAATTTAGCACAGCATGTGCTTAGTCTATGCAAGGTCCTGGGTTCTGTCTCAAGCACAGTGGTTCTCACCCTTCCTAATGCTGTGACCCTTTAATATAGTTCCTCATATTGTGGTGACCCCCAACCATACGATTATTTTTGTTGTTACCTCATAACTGTGATTTTGCTACTATTATGAACCATAATGTAAATATCTGATAAGCATCTTGACTCCCAAAGGGGCCACAATTTGTCGGTTGAAAAACACTGCTCTAGTACTGTAAAAAATGAAGGAAGCTCTCATGAAGTCTTTCTGTGAGTCACACAACAAAAGACTCTAGCAGAGAAAACAAAATGCAAGGGAATCCAGCAGATGAAATCTCTACCTTTGAGCGGAGCTCAAGTCCCAACCCAGAAGCTGAATCGACAGACAGAAAGTCTCCTGTTCCCTTGAGGCCAGAACAGTGCTTCAGTGCATACATAGATTCTGCCTACAGCACACACTCACCTCAGGTTTCACTTGGAAATTGGAGTCCTGAAGGAAAAAGAACTCTGTAGATTCTATTCTCATAATTCTGGATAGGAGCCAACATAGCTTTCAGGTTCTAGACATCTCAGTGGCAAAATCCCAGGGACAACTTCAGGCCTCTGCTGCTCACATTGCTACATTGTTAGCATGTTCTGTGTCACTCTTCCTGCATACTGCAGGGAGTAGAGATGCCTTCTGGGGGTTAATGTAGTGTAGGATGTTGAATGCTGTTCCTGAAATCTTACCATTTTAATCTGGAACTAAGAGACTCAACTGATGTGAACATTTATTAAGATAGCTGTAAGGAGTCTAAATACATAAAATATTCTTGAAGAATAAAGTAAATCAAGGCCTACTGTCTACTCCAAAAGGTGCCAGAATAGCATCAGGTAAGTGTAGATGATGACTAGAGTCTATACTCAACGGGAAAACGAGACATGCTCTAATGGTTCAAAAATATTGGTTAATTATAAAGTAAGGATCCTGCATCAGTGGACTACCTGAAATTCAGCGCTGTATTTTACATAACCAGCCTCTGCTGTATTCTCACTTTAGAGAGTTGCATAGACCCTCAGGCCTCATTGTCCCCATTTGCTTTGAAGATTGGCTCCAGTCAATCTCACAGCCCCTCAAGTTATAGTCCTGGGGCATGGTGCTTGGGCAGCATTCTGATCTATCTACAGAGATAATCTGGGCATCTCGTAAAGGAAATTATCCATTCTGTTCCAAAAGGAAGTTACAGTTCACAGAATTCAAAAAAGGTCAACAAACTGAAGTGCCCAAGTGAGGATGCCTCAGTCCCACTAGGGAGGGAGAAGAAAGCAATCACAAGTGGGGGTGGGTGGGGAGGGAGGAACAGGGGGAAGGGAGTGGGGGAGAGAGGGGAACCTGAACTGGTATTGGGTGAGGGAAAAGGACTGATTCCCTGAGGGCCTGCAGAAAGAATGGAAACAGGCAACTTCGGGAGGTAGGAGGTTGTGGGGACCCTCCAGAATGCACCAGAGACCTGGGAGGTGAGAGACTCTCAGGACTCAAAGGGGGGGCCTTTGATGAAATGTCCGACAGTAGGGAGAGGGAACTTATAGAACCTGCCTCCAGCAGGAAGAAAGGACATCAAGTGAGGGATGGGGTTGCCTTGCCACAGTCATACCTCTGATCCCTAATTGGTCCTGTCTGAAAGAATTACAGGGATGGAAATGGAGAGGAGACTGAGGAAAAGAAGGTCCAGCAACAGGCCCAAAGTGGGATCCAAGTCAAGGGGAGGTTCCAAGGCCTGACACTATCACTGAGACTATGGAGTACTTACAAAAAAGGGACCTAGCATGACCGAAGTCTGGAATAGCCAACAAGCAGGTGAAAGAGTCAAATGCAGATATTTGCACTCAACCAATAGACAGAAGCAGCTGATCCTTGTTGTTGAATTAGGGAAGGCTGAAAGAAGCTGAGGAGAAGAGTGGCCCTGTAGGAGGTCCAGCAGTCTCAATCTGGATCCCTGAGATCTCTCAAACACTGGACCACCAAACAGGCAGCATACACCAGCTGATATGAGGCCCCCCAACATATATAGAATAGAGGACTGCTGGGTCTGTGTTCATTCAGAGATGATGCACCTAACCCTCAAGAGACTGGAGGCCCCAGGGAGATTAGAGGGCAGGTGGGGTGGGGGGGTGTGGAAATCCAAGTGGAGACAGGGGGTGGGGAAGAGGTGTGGGATGCGGAACAGTCAGAAGGTAGATGGGGAGGGCGGGGTGGATAAAATATGGAGTGTAATTATTTTAATAAATTAATTAATTAAAAAAGGGAAGTTGCTTCCTTTTTCATTAGTAGCAGTTGAGGGAGCAAAAGTGCTTGCTGGTCTTGTGACCATGCTGTAATCCCGTGACCATGCTGTAATCCCGTGACCATGCTGNTAATCCCGTGACCATGCTGTAATCCCGTGACCATGCTGTAATCCCGTGACCATGCTGTAATCCCGTGACCATGCTGCAATCCCGTGACCATGCTGTAATCCCGTGACCATGCTGTAATCCTGTGACCATGCTGTAATCCTGTGACCATGCTGTAATCCAAGAGTGACAGCTTTAGGTGTTTCCTGCTCCCAGGAAGGCTGAGTGGAGACACAGAAGAAGAGTGGACTCTGGGTCATCAGGATCTCTGTGCACCAAGTGTTGGCTGCTTATTCAGGAGGCACATTCAGTGAGCAGATAGGCGGATGGGGTTGCCATGGTTCCCTGGGGTAGCACCTATGAAAGAAGAAGGCAAAGTTAGCATGTGGGAGTGGAAACAGGAGACCTCAGAAGTCCCAATGCTTGTGATGACACAGAGTTTGGGGAAACGCATTGGACAGGAAGGCTGTGATGTAGATTCTACATCCAAGAGTGTCCTATGGGTGATCACTGGTTGGGAGAATGTCACTTGGCACAGCAGAGCCAAGTCCTGGAGAATGTCACTTGGCACAGCAGAGCCAAGTCCTGCTGTGCTCAGTTCTTAGGAAGGTCAGCACTGCATCTCAGCTCTGCACTCTGGACCCTGAATCAATTGCCCGTAGCTGAGGGCTCTCTTTTATTTGCATTCCTGACAGCCCATAGTCCATCCTCTTTTGAAGGGAGGTCCAAAGGGTTCGCTGTTTCTATCTCTGAAGTTCTTGAATTGCCGGAACTACTGAGCCCACATGATTTGGTTGATGTTACTGGTTACTGCGATTGCTAGGGTATCCTGACTTCAGGCTTCTATTACCATTGCTAAAAGAACTCGAGTGTGTGAAAGAACAGTTTCAGATCTTGAAAGGTTATCCGTTCAATTCAATACACATTCACTGAGTAAGCTATTCCTTACCTTAAAATGCAAACGGATGACCACAGATGTCACAGAGATGGCATGTAGCTGGCACACAATCAGCGGCAGCTATGACCTAGCACTGTCACAGCTGTGCTTCTCTGTAGTGCTTAGTAATGGCAATTGAGCTGTTCGTTTCCTCAGGGTGGGTTTTACTATTTTTTTGTATAGAAGATTATAATTACAGTTCCTTTTATATGTGTTTATATTCAACTGATGAAAGATATACATCTTATAACCTAATTTTGTAAGTATTTACCTTTAACTTGTAATTCTTATTAATATAGTTGCAAATCTTAATGTTTTAATTTGAACAGTTTAAAACACTTTACTTCTTATTTAATGAACATTAAATTAGATTTAAAATTTGATGGATTAAATCCTTTAACGTTAACACTATTCAGAGACTACTTTGGTATTTCAAACTATAATTACCAGTTTAATAAATGCATTCTCTAAATATTGGAAGCACCTCATATTTCAACCTTATAAATCTAGCATGCAAGATATTTGCAATCTTTATGAAACTCTCTTATAAATTTAATAATTCAGGTTTATAAATTTAATAAAGTTGATTCTCTTATCTCTTTCTAACATCTTAAAATGGATAAAGCGTTCATGAAGTAACATAGCGACTAATAAACAACTTCCAAATAAAGATCAGATCTTTCCAAATTTCTTTCTCTGTGGCTTGTACACCTAGTTGCCCAACAAAAGGAGCAGGGACCATAAGATCCTATTGTATTTACTTGGTTATCACTTGGGATAACCAGAAGCTTATTAATTTGAGTTACAGTGGCAAGCAACATGACCTGGGATAGAGTACTAAGGACATCTAATAAAAGGAGATTTGGGCTTGGTTATCCAGAGCTCTACAGGGTAGCACTGGTGTGTGAGCCCTAGGCTAACTACGGGAAGCTCCAACTGATTTTCACTGCTCTGCTCTTGACAGGCTCCTACCTGTAGTTTTCTACTGAGATCAAACTCAGTTTTCCAACTCAACACAAGATGTGTCTTTTGCATACATTTTAAGCTTTGTTCTTAACCCAATTTTCAATTCTGTAATATTCCACTGTCAAAATCCCCTACCTAAATTTCAACGCACATCTTTACTGTCTGATTTGTCATAGTCAATTTAGCACTTCGGGTTTTTACTGTCTCATTTCTCCCAACTTTGTTGGAAAAATAATTTATTGAGATGAAAGCATTCCTGTTCTTAGGGAGTTATTTTTCTATTAGAGATAACAAAGACATGTTTATAAATCACCTATCATAAACGGCAAAAATGGAGACTATTATGAAAGTGTGTGAGCATAAATCTGCAAGATCTTTTTACAGAACTGTAAGACTACCCTCACACTCTGAGACCTGAGTGTTGCTCATCAAACGATGTCCCTGTTTACAAGCCAGAAGACGGTTTTACAGGTGAGACTAGGAATTCATGTATTGATGAGTTACTCAGATGGACCTAATTTAATCACCAAGTCCTACTTACAAGGACTTGTCCCTAGCTCCTAGCAAAAGAAGTGTAGACATTGTAAAGTTTAATTAAAAAAAAAATCCTCACAGATGTGCCTACCAATTTGGATTCTAGTTTACTACAGATGTAGTCAAGTTGACAAATCTATCACAGATAGAAAGGAGACTTTCTATTTTTAAGATGAAGGAGGATTCCTGACAAGGACCCCAAGAGTGACCTCTATGATCTTACTGTGGTTCCTAAGTGACAGCAACATAGAATATGGAGATCTCAGTTCTAATGACAAAGAACTGAATTTTGCAGCAATCTCAATGAGTTCTGAACAGTTCCTTCCTCAGAGGGTCCAAATAAGAGCTTAATTCCACTAACACTTGGTTTTGGCTTTAACCATACTGAGTGGAGAACTTGGTTGGGCCACACAGACTTTGAACCTCAAAAACTGTGGGCTAATAAGCAGACACTGCTTCAAATGGCTTTTATAGCTTTTGGTGATGCAGCAGTAGAATATCACTGCAGTCACAAGTCAGTTTTCCATTCCAGTCTACAGACGCGACGTCACAACTTTAAACTGTGTATCTGATGCATCTTTACAGGGGGCAGTATGTCAGACTCTACAGTCTAGTGTTTGCCTTAGTTAGGGTTTCTGTTGCTGTGAAGAGACACCATGACCACAGCAACTCCTTTAAAGGCAAACAGTTAATTGGGGCTGACTTTCAGTTTCAGGGGTTTGGTCTATTATTGTCATGGCGGCATGTAGGCAGACATGGCGCTAGAGAAGGAGCTGAAGAGTTCTACCTCTTGATCCACAGGCAGAAGAGAGAGAACTGACCTGAGCTCCAAAGAGCTCAAAGCCTGCCCCCATAGCGACATACTTCCCCCATGATGGCCACACCTCCAAATAGTGACACTCCCTATAGGTTAAGCATTCACACACTTGAGTGTATGGGAGTCACTCCTATTCACATCACCACAGTGTTTTTTTTTAGAAAAACAAGCTGATGAGTCTGTACGGTCAAGGTCTAGTTGATTGAATAGAGTTATCAGCACCTAGTCAAGGATGCTTAACTGAAAAAAAATATATCCAAAAGCCTACCTTTTTCTTCTATTGGCCTTGATAGAAATGTTCTGTGTCATTCTCTCCATGGAACAAGGCATTAGAATAATAAAACATCTTGCAGGGTGGATAGTACATTTTGCTATTATCAGCGAGCAATGTTCCACATATGCTAAGAGGATAGAATCCAGGGTGGGTGAATTTGGGGGCAGGAGGAGTTAAGGGAAAAGAGGAGAAGACAGAAGGAAAAGAGGTGCAGATGGGGGTCTACTATGGAAAGCTTGACACCCAGCAGGGGATGAGAAAATAGCATCGGGAAGTGCACGGACAGAAAGTGTGAAGGAGAAGGACAGACATGTGTGACCACACTGTCACAGTGTGCAGCTCTTGCCTATGCTGAGCTGTGTGTGAGAACAGATGCTTTCTGCTTGTAATTGTCCTTCACAAAAGCAACACTGGAAAGAAAGTTCTGAAGCAACCACCTTGGTGTTTGGTGGGAATGGCTGTCTCTCTCCCCTTCTTTCTGGGAAACAGCGGTGACCTACGGTGTCTTTAACTGACAGTGCTCATTTACTTCCTCAAAGCACAGCCTCCACAGTGACCTTTCATTTCCTGACTGGTCCTGAAGATGAAGTTGATAGTCATTTTATTGCTACCAGTGTGACATTTTTATATACTTGCCCCCATACAGCATAGAACATGTTGCTTCCTATAATTGCTTTTATATACTACTTGACTTAAGGATTGTTTCAAACCGTTTTGCTCCTGAATCACTTTTATTTTCAGGGCTAGACATTTTTAAGAAGACCCAGTTTCTAAGTTAAGGATATTGGCTCCTTTTCTTTTCTTAGGCCCTCTGAACTAAAATGCTATCACTTTTGTATGTTTTTGTTTTTAAGAAATGGGACTAATAGCCATCACGTTATATGAGCTCAGTTGTTACCATATTTATGTGTGTGTGTGTGTGTGCATTAGTCCCTATTTTTCTTTAACTAAGATTGAAATTGGACAGTATGTCTCATGTTCTCACTAGTGATATTTTTATGAGTGATAATAACAAATTGCATCTGTGAGATCCCTTTAGTGCGCCAAGAGTTTATAGAATCTGCACTATAGCAAGTTTCTACTTACAGTCTCACCAAAAACATGTTATCCTATACTTCATCATACACACACACACACACACACACACACACACACATACACATTTGGAACAAGATATCTCTACAAACTCAGAATGGTTTTGAACTTACCAGGCTGTCCTTGAACTTGGGATTTTTTTTCAGCCTCTTTATTGGTGAGATTAAAAGCAACCATCACTCTATTTGGCTATGTTATCATTTTTTTAAGGTTTGGAAATAACTTAAGAAGTGTTATTATTAATTTTTTATCTTTGTCATTCACTAAAGTTTTATTTTGTATTTAAACTTTTAAGGGTCACATTAATCTTTATTTTGATTTATTTCTGTGTTGTAAAGATACTGAGAGTAATAGCTATGAAAATATACCTCAGCTAACAGAAACTTACATCTCTCTCATCATGGACCAGGGAAATGTGATGTGGGTAGCTTAGTACATGGAAATAATTCCTCAGGTTCGCAATTCCTGTTCTTTAGGACTTCCTCTGAGTAGATGATCAGTAAATGGATATAATCTTCTGTGGCATATTTATTGTGTTGCCAGTGATTATGAACACACTTGTATGAAATATAAAATGATATCTGTACTGGGAGTATGGGGTCCTTTGACTAGGGCAGTAAGAATGTAGAATAGGGACAATTTCTGTGAGGAGGGCAAGAGGAGAGTCATTGCTCTAAGACAAATGTCAGGACTTCTAGCTCCCACCACCACAAAGCAACCTTGGATGTTGTGTTAAAGTAACATTCCTGTACCTTGGGCTTCCAGTTATGGTCATACTTACTATTATTACTATAAAAGCAGTAACTATACAATTATTGCTATTGATAGGAAAGTCAGATTAGGCTTTCTGATAGACACAAATTGGTTGACAAAAGTACCTTCCCCTCTCATTTGTCTGCAATGTCTTTCCAATGAAAATCAATGCTAAACTTCCGACCTTCTAGGACTGGTATTTTCTAAAATTAAAAAAGAAAAAGCCAAAGTACAACTTCTGATTTATGACTTCTATTTAAGTTTTGAATACATTGGGTTATAATTTGTAGACACTCGAAACGGTGCGCTGAGAAATCTGATTATTTCAGACACTTATGGGTTTGAGGCAGGCAAATCTACTATTAGTCAGTGACATGTGGGAGTTCACCGTTTGCTTCCTACATTCTTTCCAACACCACCACTCCTTGCTCTCAAGGGGTTGGGTGTAGGTCACGGAGGCTTCACAGTGGGATCATCACATCCAAATACCAGTATTTTGAGCGTAACAGAACGAGCAGGGGCAAAAGAAAAGAAAGAGACCTTTGTGTGCTTGATGATTGCTTCAGATACCATTCTGTTGCTGTGAAAAGACACCATGACAGAGGCAACGTGTAAAAGAACACATTTAATTGAGGCTTGCTTACAGTGTCAGAGGGTCCACAACTTGCAGGTAGAGAGGGAGAGAGAGAGGCAAACAGGGTCTCCTGTGGGCTTTTGAATCCCTACAGCGGACACCCTCGGTGACACACCTCTTCCAACAAGGCCATACTTCCTAAATCTTTCTAAATAGTCCACTAGCTGGGACCCAAACATTTAAATATGTCAACTCCTCAGACCGTTCTCATTCAAACCACAGAGTCAATGTTCGGAATGCTTTTGTAAAAGAGCTTGTTTGGCTTCTTAGGTAGATCCGCATCACACGACCATGCCTATCTGAAAATCACATGACCATGCCTAGCTGAAAAAGAGTTGGGAAAGCAAATCATGTCTGTACTGGCTAGCTTTATGTCAACTTGACACAGCTGGAGTTATCACAGAGAAAGGAGCTTCAGTTGGGGAAATGCCTCCATGAGATCCAGCTGCAAGGCATTCTCTCAATTAGTGACCAAGGGGGGAGGTCCCCTTGTGAGTGGTGCCATCTCTGGGCTGGTAGTATTGGGTTCTATAAGAGAGTGGACTGAGCAAGCCAGGGGAAGCAAGCCAGCAAAGAACATCCCTCCATGGCTTCT
>NC_034601.1:44251848-44269025 GCF_900095145.1 Mus pahari | reverse complement strand
ATATGTAAAAACTGTGGGACTTTTAAAGTTATTTAAGATCTTGGGGATGAATAAGAACTAAGGGTTGAGGCTTACTAGTGATGTGTTTGTGTGTCAAATTGACAAGGGGTCAATTGTACTGGATAGCTTTGTGTCAACTTGACACAGCTGGAGTTATTACAGAGAAAGGAGCTTCAGTTGGGGAAATGCCTCCATGAGATCCAGCTGCAAGGCATTCTCTCAATTAGTGACTAAGGGGGGAGGTCCCCTTGTGAGTGGTGCCATCTCTGGGCTGGTAGTCTTGGGTTTTATAAGAGAGCAGGCTGAGCAAGCCAGGGGAAGCAAGCCAGCAAAGAACATCCCTCCATGGCTTCTGTATCAGCTCCTGTTCCCTGACCTGCTTGAGTTCCAGTCCTGCATCCTTTGGTGATCAACAGCAGTATGGAAATGTAAGCCGAATAAACCCTTTCCTCCCCAACTTGCTTCTTCATCATGATGCTTGTGCAGGAATAGAAATCCTGACTAAGACAATGTCTCTAGGCTCTTTGAGTAAAAGACCCATTCAGGACAGGGTGGGAAACTCTGAATGGCACGTAGCAAGTTTTTTTCCAAAACTACTGACATGTGTTCCACCAGTACAAACATGGATGTTAAAGTAGAAGGTTCATTATCCAAGGTTAGAGCATCATTGAGCCAACCCTTAGAGGAATCAGTGTTGCCAAGGGAAACTAGCCAAGAGTTGGCATATTGTTTTGTCTTCTTTCAGGTTGCTTTAAAAAACAGTAAGGTGATAAAATTTTGAAATGGATGAGAATTTCGTGTAGCATCAGCCTTCAACATCTTTTTAGCCACTTCTTCACCAGTCTGGCTGGGTGTCTCCCCTCCATAAACTTACTTAACAAATGACTTCATTTTATTTATAATAAATATCCCCACAATAAATGCTGGCACCCTCTCTTGGGGGGGGGATAATGCAATGAAAATCCAATGATAATTATCTCATAAATTTTATGGCATCTCAAAAGCCCTCAGAACCATCTTTTCTACACATGTGCACCATTTATTTTTAGTCATATATTGACTACTAATAAAAACATGATTGTAAAAAAAATAACACTTCCACAAAACATCAAGGAAAAGATAATCCCCTTCAGAGCTATAATTGAGTAGTTATGATGAAAGAAATTACAGACTGGCTTCCCAGAGTTAATAACACCTGTGGAACAGAGCTAGCATGCCTAGACAATGAAATATTTGATTTGTGGGGATTTCATGCCCAGGCAGTTTTACTCCCTAGTGTCTAAGAGTACACATGGAGTTACTTAGGTATTTTCACTGGTAAAATGGAAGCCCAGGTTCACCATTGCCTTTATAGCTGAGCAGGTCTTGAATGCAGGGCCACTGAACTAGAAGTCATGGGGGTCTGTTTCTCTTGAATTATGAAGGAAGCTTGTTTTCTAAACTAAATATTGGAGTTTGACAGCAAGAAATGATGTCACTCTACCATAGCCCTCTGTTGCCTTTGCCCAGAATCTATTGTCACTCTGTGGTACCTGGATGAGGCTGTGTGCTGCTGTACAACCACCGTCTCCTGTATAGCCACAGTGTGTTTGTGCAGCTTGGACAGTTCTTGTCAACACACAATCAACACTGCCCGTTTACCCCTTTCCTCTAAGAGAGGATGAAAATACAATCTGGGATGTGATTGCTATGCTCTGCTTGAACGCTAATTTATAGTTTAAGGTTCTAATTGAGCATGGTGGCACACACTTTTAACCTATGTACTTGGGAGATTAAGGCTCCCAGGTAGGAGAATTGCTGCAAGCTGAGGAACAGTCGTGGACTACATTATAGGACCACACATAAAAGCAAACAACACCCTTCCCCCCCTCCAAAAAAAGGACAAAAGCAAAAAGGAAAGTTTAAGATTCCTAGATGTAGGCAGCATGCACACAATGGTTGTAATTACTCTACTGTTAGCCTAATGTTTAAGAGTAAGCCTTTTCTTGAATTTTAATTTCGGTTTCTGAAAAAGACTAGGTGTAAAGAGAAGCTAAATAGTTTCATCTGAGAATACAGAAGCATAATTACTGTGTGATGATTAAAATAATCAAAATGCCCTTAGTTACTATTCATATTACCTTCAAGATGGCCAGTGGGGGTGTCATGCATGGCTCATATCTCTAAGGTCAGGATATGACCTTAACACACACCAGCATCACTCAGGGACTTGGTAAAATGCTGATGACCTGGTCCCAACCCAGAGTTTCTGGTTCAGATCTGAAACATCTACTGGGCTTTTGTTTGTTTGTGTTTGTCTTTTCCAACTGACAAATCAAATGTAGGTAGTTATTATAAGAAGATACTGTTTTTAAATATGTACAACAAAGATCAAAATGAATGATGCTTGCAAGTTCCCAGTCAATGCTGATACTAGCAGTCTAGGGAACATCCCTTCAGAGCTGCTCTATTAGGGAAGGGATAGGAAAGTCTGGTTCTAGACAGAAGCAGACACTTGGTCAAGGTGCAAAGACTAAGAAACTACAGAATGTTCAGCTCCAAATGGAACATTTAAATTCAATCCCCAGGACTCGGGGATCAGGGGGGAAGTAGGGGTGGGAAGAGTGTACTAGCCAGAGGCAGAGAAAGGCTCCAAGTAATTAGTGTTTTCTGGATACATCAGGTCAAGGGAACTCATGGTGGCTGTGGCAGCACAAGACCTGTGCAAGCACAAGTCAGACCAAAGTCCTAGCATGGAAAAGGAAGGTGGACACAAAGTTCCCACCCTGTGGAGCTACAGGCAACTGGTGGTTCCTGGAAGAGTCAGCTCTCTTTAAGAGTGTCACTTCTGGTAGACCCGCTAGACACAGTAAGAAGACCACACATCCAAGAATATATATATGGGGAACACAAATTAGACTTTATGATTTATTCTTTAAAAGGCAGACACAAAGTTGAGTTGGTAATAAAGGAGGGGGGAGTAGATCATGGAGAAGGTTGGGGGTTGGTGAATTTGATCAACGTACAACTCACAAAATTTTCAAAGAACTAATAAAAATGAGAAAAATAATTAAAGAAATAAGGGAATCAAAACAAAACCCTCAACCAAATTCTGGATCTACACGTCTACCTTTCTTTGGGCTACATACACTTTCCTACTGATTAGATGGCAGAGGGTCTAAATTACTTAGGCCTTCAATGTGAATTGGTCCTGGGAAGAGAGGGCCAGCCATGGCCTTGACCAGGTTAAAGCTTCGAGTTCCACCTGAGTCCTTTAGGAAACCCAGCTCAGGCAAGACTGGATGGTATGATTCCAGGTGTTCATGCCACTCTTCTATCCTTAGTTAAACAGTGACAGGAGAGACATGCAAATCCCCTTATTGGTTCCCCAGAAGAAAACACATTCCCTTTGTTCAGTCACAGGGATTTTCTGCACATCTTTGTGTATAGAAAGCGTATAGAAATGGCAGGTTCCTGGGGAATGTGTTGCTGTCTGCAAGCTCCCAGAGGTGTGGCAAATTATAGCTTTCCACAGGTTATATTGACTCGACTTGAGGGGGAAACGCACTTACACAAGCCATGCTGTGACTTCCTGGGGCACAGAAAGCATTGGGAATACCTACTACTCCTTTTGCTTAATGAGGAGACTGATTTCACCATGAGGGCATGTGTACGTGTGTGTGTGTGTGTGTGTGTGTGTGTGTGTGTATGATAGAAACCTCCAACAGCATAATTGTGGCTTCCTTAATAGAGTTGCAGGAAAACACTTGCAACTCACAAGTGTTTCTCTACCCTGGGTCCTTAGCATAGCTCCTACGCTGCTTTGATGATCTTTGAAGGCTTTTATGATCTTTCCAGTACCCCCCCACTCTCATTTTTTTCCCCACTCAACTGGGATGGAAGTCATTTTCCATCTGTGCTACATGTTTCCTGTTAAAAGTGGCTAAAAGTTTCTAGGTGGGAAAAGCATGGCTTTTCAGCTACACTGGCATATGATTTGCATCACCTGTTCATGTCTGGAACACTTTATGGACAGGGCACAGAAACTAAAGGAGCTTCACTTGAGGCTGGAAAGCTAAAGTGATGACTTTCTCTCTAAGTAGTCATCGAACAATCCACTCAAAATTCCTAAGTGAACTGCCTCCTCATCTTTACTTCACAGGCTCTGTTCTGCTCCTGGGGAGCACTCTGGTGTGGTTACATCTTAGAGGCACCGGATGCTTCCTCCAAGCATAAGCCATCTTCTTTAATGGCCAAGTACCATGTCATCATGGGGATCAATGGCTGACACCAAAGAGGTGTTTTAGAGAGATTCATGAATGAGCAAATAAATGATTATCATTAATAAATGTAGCTGAGCCTGTCTAAAACCTAGAAATATGCTCAATCCATCATACTTTGTGCCTTAATGAGGTCCATAAATTTACTTTCTGCTTTAATAAATATTACTTCCCTTTTACGGCCTTAAGGTTATCCTTTCTATAGAATTGCTGAGGAGAGGAAAACAATTTTCTAATTATTCTGGAATTGTCTCAAATCATGGTCAAGGCATATATTAGTTATTTTCTTTGTTTATTTGTGTGTGTGTGTGTGTGTGTGTGTGTGTGTATGTGTTCTTGCGTGCTCACACACACAGTATGGAGGATATAGAACAGCCCCGAGTGTCATTTCTTGGGTGCTGTCCATCTTTACTTTGAAACATGGACTCTCCCTGGCCTTGGAGCTTAGGCTAGAATGGCTGAAGAGTAGGTCCAGGGATTCACCTGTCTCCCGGCCCCCAGCACTGGCATTACAAGCATATACTACCATGCCTGGCTTTTTTAAGAATATGAGTTTTGGGAATTAGACTTAGGTCCTTTTGCTTGCAAAGCAATTTTATCTGCTGAATTATCCCTGCTACCATGTATTAGTTACTTGTGGCTGCAAACAAATGACCTCAAAGTTCCACAGCTTCAAAGAGCACTTACTCTCTGCCAAGGGTTTTGTGGTCAGCAAAACAAACACACCTTAGTTGGGCTCTACATCTTTCATCCCAAGTTCCACAATCATTCAACATTTGAAGACCTGAACAGGACAAAAGGATGTGTTTCTAAGGTGGCTCACTCACCTGCCATTGGCAAGGCACCCCAGTTCCTTACCACATATGCCTCTATGGAGGGAAATGTCCTGTCAGACACAGAAGTTAGCAAATAATACACAAGAGAGCAGGAGAGTGGGGAGGAAGCCACCAGCCTGCTGTCTTCTAAACCTCTAGATAGGGAATTTTTCGGCCAACACTTCTACATTAGTCCTTTTGAGACAGCTAGTCAAACGTTCCAAGGCATATTCAAGGTGGGAGGAGTCAGGCTCCACTTCTTAAGGGGAAGACTACCAACAATTCTCCCATTGTATGTGAGTGGGAGTCATGTAAAAAGATCTGCCAACTAACAGATTCCTTCTGTGGAAGGAACTCTGGGGAGCTCTTACAGAAGAAGGGGTACAGTAACTCCCTTCCATGGAAGTTACAGAGAGGAAAAGAGTGAGACAACAAGTAGAAGAAATGTGTTGAATAATCTTGAAAAGGTGAGGAAGAGTATATACTCAGGAGAATAGGGAGAAAAGAAGAGAGGAAGGTCCTGAGGGTTGTGCCACCCAGAGCTGTAATAGCAGCAGGTGCACCTACTAAAGAAACATCACTTGGTGATCAAGCCTGGCCATGAAGATCACAGGGTTGGGAGGAATTTTACTGTCAGGGACAAAAGGTCTTGTGCATTGTGGTTGTAGCATTTGTGCTTCCTTATTCTGTAGCCTCTGAGTCGTGTATCAGGCAGTAGAAAATGTGAACTACTGAGTCTTATTCCTCAACATATAAAAGAGCAACAAAGCTTTGCTGATATGTACTACTGCAACTGAGGGTCAGTTTGGCAGGCAGAGGTATTCTCCTGCATATTTCCACTAGAAAGTACAGTGTCACTGCTTCTAGGAGTAGGATAGATGGAAATGGTGCCTGATTAGGTATAGAAATGATGAGTCTGAGTCTTCAGTCTTGGCTGAGTGAAAAGATGATGAACCACCTGCTAGGAGCAGTTGGTGGTCTGCTTTCTCCACATACACCAGCAGAGGAGGTATAGGGCACCATCTTCTCTGAGGACTCCTGTGCACATTGGCATGGGCTTGGAGCAGCCTAAAGAAGCAAAAGTCCCTTCTGTCACGTACTCTAGACTCAGCATGCGCCTTTGGGACAGACACTGGAGGAGAGAATTGGGATGCAAGGAGAATCTTGGGCTTGATTTTAGACATGTTTTACAATGAACAGAGCCAATCATCTACAAGACCTGGCTCTAGTAATCTGGGGAGGGATGGTGGGAAAAAAAGGATAATTTTTGGAATAATGGTAGGCAAGGTGGCCATTCTAGTCACTGGCATGGTGAAGTTCATTGGTGGGCACATGGTATAAAAGGCTAAGATGTCTTACCTTGAGTTACAAATCAAGAGAGGATCCAGGGACTGGCAGGACGTATTCCATGCAAAGCAGGAAACAAACAAACAAACAAACAAACAGCACAGGATCTATGAAATGGGATATTTCAAGAGGGGAACAGCTTGCTGTGAAACATTAAGTAAATGAGAAGAAAACATTCTTCATGAACTTTGGCTTCCAAAGTTATTACTTTCCATCAAAAGAGTTATCATTTCAGGTAACACTGAGTGTGGGTATTTGATCAAATGACGAAATAATTAAATGAATGTAAGAAACTAAAACTTGAATCTAATTATTTATATATTATATATATATATATATATATAAAATTAGATTATCTACAAGAATGGACACAGTGAAACTAAGGCCACATAGACTCAGTAGCTCTTGGAATTTCATTGAGCAACAGTTGGATTCCTCTTGTCCACCTGTGAGGTCTGTCTGTCCTGGATTGTCAATCAGGATTTCTGTCCTCCTAAGTCATTTCCCCTGGTGAGCTATTTTAGAGCACTTCCTCATATCCAGCTCTGAAGCATTTTCTAGTTGTGCATACAACATGATTTTGAGCAAAGGCTGAAGGATAGTTTCCATTTTGTCCCCAGCTATGGTTCTACGGATAGCAGGACTTAGCCTCCATCCCTTTCAGATTCAGCAGCACACTCACTGTACATTGGAGGACTTTTTTTATGATGCAAAGTTATCCCTTTCAGAATTTGCATGTGTGTACTTTGCACAAAAAAGGATTCTGAATACTTATTATTTGGATAAATCCTGTCAAAAGCAATAATTTGGGAGACAATTTTTGCTCTTATTTTTCTTACTTAAACACATTTTCTCTGTGTTTTCATTCTGAAACGCAAATATCTGACTCCATTGTTTCTTTCCAATTCCATTATGTCACCAAAGTCTCTGTGGTCCTGAAGACATTGCTTCCCTTGTGTTCCCTCTTCCCAACCTTCAATGCATATATTAAATAGTATCTTTCCTGATGATGGTCATACTTACAGTTCTTTATGCAGGAAAACACTTACTTGGTACCAAATTTGATTATATGACAACCATGATCTATTTTCCTATTACGTGTATGAGCCTATGTATCTATGTTTGCATGTGGGAATGCACAGAAATGTGTGTGTGTGTGTGTGTGTGTGTGTGTGTGTTTGTTGGTGGGGGTAGGAATCCTCATGCAAGTGTGTATACATTCATGTAGAAGCCACAGGTCAATGTAAGGTGTCTTAACTGCTCTTCACCTTATGTATGGACACAGGGACTCTTATTTGAATCAAGAGCTCAATAATTTGGCATGATTATGGTCATTTGCTGCAGAGATTCCTAAATTTTATATATATATATATATATATATATATATATATATATATATATAATATATATGTGTGTGTGTGTGTGTGCATATCCCTGTATATGTATCACATATATGTGTATATGTGTACATATATATGTGTATATATGTGTATACACACACATTATATATATATATATATATATATATATATATATATATATATCCCTAAATATAACCTGTTCAGTATATATATCATAACTTGTATATATATTTTCCTGGTTGACCATATGACACCAACGGTCCACTCTACCCTGGGGAAAGCTCCCCTTCCCCTCCAGGCTATCCTCAGTTATGCATAGTTTTTAAGGTTGAGGCTTCACGGGCCTTTCCCTGTCCACTCTGACATAGCCACTTGTGTACTCCTTGTCCAGCCCATGTTTGGGCAGCCATACTGATAAGCCTTTATGGGTATAGCTTCTATTATTACTATGAGATATAACTTCACAACAAACTGCCTGGTCTTTTGACTCTGACAATTTTTCTACCCCCTCTTCTGCAATGTTCCCTGAGCCCTTGTGTGGGGGTGTTTTATAGATTTTATCCATTGCGACTAGGCTTCACAACTGTGTGTTTTGATTGGTTGTAGGCTTTCGTAGCTGTCTCTACCTGTTACAAAAGGAAGGGTCCTTGGTGAGTGAGGGGTAAAAACTACATTCATCTGTGTGTTTAAGGACAGATGTTTATAGATTGCTGGCTGCAATTCTTGTAGGTGCTGAGGATCTTAACTGCATTCCTATGCTGTTTAGTAAGTCCTTTACGTACCGAGCTATATCCTGAGCCCCTTAATAGTTAAACTGTTAATGAACATTTACCTTAATGAGTTCCCATCACAACTCAGGTTGACAATGTTGAAATTATCCTGAAAACAGAAACTTATTAAAACCCTTACTGATTTTTTTTTTAATGAAGATGAACTGAATTCCTGAAATCTCATATTTTTGGCGCCTACTACCTCTAGGCGGTCTGGTAGCTCTATCAGGAGTAATTTCTTCGTATAGAAATTGTGATGCTTTATTTGTGATGTGTGCTGAAAGTTTTAGTGATTCTACAGTTGATGGTATTATAATTTTGCTCAGCCTTCTGAAACTTGCCTGCCAGGGACCCCATCGACTGTGGCAGCATGCCTGTTTTGATCAATATATACACAATTTCAACTATAAATTCCCTGAAAATGCTTGGGCAAATGCCCATGATTTATTTATTTCTGCTTGCCAATTAGGTCTAGAGTGCCATAATAATAGACTCACTAGAAAAAAAAGAAATTGTCAAGAGAAAAAAGCTGAAGCAAAGAAGAAAAACTTCTCCCTTCTCCATATTTACAGTAAAACCATCAGCATTTTTTTTTTTTTTAAATTTTACGTCAACTAACTTATCCCTCAGAATTATTTTAGTCTTTAAAGCATTCAGAAAGCTTAGAGAATTCCTCCACTGGCCTGGACTTTGAAAATTCTTGTGAAATGTATAGTCCATGCGATCAGGGAATCTGGGTGTATTGGTAGCTCGTTATTCCAACGGTGCTCGTGGGCGTTGGGAACGATAATGTCTGTATTTAATGGTATTTGTGGCTCGCCCCTGGCTTGCAATTACCTGCCAAGTGTAGTGGCTGGATTGAAAGCGTGATTGCAGCAGCCACATTTTAAGAGAGGTCCTACTGGCTCCTTGATGATAATTTGACCTAAAGCATAGTGTGTGTGTGTGTGTGTGTGTGTGTCTGTGTGCGTGTGTACCGAGCAGGCTTACATCATTTCCTCCTTTCCCTTGAGCAGTTCCTAGGAAACTGAACAATTCAAATATTATATTTTTTCAATATTAGCCTTGCTCAGCCAGCTGAATACTCTTGATAAAACAGCAAATGGCACCCCGTGACCTCATACTCCGGTCAGGAGACACCTGGTCTGTGGAGAACAGGATGAGTTTGCGTGCGGTGGAAACAGCACGAGGCTGTGATCCAGGTGCCTGGTCTCAGGAGAGGGTGACAGGCTTCTGTTGATTCAGCCATTCTGTATCCATTTTTCTGAGGTGAGCAGGGCAGCCGGGGCTCCCGTCTCCTCAGCACAGCTGTAAGATCACCCTCCATCCCTGGCAGCTGGGTACTGATGTCACATTTCCAGAGCTGGCTACTAACCGAGGGACATTGAAAGCAGGATTCCAGGTTCCCATTGCCGGGCAAATGGAGGGATGAAAATAATAGTAAGAAAAAATAATAGTACAGATATATATCCCCCGGCCCTACAGACCTTCTTCCTGGTTCCGAACGGAGCGGCTAAAAGCTTACAGGCATTGTGCTTTGATGTGCTGCTTTAACCTTCTTAATAATTTTATTTCCACATAGAAGAGAAATTAATTGAATCATCTACCAATTATTAATAATTCATGTTACAAAGAATATTTTGGTTTTTACACATTTGTAAAACCAATGTTTAATTGCTGTAGAAAAATCACAAAGCAGGAACAAGCAAAAGGAAGGAACAGAAAAATCTAACATTTATAGTACTGTGTTGCCAGTACTGGGCATGGTAACAATGATTTTATAAACTCACTTGTTTTTTTTTTTCTTTTTCAGATGGGGGTCTCACTATGTATTCCTATGTGGACCTGCTATGTAGGCTATGCTGACATTGAACTCAAGAGACCCACCTGGTCCTGCCTCCTGAGTGCTTGTGTTTGCTTATTTAAATTTCAAACCGACTTTATATGGTAGGGTTTTACTGGGCCACACTTTTACAGATAAGAAAACTGAGGGAAAAAAAAAAGTTTGAAGTCTTGTCTGTGCCTCATTATGCTTATCCCCAGAACTATGCATTATGTCGATACAAAGCGATAATTCAGTTTACCTAAGGTAGCATTCAGGTCTATTTCTGTTAGCATTACACTGAGTTACAGTTCAATTGCATAACCTATATGTATATTTGGGCTTCTGCTATGTGTCTTAGGGTTTCTATTGCTATGATGAGACACCGTGACCACAGCAACTCTATTATAAAGGAAACCATTTAGTTGGCGATGGCTCACAGTTCAGAGTCCATTATCATCATGGCCGGAAGTATAGCGGCTCGAAAGCAGACAGGGAGCTAGAGAGGTAGCTGAGAGTTCTACATCTCTATCAGCAACTGGCAGGAAGAACAAATGAATCAACGGGTCTTGCTTGAGCTTCTGAAACCACGAAGCCTACCCCTGGTGATGTGCTTCCTCCAAGGCCACACCTAGTAGTGCCACTCCCTATGAGCCTGTGGGGGCTGTATTCATTCAAACCACTGCACCACGACTCTCAACATAGTCCTTTTTTTTTTTTTTCATGGATGAGGAAATAAACTTAGAGAACCCGAGTGAGTTGTCCCATACCGGAACATTAGAAACCTGTTTGCAGGTACAATACCTCCGTGACTACACTTCTAATTTCCCCTTGTCTGAGTCCTCCCGTGGCCTTTCAGTTGTTTTAATTTGATGTAAGCATGTGCATCCATCATTGTATGACAGGTGTAGTGACTAGTGAGGCGATGCCCTGTGCTCCACCCAGCTGGGACTGACCTGCTCACACTGCACCCCATCCTCCCATGCGCGTTGTGTTCTCCAGAGCTGGCTGTGCCCTCATCTACATGTCCTTGCTCACATCACCACTAGGGGGCTACACCTAGCAAACCGGACTTGGGACAGGTAGGAAACGCTAGTGTTGACAGCATGGCAGGCCCCTGAGGATGAGACTCAATGCCCACACCTGGACACAATACGCGTTTTAGCCTCTCACTGCAGTTTGCCTAACATTTACTGGGAACTGGGAGAGACACTTCCTTTCAAAAAGTCTGGTAACTATTATTTTTAGTTTTAAAATATTTTGCTGAAGTGACTTATAGGAACCAAAGAAAGCCCGAAAAAATTCCTTCCAAACATTATAATTCAGGGTCATTTCCATGTTCCCATGTTTCCAAGCTTAAGGCTTTTCTATTTCAAGTCAATTACTTTCTACTCATTGTTTCAGCACACATATTTTGGACTGGTAGCAGAAGGACAGCTATGAATCACTCCCCTTTAATTTCAAAGCGCCCTCATCTGTCTTCTGCAGCCTTTGCTGGAGTTTCTTTGTTTCATCGCCATAATTTCACAGTTAGCTTTCTCCTACCAACTTCTGGTACATCTTGTTATTAGAGTGTTCTTAGGTACAGCCACCTCACTTGTCTCTCTCCTAAAAGAACACTTCATGACCGCCCTGAATTTTATTCTTTGCAGTCACAGGGAGTTCAAAATCCAAATATTTTAACTACCTTGTACATGTGAACCACCGTCGCCATTTATAGCTGGCTTCCTTTGATTTGCTGCTAGAAATATTAGCTGGAAGAAGTCCTGGAACAATTCGGATGATGCTCTGATCTTTCAAAAGTAGAGACTGGCAGCGTGTCATCTTGTGGCGACTGTTCTTACATTTCTGTTCCCATCCCTTGCCTGGCCGACTCATTCATTACCTCTTTTGCGTGTTTCCATAAGAGCCTAACCTTCACCTGTTGGCCCACCTCTCGTGTGGATCAATCTGTCCTCTTAGGGCTGCTAAACCAAGCCTTTCTTACCCCCTTCTCATCTGACACCTTAACATTCATAAGCCTAGAACAAAGCACAAATACGGTCCTTGGCTCTTTCCTATTCTCTCTTCCAACTTCATCTCACAGTAAGGGGCCAATGAGGTATGCGTATAAACATCCAGCTAGCCTCCAGTGTTGTCCTTAACTCTCTAAACTCAGCTTCCAGCCCCCTCTTGACCACTCTTGGGTTTAGGGATATATACTAATGGGTGACCCCCCAAAAGACTCCTGGCCCTAGAAGTAAAGCCACGAAGGCATCAAATGCTATGGTTCTGAGTATACAGAGCATGTGGCTCCTTGATGGGTGTGGGCTGAAACAAGGACAGAGCAGGGCCTTATCAACTACAAGGGCTCACTTCCCAGGGTTCGGGGACAGTTTTGAGACTGACAGGAAGACTATCACAAACCAATCCCAATTTCCTTTTTTTTTTTTTTTTTTTTTTTTCCCTGCACTATCTCACACTAAGGCCAAGTGTGACTGCCCCACTCACTGATTGGTTCACTGTCTTCAGGACGGGATCTTCCTCATTTACCCCAGTCACTTTCCTCAAGCTTGACACCAGGTCCCCACTACACAGGGACCAGGAAAATATCAAGGAAGGGGTCAGTAGAGTTGAAAATATCTCCAGCATGTAGCAGAGACTTACTATCTCTAGTGTGCTGGAGATTTTTTCAACTCTACTGTATTGCCATGTTTTCCTCTTATTAGGATAAATTAGGCATACAGATTTTTTTCATAGGAAATCTCTGATTTTGAAACATTGACAACTAGGCAAGGTAAAGTGTCAAAACTCTGTTATTCACACCATACTCTGCTGTGTTTCCGGTTGTGGCCTGCTTATTTTTGCTACACTGACCTGTCTCTTCCTCAGCTTTGAATCTTTTCTCTCTCCCAACAAGGACTCAGACTCCCGCAAGACTTTCTGAGCCACCCAAACCGTCTCTGAGATGTTATACTACTTATGATCAACGCCCCCTTTTATTTTAATATCTCTAATTGAATTATTTAAGGGGACCAGAGGAGCCAGAGTTACACGGTAGCAACTCACTATTTAGATAGTTGTTGAATAAAGTACAAATACAACTAATATTTACCAACTTAAAAAAAATGTTTATGGGTACTTTACACAAAGGAATTTAATTTTTAGCAGTTTCTTCCAGGGGAAAAAAAGTATATGTATACAAAGATGTTTGTATGCAATAAAATATTTATCATAGCGTTAGTGGCTAAAATGAAAAGTTAGAATTAAGTTTTCATCAAAGCATTCTGAGTAAATTAAAGCCATAATGCTCAATTTGATTTGTTGACTGCCTCACTCATCCTTCCCATCTATTATTCTCCCCACCACGTCTCTTATTTGTTATTTCTCTGCAAAGAAGCAGGAATGTTTGCCTGGTTTTGCTGTTGTAAATTGAGTGATTCTGCTGTCATTTGTCTTTCCCGTAATTTGTAGCTGTGTGGACTTGCTTAGAAAAAAAAAAGGATATTTTGGACAAGAGTGCTTTGACAGTGAATAGTTCAGATCTGAGTGATGTAGCACAACCCACACTATTCCTTTGCCAGGGAGGCCTGCAGCTTAGCCCTACCTCTGCTGCAGGCTCCAGGGTGTGTCTGCGTATTCTTCCCTGTGCCTCCCTTTGTGGTTTACACAGAGCAGAAGCAGCCACGAGCTGGTACCAGTATTTTTAATATGATAGACAGAGGCTTTGGGGTAGGGAGAGCACAATCGCTCTGACAGACTTAGAGATCTTCCCTGGAAGGAGCCTATGTCGGCTTTGCTCATATCCTGTTATCCAGAGCTACCTCATGGCCAAGTTTCAGTGCCAGAGGGGTCTGCCAGGAAAGCGCCTCAAACCTAGAGAGGAAATAAGAAAATGATAGTGAGTGGCTGGTTTTCTTTGTTCTTACCTATTCTTTGATGAGGTTACAGTCATTTAAAAAAGGTTGAAATCTTAACATCTTTCCAATTTCTCAAACTAGGATATTAAATAAAAATAATTTTTACTAGCCATTTGTTTACTTTAAGGTATAACTTTAAAAGGAAAACCAAGATGAGTGATTAATACTTTCCCTTTAATTGTGTTATTAAAATACTAGTTTTGTTTCTTTGAAGTGAGCCGCAATTGCTTTGAAGTGTATGTGTAGGCTGCCTGGAGCTCATGAGCTTGCACTTAGTTCATAGACTTTGGTCAACCTTTCTGATGTTAGAGTGGCCACACCTTTGGCCACAGAGTGATTCCTTAAAGTCCTGAATCCTTTGGAGTCGACCCTGGCCTTTTTTGTCTTTAGTTTAAAATATTCCACATGTATCTTGTTCATTTCTTGATCATTCCATGATTTAGAATTTGGCAACCCCCTAAAAAAAAAGCAAACCCTTATTTCCCTAAGTGGGATATGATTACAGAGTCTAGAAGGAGGCACGAGAGCTATTCTTCGTTAGTTAGGCTTGACCTTGTTTCTAGGCTTTTTGAGTAGATATACCTAAAGTATTTTTCATTTGTGTTTTGAATAAAATATATCATGAGTTCTTTCAATATCTCCAGTGTAAGCCTAGGGTTTTTTTGTTTGTTTTGTTTCTCTCACATACCAGAAGCCATTCGGATAGTAAAAAATATTGACAACTAGGAAAAAGTAAATCATGAATGCGCATTTGATGGTATAAAAGTGTTAATATTTTTCAGAAATGGCAATATCACTTCAGCAATATTTCCGAGACCATCAGGCTGTAGAGACATTCACATGCATGTATTTGTACATTGTTCCTTTGATATCCGGGTTTTGCTTCAAATTAACACAAGGAGTTTCACGAGAGAAGTAGACACTGCATAGATGAAAGTTGGGTGTGGTTTGAGCTCTGTTGAACCTAGGTTATGGGTCCTTGAGACTCTTCTAGGTTCCTTATTATTTTTATGCTTGAAATTTTTAATCTTGTAAAAGAAGAAACGCCTGAAGGGTAAGCGTGACCGTTGGGGGATGCTTCCCCTGTGAACTTACATGAAATAGTAGGCATGCTGTGTTTATAAAATAAACCCAAATGCTACAAGAAAGACAAATATATATGCAAGACCACCAGGGTTAACACCAATGGCGGAGAATATTCTTCTCTGTTACAGATTATTTTCATCTGAGATTTTTGTATTTCTGTGGGTTTTAAATTCCTGATGTGATCGTATACTCCCTCTATAATTAGCCAAACATGTAAATATTACTAGCTAAAAAACCCCGAAGCCACAAGTGCCCTGCCCTCCACTGCCTGCATCCATGCCTTTGTGCTGATAGCATCTTCTGTTAGCCATTTGCCTGTTAGCTAAACACTGCTGTGCTGTAGCTGTTGGACAGCCCCCACCCCCACCCCCATCCCCACCCTCGAGCTATGCTCTGCAAGTTTCCTTTTCTCCTAGTGTATGCCCTGTGACTCTGGTCTTTTTTTCAATGGTGGTGCCCATTCATGAAAGTCAGGGCCTTAATGAAAATCGAGAAAGAACGCAACTTTGCTTTTCCTGTGCTCTCTTTTTTCCTGATCAGCGTTGCTCCCTTTCTCTCTGTTTCTCTTCCTCACAGCTTAGAACTTCAGTTGCTCTTATCCACAGAAATACAAGGCATCTATAGGGCCTTGGCTGACTGTGATCCGTTGCTCGTGATTTGATGTCTCTTCCTTCTAGGAACAGTTCAGCTTTAGAAGGTGTATCCTTTTGTTTTAGGATAAATTGTTCCGTAGATATCTGTTAAATCCATTTGTTTCATAACTTCTGTTAGTTTCACTGTGTCTCTGTTTAGTTTCTGTTTCTAGGATCTGTCCATTGATGAGAGTAGGGTGTTGAAGTCTCCCACTATTATTGTGTGAGGAGCAATGTGTGCTTTAAGCTTACTAAAGTTTCTTTAATGAATGTGGCTGCCCTTGCATTTGGAGCATAGATATTCAGTATTGAGAGTTCATCTTGGAAGATTTTACCTTTGATGAGTATGAAGTTCCCCTCCTTGTCTTTTTTGATAACTTTGGATTGGAAGTCGAGTTTATTCGCTATTAGAATGAATATTCCAGCTTGTTTCTTCAGACCGTTTGTTTGAAAAATTGTTTTCCAGCCTTTTCCTCTGAGGTCGTGCTTGTCTTTTTCCCTGCGATGAGTTTCCTGTAAGCAGCAAAATGTTTGGCCCTGTTTGTGGAGCCAATCTGTTAGTCTGTGCCTATTTATTGGAAAATTGAGTCCATTGATACTAAGAGATACTAAGGAAAAGTAATTGTTGCTTCCTGTCATTTTTGCTGTTAGAGTTGGCATCCTGTTCTTGTGGCTGTCTTCTTTTAGGTTTCTTGAAGGATTACCTTCTTGCTTTTTCTAGGGCGTGGTTTCTGCCCTTGTACTGGTGTTTTTCCATTATTATCCTTTGAAGGGCTGGATTCATTGAAAGATATTGTGTGAATTTGGTTTTGTCATGGAATACTTTGGTTTCTCCATCTATGGTAATTGAGAGTTTAGCTGGGTATAGTAGCCTGGGCTGGCATTTGTGTTCTCTTAGGGTCTATATAACATCTGTCCAGGATCTTCTGGCTTTCATAGTCTCTGGTGAGAAGTGTGGAGTAATTCTTTTCTTTAGTTTTTATTTATTTTTTTTACATTTTCAATTTATTTATTATTATTATCTTTATTTACATTTCAAATGCTATCCCGAAAGTTCCCTATATGACCCCCCGCCCCTGCTCCCCTATCCACCCACTCCCACGACTTGGCCCTGGCCTTCCCCTGTGCCGGGTCATATAAAGATTACAAGACCGAGGGGCCTCTCTTCCCAATGATGGCTGATTAG
>NC_034601.1:44241278-44251469 GCF_900095145.1 Mus pahari | reverse complement strand
TCCTGTGAACCTGAGATTCTGGGTGTGTCTGAGTTCTTGGCAGTCAAGCTCCTCTGAGCCACTCAAATACTAGTGTGACCCAGCTCCTGTTAACCTGGGATCCTATTGTCCTAAGATCCTGGGCGTGTTACAGTGCGTGGAAGTAGTGTCTCCTTTGAGGACTGTGGAGTTGTCTGGTCTGTTTGAAATCAAGGCAAACCTGAACTGATTAAAAGGATCCTGAGCCTCTGGTCAGGAAAGGCTCTGGTGTCCTTGTTCCTGCTGACACAGGCCTGTCACTATTGGATTGGAGCAGCTGTTGTGTTCCACTCACCAGTGATCCTAAGATCGCATGGGCAGTCTTTAGGGACCATGGGGTTGTCTGCTCCCTCCGCGCCCTAGGTGACCTGGTGCTGGCGTAGACCGGAAGGGATTTGTGCCCCTGGTCAGGCCGGTTCTCTGCTTCCCTAGTGCTGCTTCAGAAATTCTTAAGCAGACAGAGGAACTTGCTCAAACCTTTTTAAGGCATTGCTTGTGAACCAAATTTAAGATCCCCAGTAACGTCATCTTTGGCACAAACTCAATGTGAAAACATGTTCTTCTACACTGTAAATGAATAGAAAGTCCTTAAAACAGACAGCCTGCCTTTTAGAAGTTAAAACCCAAAGCAAACAGCGTGTTTCATAGATAGCTCTTTGCCAACAAGTTGATTTTTCTCTGGGATCCATCCTTCTTCATCCTTTGGGAAAGCCCAGTACTGCCATGCCCCAGTACTGTGACAATGCCCAGAGTCAGCTCTACTGCAGCTTGCTTCAGGGACACACAGAGATGCTAGACAGAATTATTTTTCTTCTTAGTGTATCATATTTGTATCCACAGCCCAATCTGAAGCCCTCGGGACTTGCTGTCAATCTATCAAGAGAGGATGCAATAAACTCTGAGGCTGTTGCCAGGGAGCCACCATTCCTAGGGAAAATGTTCGTAAATGTACAGGAATGTATTGGAAGAAAATGACTTAACCATATAAATCTAAATCTTCAGGAGGAGGTAGAATGGGTGATGCTTTGGTCTGCATGCATGAACTCACACTGTGCACGAAGCACAGAGAAGCCCTGTATCAGTCCCTTTCCTAAGTGGAGTCTCAGTGCCCATATACTGGGAACTTTAGTGTTAATCTTCTTCAGGCAATGCAGGGTCTACTCTATCTTTCTATTGCTCTTCCTGGAACAGCTCCATTTTGCTCAACTTCAACTCTTCCTATTTCTTTTCTACCCAACAACCACCAGACTTTCAGAAGGAGGCTTAAATTCTTAAGCAGAATTTAAACAAAGCAGAAGACAGACCTAAGGATCCTTCAAACATGTGGAAAGCCAGGGTCTTATTAACCAGATCTTGGGAAAGACACGAAGGAGCCCATTCTATGTCTTATAACTTGGTGAATTGTGAGCAATTCATTTTATCACACTGGCTTTGCTCTGTTCATTGACTTCCAAGTCACAGAGTGTCCTTGGTTGTCATAAAGGAGCAGTATGTGGGATGAGAAGATGGCCTTTTTCTTACTCCTGCCTTTCACCAATTCTAGAGCTAAAAATTGTAGAGAGAATGACAGAATGAGAATCAGTGGTTGATCGATAGAGTACTTGCTTAGTGTACACAGGACCTGGTTTTGCTTTGCAGCACTGCTAAAATAACAACCAACCAGAATGTGCAGACACCATCATCATCTTTCCCCAATACTAAGCAGAACACACCAATGCTTCTTCCTAGTGAGATACTGCATGTATCTGTCTTTACTCTGCATGGGAAGATGGAAAGTTTTGGGTCACTTGAACCCACTTTCATATTCCATATCAAGGAACTTGGTCTTGTTGAGGAATGATGTTGACTAAGGGGGCCAGTTTATGTCTTGGAGGTGTATAAAGAATTGAAGAGGAAAGGGTGATGGGGGAGGGGAAGTGGGGGCCTGGGGGAATAGAGAAGTGAGGGAGAGGGAGGTCGATGAGTGGGGGAGTGGGGGTGGGGAAAATAGGAAAGTGGGGGAGAGAGGTTAAGTGAGTATGGAGTGGGAGATGGGGGTATAGGGGTAGGTGAGTGGGAGAGTAGGGGAGTAGGAGATAGGGGGTAGAGGATTAGAAGAGCTGATGAAAGGGATGAAATACAACCCCTCACAATCCACCATACCCCCTTCTCTGGTTACTTATAGTTTAAATTACCATCTCCAAAAAATACATTAATATCCTAACTGCTAGAACCCATGAATGTGTTTTTATTTGAAAACAGAGTCAGTGCAAGCATAATAAAGTTGAAGAGAGGTCATACTGGAATTGAGTGAGCCCTTATCCAGTATGATAGATGTCCTGCTAAGAGGGGAGACACGAGGCAGACGATGTGAAGACCGTTGGGTGACTGCCACATGTTCTCCATCAGAGGAAGCTCATGGGTGAGGTATGAGTGCAGCCAAACCAGAACTGGCCAGGCAAGTCCTCCCTGCAGGCTTCAGAGCATTGTGATGCTGTAGGTACTTTTGGTCCTTTGGCCTCCAGGTCTGGAAGATGATGCACCCCTGTTATCTTAAGCTGCCTAGTTTGTGATGCTGTTAGGACTCTACTAGCAGACTAAGGGACTCCCTCATCCTGTCCTCACTTCTCTCCCACATCACAGAGGGCAGAGCCACCTCTCACAGGCCTGACAGACATCAGCTTTGCTGTGAGTCAGCACATCATGTTCTTCTTCTCTCAGCTTATGCTAACCAGGTCTCCTGGGCAGCACGGCACCCACAGTCTTGGGTTTCTTTCTGATCAGTCAGAGGAAGCTGAACAGAATGTACCCCATTTTAAAGCCCTGTCCTCAAACTCTGAACCAAAGGATGCTCAGTTTACAAGAAATCAGAAACAAACAAACAAACAAAAACACCAACCTGACTTCATTTCTAAATCCTTTGTTCTTGTGAAGCCATGGAAAATGGACTTTTTAACTCAGGACAGGGCCCAGCCATGGTGCTACAAGCCTGTGGATACCCAGTGACCCAAGTCTTCATCATTTTTTTGGTCAAAATTCCTCCTGTGGTGTGGTGTCTAGAGTTTGTTTTTAGTCACCATCCCCTCTATGCAGATGAAGAAAACACAGTGGGGTGTAAGTGGTAATGTGACTCCTCAGTAGAGGGGGTTAAGGAGTGGTACACACATTGACTGCTCCAGAGTTCTCATGTCTGGCATCTCTCTCCATTCTCTGATCCTCTTACTCATAGAATCTATTGCCATATGGTACCCTGGAAATGATAACAGTCATGAACACTATCATTTATCAACTGTTGTACACTGTAGGCCCTCTCCATAGATCCTCACAGTAACTCTGCAAAGGCGCCCAGTCTTCATTCTTTAGATTAGATTTAGAGAGAGAACAGAATGTGCTCAAGCTTATGAAGATTTGGGTGGTTAAACCAGCAAGAAAGGTCAGACATGACCACCTTCCCATTAGACCTCACCACTTGCCCATAAAGGCAAGAATGATTTTAGCTAGCCTTGAGTGACCAAGTTCTCTCGTAGTCTACATTACCTTTGAGTTGAGATAATCATCTTAGGCTAGGAACATTCTCATAGCCTTTCCCTACTGCCTCTGCATTTCTGTTGAGAAATTTGGCCATAGAAGATAAGGACATGAAAGCTCTCCTAGGTCAAGCAGAAAAAACAAATTGTTCTGATTGTTCCACGGCTTTCTGAAGGCTACACTTCATTAAAGCCCGATTTGCATTTTATTGAAAGCCTTCACCATACCTACAGTGTCCTTGACACTCGGTGTGCCTGGGCGTTTCTGAAGATCAACAGTGTTCAGAATTTATGGGGTTAGGACAGTAAAACTGATCAAAACCTCCCGAGGAATCTGGAAGCACTTTCGCTGTAGTGTCTAAGAACCTTGGTTAGGGAGAAAAGTTGGAATGCCCCAGAATTTCCTAATAGTATGTGATCTGAGCCACAGTTTAGACTTTTGCATATGCATTACTGAATTGTGAGCCTCTTTAGCAACGAAGCATATGTGGGAATTGTAAATTTTAATCCCAGATAAGGGAGAGATTAAGCCAAGGGGATTAGAGAAAAAGAGTTACTTCATTTTCTTTTTTTCCAGTGCTGCCAATTGAATTCATGACCTCACACTTTGCCTTGTGTTCTACCATCGAACTATTACTCCCCACTGGATTACTAAATATCTGCTTTACTGTATCTATTCGTTTGTTTCTTCATTCATGCCCTCAAACACTCAGAGACAGGTTCTCTACATAGCTGAGGATGACCTTGAACTTCTGGTTCTTCGGCCTCCGTATCCTGTGTGCTGGGATTACAGGTGTCCACCACCACACACCTGTTTTCTATGGTGCTAGGAATTGAACCCACGCCTTTGCGTGCATTATACAAACACTAGCAACTGAGCTACCTCCTTAGCTGCGTTTTTTTCATTTTAAGAGTTGTTTGTAGAGACGACACTGGCCAGTAGGTTTCTAACTCCCACGAAGCTATAAATGAAGGTACTTGAGTACAATTTCAGATAGATACAATAGAGAGAAACTTTTTTTTTTCTCATTTTACAGAGGATCAGAGAATATATACTTCTGCCTTCACAGAGCCTCAGCTCTGCCATTTTAGCATGGGGTAGCATAGACAACATATAACTCAAACAGTGGCTGCAGTAAACCTGACAGCTTTGGCAAGATGGCTTGGCCTGTGACGCCACTTGCCTCCAAGTCTGACAACATGAGTTTGATCCCTAGGATTATGTGATGGACAGGAAGAACTAACTATGATAAGTTATCCTCTGACCTCTGCACATAATACACGAACATACACGCATTCATGCATGTAAGCACGCACACACCTATGCTCCCATACCAAACTGCAGAGACAAAACAACCAAGCAAATCAACACCCTATGTCATCAGGTTGAATTCACTGTGTGGCCATGGTTTGCTGATCACTGACTAAGAACATTATGTTAGTCAGTTTTTCGCTGGCAAAACAAAGCTCCAGAGGCTGGGCAATGTATTAAGAAAGAAAGAAAGAAAAAGAAAAAGAAAAAGAAAAAGAAAAAGAAAAAGAAAAAGAAAAAGAAAAAGAAAAAGAAAAAGAAAAAGAAAAAGAAAAGAAAGGTTATTTAGTTTTGGAGATTCGAGAGCATGGCACTGGCTGATGAAGACCTTGTAGTGAATGATTTCACAGTGACAGGGCCTGTGGATGGGTGAGCAATCACTTGTTGGGATGTGAGCAGAGATTGATGAGGAACCTCTCACTCTACATAATGATCTTCTCTCAAGAGCTAACTGGGATCTCACAAAAACTAACTCAGTTCCTCAAGGATACGGTTCTTAAAGACATCCTACATAGCTCTATCTCTTAGGTAAAGAGCCTACGCACCACTTAGCACCAGTACACTGATAGCCAAGGCTATGGAAGCAAACTCAAGTCACAACTAAGCCATAGTAAGCACTCAGGGCGAAATGTCATCTAAGTATTGGAATAACTTATTGATTGTACTAGTTGATTTCATGTGTCAAATTGGCACAAGCTAGAGTCACAAGAGAGGAAGGAGCATCAATTGAGGAAATGCCACCATGAATTCCAGTTGTAAGGCATTTTCTCAACTAGTGATCAGGGAGAGAGGGCTCATTGTGGTCCTATTGTGGGTGGTGCCAGTCCTGGGCTGATGGTTCTGAATTCTATAAGTATTCTATAAGGTCAAACAAGCTATGCCTCTTCAAGCAGTCCAGTAAGCAGCATACCTCCATGGCCTCTGCATCAGCTCTTGTCTCCAGGTTCCTGCCTTGTTTGAGTTCTAGTCCTGGCTTTTTTGGTGATGAACATCAGTGTGGAAGTATAAGGTGAATAAACCCTTTCTTCCCAACTTGCTTCTTGGTCACGGTATTTTACTGCAGTAATAGAAACCCCAACCAAAACATTTATATTCTCCATTATTAAAGTTTTTGAAAATCTAAACGGGCAGTTACTTCCTTGGGTTGTCTTATACACACCAATTTCTCCATCTTGATTATTGGTTCACTTTTGCATTAGACATCTCTGAACCCCATAAATAATTTATTGTCCTGACAGTTACATTGGTGTCTTTGGAATCTTACCCTGAACTGAGCATGAACCTTTCTTTTCTTCAGAACAAATTCAAACCCCAGGGATATATTTCTCTGCAGGTCTTGTCCTACATCAAGAGTACATCAGAAAGCCATGAGGAGCTATGGGTACAGAGAGTGGGAGGATCTGAGTCTTACAATATTGATAGGAGAAAATGAAAACTAATTGACCATTCAATTTCCTTCCCAAATTGCAAAAATGCAATAGATTTTTGCAACAAAGAATCCTTCCCAGTAGGGCTGAATTTCTATTCTCCTGCGTTCCTCTGTGCTCCATCTAATTTACCATCCAGAAGGGCTCATGAATACCATGGCAGCCACAGTATTTACACATGGTAGCTAAGAAGCACTTTGCAATGTTGAACAGTTCTGGTGATACTTAAATGTGTACATATGTAAAACTGTCCATATGTAGAGCTAGACACAACATGTAAAAATTATGATACTGGTTCTTCACATTGGTAGTTAGCTATTTATTTGCATATTAAACTATGGATCTTTGGGCTAGAGGGATAGCAAAGTTGGTGGAAGCACTTACTGAGTTCAGTTACCAGTTCCCATATAACAATGCTGGGCATGGTGTCCTGGGCTTGTGGTCCCAGTTCTGAGGATGTGCAGACAGGAAGCTCCCTGGGGCTCAGTCTAGCTTAACTGGTCAGTTTCAGGCCAATGACAAACCCTGTCCCAAATGAGAACACAGCATACAGCGTGTCTGAGTATGATACCAGGAGTTCTTCTCTGGCTTGAACATCCGTTCATGCACCATGTAGGATAAGACCTGCAGAGAAATATATCCCTGGGACTTGAATTTGTTCTGAAGAAAAGACATGTAACCAGTGGCCCAATTTCTTTGGGAAAGAAATTGAATGGTCAATTAATTTTCATTTTCTTCTATCAAAATTGTAAGACTCGGATCCTCCCACTCTCTGTACCCACGACTCCTCATGGCTTTCTGATGTACTCTTTTTTTTATTATTATTATTTTCTTTATTTACATTTCAAATGCTATCCTGAAAGTTCCCTATCCCCTCCCCCGCCCCCGCTCCCCTACCCACCCACTCCCACTACTTGGCCCAGGCCTTCCCTTGTGCTGGGTCATATAAAGTTTGCAAGACCAAGGGGCCTCTCTTCCCAATGATGGCCCATTAAGCTCTGATGTACTCTTGATGTAGGTAAAACAAGACCTGCAGAGAAGTATATCCCTAGGGCTTGAATTTGTTCTGAAGAAAAGACATGTAACCAGTGGCCCAAGGATTCACCAAAGATCATGCATATACACATGCATAAAATTAAGAAAGGAAAAGATGTTAGCAACTTATTATAAATGTATTTAATAAAGGGAGTTATGTTTTTTGAAAATTTGATTTTCATCTCATAGACAGGTTTACTTGTAATGTGTTGCTTATTAGATAATTTATAACCTCTTAAATTTAATAAATATTTCCCAACATATTTCAGAAAGAGAATATATTTATAAATAAATATTAAGATGTTTAGCTCATAAGCCAATTACCATTAAGTATGCATAAATGTGACGATAACAAAATAATGGATGTTTTTGTATATTAAAGTTCATGTAGTCTTATGGAGACAGTAAATAATTTTTGAATTATATGTTTTCATTTTATCATTCATTCATTCTGGATAACCAGTCCTCTATAAGATAATCAAATGCATGCATTTTTGAGAATATTTACTATAAAGATGTATGTGAAAGGTACACACTGAACTATCTGGATCTGAATGGTGGCAGATGTCCATTTTGTCCAATCAGGGAAGGACCTGCCGCAAACCATTATCTTTCATGTAAACAGAGTGTTTTCATTCATGTATAGATGATTTAAAACTGCTTTTAGTTAAATCCTCTTGTTAAAAACTAGTTTTAAGCATAACCCCACTTGAAAAGGCCTTTTCCTGCAATTTCTAACTCCCCAAATCCCTGGGGAAAAAAAGTTCCATTAAAAAATCATTTTGTGCCAAACTCTTTTGGTGGCAAAAATGAATTGGTTTGACATAGTTATTTATAGCTCCTCTGCATATCATTTGTATTCACGCGTTCACTTATGGGTATTAATGAGTTTGACTGAGGATCTTCTCCAGACCCTGCTTCCATGGGTCTGCGAGGGCCTGCTCACACATGATGTTGCCTTTCTAAAATCTAAGCCAGCACGGGATCTGGGACATGTCTGGTCTAAAGCTTGCTTGCCTTAGTAAAAGAGAAAAATTGACATGTGTGGGAACATGTTCAGCAAGTTACGTTGGAATAGAGGCACAGCATAGATAGAAATCCATATTGCTTGTACTGCACAGGGCTTTTTAGTGAAAGCGTACTGACAATCATGGTAAGTTTTTAAGAAATAAATTCTAAATCCACTCATTTAAAAAAATCTTATCTGGCGTTTTATTCCCCATAAAGCTGAGTTTGCAAAATAATTATAGTGAAGTGATACTGTTAATTAGCTGATCCTAGTTCACACTGATTTTTCATTCAATTTACTCTGCAGAATTAGGTCACAGCCTGCTTCATGTTGTATCCTTAGCTGGTTGTGGGAGTTGCAGGAGCTGAAAGAGAGACAAGGCTGTCTTCTCTTGTTGTTGATTTGGAAATACTGGGTAACGGAACATTTTCAGAGTTCTTTGTGGAGTTACTGATGTCAATTTGCATTCGGGGAAGGACAGGACACTTTACCTTGTAATTAGCTGGAGGCTTTGAGGAGCAGTCGAGGGCTAACTGAACATTGTCATATCCACAGGGAAAGCTACAAATGTAGGATGATCACCACTACTCTGACCACAGATTGCTGTTTTCTGGAAGCTTTTAATAAACACAGGTGCTCAAAGCCCACCCCAGCTCAACTGGTTCACTGTTCCAGGGAGTTTGACTTAACCCCTTGGCAGTATTGTAACAAAAAACCCTAGACCATATGATTTATAAATTTATGCTCACAATTCTGGAGGCATTGAAGTCCAAAACCAAGCCATAGATTTGGTAACTGGTGAGGACTGGCTCTCTGCTTTCTAGCCATGTCCTCTACATGATAGGAAGGTAGTCAAGTCCCAAGGCCTATTTATAAGTGCAATTATCACATGCATGAGGACAGAGCCTTATGATCTTATCACATGCCCTACAAAGACCCCGACTCTTGGCACCACTGCATTGGGATTGGGATTGAGTGTGTAGATTTTGGGATGACTCAAGTTTCAGGCCATAACAAGGTTCTGCTATACAAAGCAGAATGGTAAGCCCTGGCCATTGGTCAGTGGTTCTCAAACAGTGCTCTCAGACAGTATGGTAAGCACCTGGCAACTAACTTGGAGGTACTTCTTCTTCCGGGAATAAGATGGTTGGGAACATGGTGACAATGACCTTGGAAGAATTAAGGTCTTAACTTTTTCCTGAGTTTCAGTCTTAAACACACTGTTCTTATTTAAAACTAAAACAGCACCTCCCCTAAAAAAAAATTACTTGGAGATGAGGGTCTCATTTTGATCCCTTCTGTCTCCATTTAAAAGCACTTTTTGCAGCATAAACTTTCCTTTACTGCCAGTTCAGCCTAGGCATGGCAATATTCCAAGCTGAAACCAGGACGATCCACTGGGTTACAGAAAGAAAAATATTAGAACTGCTACTTATATGCTGCTTCCTTACAATTTCTGCTCTCAGAGAGGGTGCTGTGAAATTTAAAGCATGGCTGAGAAAGGTATCAACATTAAGTATATGCATACCACGTATATTGCCATGAGAAGATTCACTAATATAGATGCATAATTAAAAATCTCAGGCTTATTGTACCAAACCATGAGCTTATAGAGCAAGGAGATTACATTTTCATCCCCTCTTTTCTTCCCATACTTCTTTGCCTGCACACAGTAGACATCAGTTGGTGTGGAAATGAGTATTTTGGCTTACTGCTATATTTCAAGAAAATGTAACTAAAATTTCAGCCATCAGAGGAACTTAAAAGCACCAGGGCTTTAATATCAACATTCATCCTGCTCCAGGCTGTGGGTGGCCACACACCTATCTCAAATATGAGCTCTCTCTCTCTCTCTCTCTCTCTCTCTCTCTCTCTCTCTCTCTC
>NC_034601.1:44238252-44241241 GCF_900095145.1 Mus pahari | reverse complement strand
TCTCTCTCTCTCTCTCTCTCTCTCTCTCTCTCTCTCTCTCTCAGCCTAAAAGCAGCAGCCATACTTGACATTGAATTTTTTTTTCAATGTCGTGGAAAATAATCACACTCTCTTCATTGCACGTTTTATTGCTGTCACTGTGCGCTGACATCTTCTGTGGTCTCACTTTCCAAGCCAGCATTTCCCTAAGCATCTCTCGAAGCCATTCTTCCCACGCTGTTGCTCATCTGTGGAGACACAGCAAGTGGCTGGGAGCTACTTTTCTCCTTCAAGAGCAGTGGGAATAGAGGCAGAGCTTCCCACCAAAGAAACAGTGTGAGCATCGGGAAGCCAAGGGATGCAATGGCCAGTACAAGTCTTCCGTATTGAATGCTCTGATTAGCTCTACCCAAGCAGGAGAAGCAAATCTCCACTCTTACATATTTTTTAGAGAACGTGTGTCTAGAAGTAGAAATAAAGTAAAACACTTCTTATAAATCAACTATGGGGACACAAATGACTTATTTTAAAAACAGGTAACAGAATGCTCGGGCACACCATGCACACCCAGAGTCTACATTTTTGGTTTTTTCTAACGTTATCTCATGAAAAGAACTGGGTCTAAGACTCCTCATAGAAACAGCTTGTTTTAGAGGTGGAGCCTGACTCATCTTCTAGGTGTAATAAAGTACACACACAAAGATACACACACACACACACGCACACCATGCACCCAGAGTTGAGCATATGTTAGATGAGCATAGAAGCTAACCATAAAGAACTCACAGTAGTGAGAGATAAATGAAATTAAGGAACAAAATATATAATGAAGTATTGTTTTATAATTCAAACTACAAAATGATCAGTATTTACTGTTCAAAATGATCTCAAGAAATTATTAAATAAATAAATGGGCTGAATAGACCAATCTAGCATACATGAGTATTTGAAGTAATTTATTTGGCTAGTCTGTCTTGAGGATCCTCATCCTTTAGGTGTGCCTGTGGTAGTAGTTTTCTTCTAAAGAGTGAGGGAAGAGTGATTTTTGAGTAGAGAGACTTTGCCAACCTATCCATGAAATCAAGGTCACCAAGTCAACAGCTACGGTAAGAAGTCCTGATGGCAGCATGTGCCCTCCATGCGAATGACAGGGATAGCCTTTCACTATTAAGCTCTTCCTTCCCAAAGCCACCAATCCCAGACTAGCCACATGAAAGACACCAGCTGACCTCCAGTGAGCTAGTCTATAAAATGTCTGATGAGTGTTCTTCAAGTCTGAAGCCATCAGAAGACGGTAGACTGTGAGAAGCTCAATGCAGTCTAAGGGACTTGAAAGAAATGTAATAAGTATATTTATTGTGATAGTGCAGATGGGGCCCTGGAGGATGCAGAGTAGGGAATATTATTATGTAAAAAATTGAAAATTAGAATCTAGCACAAACTTTACTTAATAACACATCAATATCAGCTTATTAGCTGTGATAAATTGGAAACATATATAGTAGATATGAACTCTTTGCAGTCTCTACTGGTTTATTAATCAAATTTATGTCTAGAGAACCTAATAAACATATGGAAAGAGGTTGACATCATTAATCCTCAGGAAAATGCAAGTTAAAGCTATCACAGGATACTCCAAACTCCCTAGAAACACTAACGTTATAGACTGGTAGCGAGAATGTATCACTGGGATTTTTATACCTTCCTGTGAACATGAAAACCAGTAGAATTTCATGGTGATAAACAACTCAGTCATTTCATGAAATCCTATCTATAGTATCATAGGACCCAGCTATTCTCTTCCTACACATTTATTCAAGAAGACAGCAGAACATACTTTCACATAAGGGAGTATACACGAATGTTTATGGAAGATTTCTTTTTAATAACTAACCCACCTAAAGATAAAAAGACAGCCTATGTGTCCATCATTATACACACAGACAAGGACCTGTGGAAGTGGGGCATGCTCATACAACACAGTGTTGCTTACTAATGGGAGGAAATAAAGGGCAACCCCGTGAATGAATCTGAGGACATGCTTAGCCAGACAGAAGACAGCACACACTTCATCATAGCACTTAAATGAAATGTGAGCAAACACCCACTGCATTTTATGGGACAGAAAGCAGAGCAGCAGTGCCTGCTCGGGGGAGCAGCTACTGTGGGGAGCAGTTATTAACATCATAGGGGCCAGAGGGGACATTTTGGACCAAGGAAGTGTTTTCTGGAGTGTGATGATTATGTCACTAAATGAATGTATTACTACCATCAAATGACACATTTATAATGGTGTGTTTTATATTATGTAAATGCATTTTAGTGAAATTGATTCTTCTTACAGGAAG
Source organism: Mus pahari (assembly GCF_900095145.1). NCBI lineage: Eukaryota > Metazoa > Chordata > Mammalia > Rodentia > Muridae > Mus > Mus pahari. Next base: position 44,238,914 of record NC_034601.1, on the reverse strand, counting down.
GAGTCCTTAAGGGTTCTAAAGTTGGCTTTCTGAGATGCCTCAAGAATGACCAACCTGTTTTCCTCTACTCTATTGCCTTTCCTCTACACCATCTGTCTCATGCCATCCCACTCCATCCTGTCCCATTTCCTCCCCTGCCTTCTGGCTCCCTGACAAGTGTCTCTGCCCTGTTTCATAGATGTCTCTGCCTCGGGTTATTTCAGAAGACAAAAGGTTTGGTGTAATCATTCATGCCAGTGGAGTTCAAAGTGATCCTACAGCATGCCCGGGGAGGAGACCAGGGGACAGACATACTTGCCTTGGTTTTCTACGACTAACAGGGCACAGGAGAGGAATACAGCATCCAAGGAGGGTGCCACCAAGACGCACAGATGTTCCTCTAAGGGAAAAAGGTGCTCAGTGGGAGCTGTCTTGTGAAGCTAGGCTCTGCAAATCACACACACATGAGCATGCACACACACACACACACACACATGCATGCACGCACACACCCACACAACCACGCACACACGCACCCATGCACAGATGCACACACACACACACACATGCATGCACGCACGCACCCACACAACCACGCACACATGCACCCACGCACAGATGCGCACACACACACACACACATGCATGCACGCACGCACACACACAACCACGCACACACGCACA
>NC_034601.1:44215691-44237787 GCF_900095145.1 Mus pahari | reverse complement strand
ACACACACACACACACACACAGAGAGAGAGAGAGAGAGAGAGAGAGAGAGAGAGAGAGAGAGACAGAAAGACAGACAGAAGACAAACAGACATATAATTAAAATTTTTACATTGATGTATCACAACCCAACTGCTTTATTTATGCATTTACTGTATTTTATGGTGGATTTTTACTAGACTGAGTACTGTGTACATTTGTCCATCAAGATATACTTTTCTATAGCACAATATTTAATGTCTGTGCAATATTCCATCACAGGAATGTCTACATTTTACATAACTAGTAATTCATTGCCAAACATTATGTCTCTTTCCCCCACATTATAAATAAATTTGATGAAAAATCTTCCACATATGTCTCTTCACACCATCCTGAATGTTCTCATAAAATAAATTCACGGGTAGGAAATCACCGGGGCAGAGGGTACTTGTGTTTCAGGTTTTTTAACACCATTTACAAGGTGTGTACCAATTTACACATCAGCTAGAAATCAACAATCTTTAAAGGATAATTTTCCGTTTATTTATACCTCTATTCCAGCTTAGCCATGAGCTAAAGGAATGATCATTACATTAAGATGAATTTGGAGATAATAAAATTGTCATTACTAACAAGATTGAAGCTTAATCTTGGCTTAACCATGGAAATTACCATGTCCATATACTTATGGTAGTAATAGTGGACCAGCCTTTATGAAGAGACGGTGTATCCACCAGCATTCACATTGCTTTCCAGATACTAATAATCCTTTAAAATTCTGCCCCTCCCCCATTTTAAAGCAGAGAAAAACCGAGTCACAAATTTATACATATCTTGATAAATATAGTCTTCTTAATGTTATTAATGGTATCATCATAACCTGGGTTATTTTAGCTTTTTTTTCATTTTCTTTTACATACAAGTGTGCATGGGTACATATGTTTTCGCAGGTATGTAAGGTCACGTGGGTGCCTCTGAACGTAAATTGATATTGGGAATCACCCTCGACTCCTCTTTCACTCTAATTCATTGAGGTAGGGGACTCAATCAAACCCAAACGTTATCAATGTGGCTGGTGAGAACGTGGCTGGTGTGCTGGCCAGCTTCCTGCATGGATACCTTATCTCTGCCTTCCAAGGCTGGATGTACAGGTAGGAGGATGCTTTGCCCACTGGCACTTCAGGGTGGCCTGGGGATTCTAACTTGACTCTTCTTGCTCGTGTGGCAAGTGATTTAACTGCAAAATCACCTCCCCAGCCTGTATTTTTTAGCATTTCTTCATATCGTATTCCATTTAAATCACCTAAAGGCTTGAGTTAGTTTGCTCTTACACATATTAACTGCCAACTCACAGAGGAACCTGTGCTTTGAATATGAAGCAGTACACCTGACCAGTGAGGAGGCCCATGTGGCGGAGTCTGTTCGATCTTGAAAACAAGAACAAAGAACAGTTATAATTCCTAAGCGCAATGTTATGACATGCAGTCCTAATTAGTTATGGGGTTTGTCAAAAAACAATTTGTTGCCAAGTGTGGCAGAGGGGGCAGGTCTTTAATCCCAGCATATGGGAGGCAGAGGCAGGTGGATGTCTGAGTTCAAGATGAACCTGGTCTACATAATGAATTTCATGTCAGCCAGGACTCCATAGTGTGAGACCTTGTCTCAAAAAAAAAAAAAAAAAAAAACACGTATAAGTGATAATGTTCTGAACTTTATGAACAGCGTTTTTCATGTCACTTGGAGTGGCTATGGATTTGACCTGGTGGTAAGGATGCAACCACCCTCTTATTCCAGTGTGCCTTCCGAGTAGAACCCAGGAAGGGGTAAAAGCTGGGGATATCCAATTTTTTGACAGTACAATCGAACATGGCCATACACAAAGCTTATGCTCAAGAACCACACAATCAGATTACCAAAAAAAAAAAAAAAAAAAAAAAAAAAGAAATCACAATAAATCCCTCATATGTTTTAAGGAAGCTTACGAGTTAGTGTTGGGCTTCCTTAGAACAAAGCTTGCAATAACCCGCATGCAGCCCCTCTTGCTCTGTAGCAGGAGTGCAGGAGGCTGGTACATGTGTGAGTGTCTGCAGGAAAGGCAAGGGGGGAAACACAACTCCAACCTGACGGGGGAACCTGGAAGGAAACCACATTAATCCGAACAGTAGGGAAGGTTTGTTTGCTCCAACACAGATGTTTCATTCGTCTTCTTCCCCTAATGAGTACCGAGGAGCTAAATTCAGACTCAGCCCACAACAACAGCAATAAAAGATGAGCTGTTTGTGCCCATCCAGGGACGGCAAGCACCCAGCATGTCCAAGGCTACCGAGATAGCCAGGAAAAGAAGGGGCTGTCCTTAAAAAAAAAAAAAATCTTCATCATTAAAGAAATGTTTTCCCATTGATGAACAGCTTGCTAAAGGCAGATAAGCAGGCTGAAAAGCATAAAAATGGAAGCATTCTTAATAATTCATCTGCTTCCAGCTTCCATAAAGCAACTGCCATCCTTTCCCTCGGTGAGTTGGGGATGGTCTGCTAATGTCCCTCTCCTTTGTTACTACTGACATTCTAGGAGGGGAATGTTCTCGCTTGTTGATGTCACTGCTAATTAAGTGCATGAATCTCAGTGGATGCTTCCTTCATTGACTGTCATAGTGACAAACCATACACTAGTCCCATCCCAAAAAAGACCATCTCTAAATTAATACCCCTGTCCAGGGCCAGCACCTACCTAGGGAAGAATTCAGCAAAGCACCTATTTGTTGTTTGTCTCAGTATACGGATGAAAAAAATCCCTGTTATCCCCTAGTTGTCCACATGTCATAGCAGCCCGGCAGCCTGTCCTTCTGAAGAAGGCTTCTGTGTTTAAGAAAGATGATTTAGTCCTTAAGAGGAAGCAAGACACAGAGGCCTGGTTCTTCCCTCCCTTTATTTACAACTCACTGTGTGACTCTGGGCAAGTCCCTCCATCCCTCTGAGTGATAGTTTGGTCATCGGTGCAATGCCACCCTTTCCGACTCTAGTACGGTGATTTACCTTGAACGTACGATGCAGCCTCAGTGCGGCTGAAGGTGAGTTCTGCACAAAGACAGAGAGCTATAGCTAGAAGAGCTTCAGGTTCCTCCACAGTCTCAAGGATTCCCTAACCAAAGCAAGTATATTCATTACTTTTCTGTTGATATAATAAAACACAATGATCAATAAAGTGTCAAACTATTCTACATTTATGTTTGAAATGTCTGGGTGGTTAGCTGCCTTCTGTCTTCAAATGAGAATGTGGTTCATTTTGCTTATTCTCTCTCTCTCTCTCTCTCTCTCTCTCTCTCTCTCTCTCTCTCTCTCTCTCTGTGTGTGTGTGTGTTTAGATTAAAATATGATATGTCACTTGAGCCAGAAACAGAGTACCTGAGCCATATCTGCCCATCAGTCACACTGACACACCACTAGATACAGAAGACAGTCCATCCACTTCTCTCCGTCTGCATGCCTCTTTGTCCAGTCCCCACCATCTCCCGCTGAACAGTGACTGTATTAACTTCTTGAATGTCTCTCCAGGTCCCACTTCCTGGCTTCAGAAAAAGCAACTTTCCTAAATCACGAATCACTTACTTTGGTCTGTTGTCTAGTTCTTAAAAGATTTTTCTACTGCACTGAAGATGTTCATTTCACCCTGCTTTTAAAAAAACCCTGAGTTGTCCAGCCTCCTCTCTCATCCAATCACATTCTCCCAACACTGTTTCTTTCCTGAGGTTAGCTCCCAGCCTGACCAGGTATCTCCTACACATGCTACAGCTCCCTGTTTGAATGTCAGTGCCTCAGACTCCTTCTGCCAACCTTTTTCTTTTCATCACAAATTATAATGGTGAGTGGAGATTTTTTCCCCCTCTTATTCATAACCTCTGCCTCATGAGGTTCTCTGAGGAGATGAGACACTCTAACTTAGTAAAGTGTTCCTCTTCCCACCCGAGTGACCAGTTCACTGTAAGCATCTCTTCGTTGGCTGAACAGAGAACTGAGAAAGATCTTCCCTTTCAGTGACAATATTTCTACGTTGTCCCGCTGTTTTCATGGATGATGCTACAATGGCAATGCCTGCTGCAGTCTTTTTCTTTGAAGGGTTTCCCCAGGTTTGGGTCTGGGCTGGGCAACTCTTATTACAAGGTCCTCTATCTTTCCTTCTCACCCACACACAGTCTTCTGCTTAGGCATGCAAAGTTTCTACGGATAGGCACGTTTCTCAATATATCTGACATCACCATCAGGATCTCATCGGGGACTTCTCTTGTGATGTCCATGGAGAGAATTCAAAGACCACCCCACAGTTTAGGGTAGAAGATGATACAGTTTATTCCAGAGAAATGCTAAGAGTACAGTGACCAAAGAGACAAACTTTAAGTGGGCTTTAGTTCCAAAGCCCCTGGAACAGTCAGCTTTCCTAGGAGACATTTTTTTTTTTCCCAGACGACTGACAGGCTCATTTGGATCAACTTATGTGTGTGTGTGTGTGTGTGTGTGTGTGTGTGTGTGTGTGTGTTTTGATAAAGCTTTGTTGACACAACCAGATGACAGGCTGCTTTTGTTCCTGAGTGTGCTCTTTGATGATCCTTGGATCAACTCTGACAGGAGCGTGTATTAGTGTACCCTTGTTCCTGTTAATTTAGACAAGGTCTCATGTATTCTGTCTGGCTTCAAACTGGAATTCATTATGTCGCTGAGGATGACCTTAAACTTCTGGTCCTCTTGCTGTCTCCTCTTGAGAACTGGATCATAGGTGTGTGCCTCCGTGGCTGTTTATGTGGCAACTTGCTCTTCATCAGAAGGTTTCCTGCTATGCAGTAACCTTTTAAGGTTTAGAGTTCCTGAACCAGGTTTTCACAGTTACCCATTAATCATTTCCTGGCATTTTGGGGCATCGCACCAGGCCCAGAGATATGGGGAGGTAGCTCCAGTTCTTTGCTTTTCCAAGTCGCTGATTCTGAGAAGGTAGCCCAGCCTGAATGTCCTCTCATCCTGCTAATATCTAACTGGCTACCTAGCAACATGATGGTTGTCCTACTTCCGTTTCTGGTGCTGGGATAAAATATCCTGATATAAAAAACAACTTATGGGAGAAAGGGCCTATTTTAGCTCACAATTCCAGCTTATAGTCCATTATTTTGGGGGGAAGTCACACTGGCAGGAGCTTGAAGCAGCTAGTCGGAGCACATCCACAGTCTAGAACAGAGAGAAATAAATGCACCTCTGCTTGCTTGCTTTACTCTAATACAGCCCAGGACCCAACCCCAGGGACTAGTACTGCATCCATCCGGACTGGCCTTTCCACGACAATTAATCTAAGAAAGAAAAAAGCCCCTCCCAGGCATGCCCACGGGCTAGCCTGAGCTAGGCAATCCCTCACAGAACCAACAAGGATTCTGTCCCTTTCTAGGTACTTCACTTTAGGCAAAGACTGTAGCCAGTTTCTTAAGCTCGGAAATGAGTTAATAATAGAATCTGATAGGTTTTCTTGAGGATTTAATGAGGTAATGAATGTAATTATTATGGCTAGCACAATGCCTGACCTGAAACAGATGCTTGGCAGCCACTCGCTCTTACTAATAACGTTTTTATTCAATCAGGGAAGGCAAGTCTAAATGCTGAGGAAGCTCAGGACGAGGGGGGAACATCTGGGGAGGTATGGTGAGCTATTTCTGGTGTTTTTTTTTTTTTTCTTGCTTTCCTGTAATATAGCTCAGGACCCAAATGCCGGAGGATAGTACTACATACATCGGACTGGGTCTTTCCATTTAACCTAAGTCAGAAAAATCTCCCCCAGGCATGCCCACAGGCTAGCCTGATCTAGATCAGTCTAACCTGATCATAGCTGGCACCGCCCCCCACAGCGTAATCCAATACTCTATGATTCAGAAGGTTATAAACGAAAAAGTGGTGGGCTTTCATTACCAACCCTATTAATACCACAATATTTGAGCTATATAAACCAGTAGTATGAAATTGCTGGTATCCCTTAAATCTTGACGATATGAATTATGCTTAGAAATAATGAATATACACACATATTTAGTGTTTTGTTTGTTTTTTTTGCTGTTTTGAGACAGGGTCTCAGTTTCTAGCCCAGGCTGGCCTGAAATAATATATTTTTAGATTAAGTCACTTGCCTGGAGGCCAGCCTAATACTGGCATCTAGTGACATGTCAGTAAAGGCAGAGCATAGGCAGTATGAGCTTTTTACACCGTGATTGTTTCGCAGGAGTGACAGAACTACGAGAACTTCTCGTTCTCCTTGCGCTGCCCTCACTGTTTCATCAGGTTTGTCTAGGAAGCATACGCCTGGTGTTCGGTGCAAGTGGTGGAGTGGGAGGAGGTGAACTGCAGGCTTTATCTCCCTCCGCTGCCTGTCGTCCAATTCTCTGCTTTTCTCTGACTTTCATGAGTGATGAGGTCATCCCAGCGCGAGAAAATCAACTCCTGTCTTTCAGATTTGATGAAGGCCAGCATTGTTCAGTCTGCATAAATAGAGGCCAGACCCATAGAGCCTGAGAGACAAGCGGCTCGCCCTCTAGCGGTTTCACTGGCTAATGCCCGTCACTCTCCGAGGCACTGACAGGAAGGCGGGAGCGTGAGGGCTAAAATGTAAGTTAAAATTAGATCAATAGTCAGCTTGGCTGTCTCAATCAATGCTTCGCAGGGAGAGCATACAACCATCTATTTATAAGCTAAACCCGGTATTATCTTCCTCTTTTAGGACGCAGAGATCCATTACTGCGCGCGGCAGGGGAGAGGATGCTGCGCGGAGGTTCCTGCCACTTTATGGCTCACTGGCTCATGCTACCTCACCAGCCTGGGATGGGACGCTGCTGAAGGACCAGCCTAGCCCGCGGCTCTCCTCTCTGCTCAGAACCGCAGGACCCGGTGCCCCTGCGGTGTCCCCTAACCACTCCCTCCCTCTAGTCAGGTGCTGCAATCGACCACATCCTAATTTTTAAATTGACAGGGTCAAATAGGGAACCTAGCACATGGGTGATTTTTGGGGAGGGGTATAGGGCAAATACATTAAAAATAACAGAACTCGAGGGCCCTCCTACAGAGACAGGGTACACATCAGCTGGATTCTAAACGCAGGCTTGACTGCCCTTTTAAAAGGTTTTCCAACTAGCTCCCCCACTAACCTGAATTATTCATCCTTGCTCAGGCAAATGTTGCTGTCAATAGCTGAGGTTCCTCCTCCTCCTCCTCCTCCTCCTCCTCCTCCTCCTCCTCCTCTTCCCCATCAAAACAGGAATAGATATAGATTTGTGTAGCAGACCAGTGCAGTTCTTATGTTAAGGTCTGGGAGAGGTGGAACTAACTCCATTAGCCCCAGTCGGCCCCCAGGAAGGTATCCCTGATATACATAACAGATCTACAGGAAGCTATTGTGTTGATGTGGTTAAATTGCAGTTTTTCAAATGAGAGAGAGAGAAAAAAACAGAGACAGAACAGAGAGAGAGAGAGAGAGAGAGAGAGAGAGGCAGAGACAGAGAGACAGAAAGAAACAGAGACAGGGAGAGGAGGGACAGGGACAGAGAGAGAGAATTTGATTTGGCACCCTCACAATGCAAGATCAAACCATAATTTTTCAGAAAAAAATCTTGTCTTGTATATATATGTATATATTGTATATATATATATATATATACACATATATATGTATATATGTCATATTCTAACTTTTGTTTTTCTGTATCTGGAATTTTTCTTTCATAAGCATGTACTATTTTTATGATAGAAAAACTTTAAAGGCCCAAAGAACTTTAATATTAGCATAAATGTACGTTAAATATATTTTTAGAGTGGATCTATTAGCTGCTATATCATTTGACATAAAAGGCTTTTGAACTAAAGATAGGAACTGTTGTATTCTTTATTTAGAAATAGTATCTTCCGTCCCCTTCCAATTCTTGCTGGCTTACCTCCAAAACTCTCCGCACCTGTCACTTCCTCGCCATCTCTGCCGCTCCTCTCGGGGACAAGCCACCATTCATCAGCTTTCACCTGGGTCCCCAAAATATCTTGTCGGCAGTTTCTACTTCCACCTTCCCCCAAAGAGGGGCTTCACTTGCCACTGGAGCAACCAGATTGCTCTTTTAAAATGCAAATCAGATATTCCTTTCTTCCTTTTTGAAGCCTCCCTTGGCTTCTCCCTGGGCCTTGGTTAGACGATGTTCTTTCCCATAGCCAGAATGTAGTCTGCTGGGGTTTATCTTCAGGGTCACCTTGACGGGGCTTGGAATGACCCGGTCATTCCAAGGGGAGCTGTGTGTCCCCTGGATGTGTCTGCTTCCAGAGAGGTTTAACTGAGGAGCTGAGATGTGTCATGAAGGCAGGTGGCATCATTCCATGGGTTGGGGTCTCTGGCTGAATAATCAAGGGAGACTGGAGAAATGGCTCGGGCAGTTAAGAGGGATTCCTGTCCTTGCAGAGAAACCAGGACAGTTCCCAGGACCCATGTGGGACCTAACAATCTCCTGTAACTCTGATGCTACTGGCACTTAAGTTTAATGAATACATACGTACACACAGACACACCCATACACGTAATTTAAATAATGAGCATGCACATTCTCTGTTTTCTGACAGAGGACACAATATTATTCATATATTCATATATGGGTGTGTAGCCTCCCCTCATGCTCCCTGGGCCATACTTTCCCATACCATTCTTCAAACAGTGATCAACTACGATGACTATTTCCTTAGGTTGTCTTTCTATCTGACCACAGACACAAGAAGAGTAATGAGTGTGTGTGCCCTCTGGCTACTGCCTACCCTGCTGCATCTCAGACAGCACTGGAGTTCGGCTCCACCACAGCACATTTTCATCATTTCTCCCTGGGGCTCGAACCTTCCAGCTCCTTCTTCCTCCAGTTCCAGCCCTGGATTTTCCCTCTCTGTAAATGACCTTGGGTATCAGACAGTCTCAAAGCGCCTCACATCATTCTGCTCTGAGCCCTTCTGCCTCTCCAAACCATAACCATGTTGTTTTGTTTTAACTCACAATGCTTTATTTTATATAGATGGATTGATTGATTGATTGATTGACTGACTGTGTGTGTGTGTGTGTGTAGTGTGTGTGTGTGTGTGTGTGTGTGTGTGTGTGTGTGTATTAGTACACATGTGTAGGTCCAAGGGCAACGTGTGGGAGTTCATTTTCTTTTTCCACTATGTGAATCCCAGGGATCAAATTCAACTCTCCAGGTTTTGAGACGAGTGCCTTTACAGAATGAGCTACCTCCTCAGACAAGCTTTTATTTATTTAAAACATATCAATGTTCTACCATTGCAATTTAGTTTGTTCTCACCCATTACAGTACAAGCCCATGTCTTCCCTGTTCTCGACCTTCTCTTTGGGTTCTAGGATAATGCCTGGCATTCAACAAGTATTTGTTAAACGGATTATTGAGTGTGATTTCCTAGTCACTGGCTTCTAAATGCTACTTGTAATATTCTGAGTATTCGCCTTTGAATTTTAAATTTATTTTCATGCCCATATGCTTCCTCTTCTCAAGTGTGAACTCCATGAGGTGGGATCACATTTAGTTCATTTCATTTTCTACTGCCTTATGGAGTCTGGCACATTACAGGTGTTTAATATATTTGTTGCATAAAAATTGCAGTAAGGGAATGGATGATATGTTGACTCAATGTGACCTTGTCCCAGGTCTAACCTTTCACCAGGGAAGACGAGAGGAATACTGATGCCCAAAGGGATAGATTGCCACTTTGATCCCTTTCTCCTTCTCGCACACTTGTTTGCTATATTTTCAAAGGATATCCTTATCTTTGTTATTTTATTTGATCTTCATGCCAGCTCGTATCTAGGAACAGAGGCTCGGGGTATTAACTGACCTGCTCAAGCTTACCCAGATAAAATGAAGCAGACAGAGCTGTAGGATGCTAATTTCGTATACTTGCAAACCAGCATTTGTGAATAGCTTCCTTCCTCAACCACATTTGTGGTTCAAATGGAATCCTAAATTCAAAACGTCTTCAATCAGGTCTAACACATCCCAGGCTCCCAATAAATGGCCCTTCCTTCCTCTTAGTTACACAACAGTTGTTCTGTCTCATCAAACCATCCCCACAAAGTGCTTCTATAGACACGTCATTCTTTCCCAGGCTAGACTGACCTTTCAAATCCTCCTAATGGTATAATTTTAGTGTGTAATATTAATTAAATATGTTCACAGGGCTGAGCCATATTAAAGTGGGTTGTTGTTCCCTGACAACTGATTGCTCTTTTAATCTTAACTCTGAATATACATCACCGAGTATGTTCAACATACACTGGTGAAGACCTAGTGTCTCTTAATTCTGAATCATCATCTAGGGCTATGTGAAAAAGGAGCTAGCACACCCAGAGCCAGATCTTGTCGGTTTTAACAAAGCAGCAGTCATAGCACACAGCCAGGGAGGATGAGTGATGCACAAAATTAGTTTTGCTATAGACAAAACAAATTAGAAACCCATTTGAATCATTCATTCATTTGCGCATTGACTTGTTAAGTGTGTTTAGCATCCCAAGCATTGTACTAAGTTTAGGAATAGAGAGACAAGCAAAAATAGAGTGACTATCTACTGATTTGGCTTGAGTAAAAACATCGACTTGAAACATAGGATCACCCAACAGACTTCTTCTATGCAATGAGAGCGTGAAATAAGAAATTGGCTTAGCTCAGAATCTTCAGAGGTGAATTTCTTGAGTAACTGATGAGTAAGCTAATATATATATATATTGAGTCCAACATGGGTCAAGACTCTAATGATTAGTAAAAATCCAGAACGAGGAGGAAATGATGGAATAACTAAATAGCCATAGTGGTCACGTTTCCAATAAAGTTTTGAATATTTTATATGTGTTTGGGTAGTTGTCTAGATGGTGAGCATTGTAACAGTGGTTATAAACAGAAATTCACGACTTTAGGAGCTTACTTTCTGGTGGGATAAGGCGTGCAAGAAATTTACACAAGGTTAAAATAGCAAAGAGTGTTAAATTGTTATTTTTATTATGGAGAAAAATAAGCCAAGGAAGGGAGAGAAGAAATGGGTTTGGGTGGGGTAATGAGATGTTACAGAGAGCTTGAGTGCCCTCCAAATTACACCCCAGGCCTCAAGTGATAAAGAAACACGGGATGGGAGTGGGTGACTAGAGAGTGAAGAGCTCCTTGGAAAGATGCTTCTACCAGTACAATGACTCTGTGACTACCATGGCCCTAAATGGTGATGTACTCAAGAACATGTGTAGCCCACGTGTCTAGAGTAAGAGCATGCCAGGCAGTACTGACCAGGTTGGGATACCAAGACCCTAGTGGGTCTGCAGCGTCTTACAGACGATTCTGAAGTACTTGGATATTTCTTCCAGAGAAAAGAGGAATGATCAGAGGCCTTTGAGAGAAAGACCAACATCATCCCACTTATGTATTTATAGTCTCTGGGAATGTGTGAGAGTTTCCTCATTGTGCTCTAGGCATTAACGTAAGCATTTTCCCAATTCTGAAGTGTGCCCATTTTACAGACGGGAGAAGTGGGGCATACAAAATTCAAAGATCATTCTCAAAGTTGCGGATTCACAATGGACCGAATTGGAGTTAAAAGCCAATTCCACTCTACACCTAAGCTGCTGCCCCAGTGGTAGAGAGACTCTTGGGAGGGGCTGGGTGGGGAGTGGGTTAGCGAGTCCTAATAAGAACCACCATTTATTCTGGGTCCACCAGTCCTTGCCCTGTATTTTTCTTTCAGTCTATTTTATTCTCACACTAACTCTATCAGAGGAGTATAGCTGCTTTTTCTGCTAGAGACGAAGAAACTAAGACATGGGAGAATATGCCAAGATCCTAAGTTCTAACAATTAATGCTTAGAAATTAAAAATTCACATCCAAGGTACTTCTTCTCCAAAGCTAATGCCCTATTGCCTTCTAGATAACAATTTCAAAGCTCAAAATAGTTGCCTCATAAATAATTGAGAAATGATTAAAAATAAATTGTGTTAAATTTATTCTATTTTCTCCCCCACTTAATAATGTCTTGGGTAGCCCAGGCTGACCTCAACCTCACTGTGTATCCCAGGATACCTCTGAACACCTGATCTCTTGCCTCCACCTCCCAAGTGCTAAAGCAGAGAGACTGTGAATTAGATAGCAGCTTGGCTTATATAGTGAAATCCTGTCTCAAAACAAAATGCAATCTGATCTTGTCTTCTCTCTGAGTTAAATATGCCACATTTCACAAGCCATTAAGCTCATTTGATGAGTTCTTGTTGTGAGAATTTGTGATTTAAAACAGATTTTAGTTTTTACCCACTTGCATTCTTATTTGAAATTCTTAATCTTTTAACCCAGATTTACTTCTCCCTTTTTTTTCCCTTTAATAGGATAACATTAATTATTTTAAAGTTGTTTTTTGAGATGTAAGTGAGCCTACTACTATTGTTAGGACTCTCTCTCTCTCTCTCTCTCTCTCTCTCTCTCTCTCTCTCTCTCTCTGGTGTGTGTGTGTGTGTGTGTGTGTGTGTGTGTGTGTGTATGCACATGTGTGTATGTGCATTTAGTTCATTCCGCGTGTGCAAGTGTATGCACTTATGCACACTCATAAAGATCACTCATAAAGATGTCACAAGTTAACATTTTGGCTAGTCTGGCTTGCCAGTGAGCTCCTGGAATCCACCTGTCTCCAGCCCACAATACTGAGATTAAAGGGATGCAGCCATGCCCAACTGCTTGCATGGGTGTTGGAATTTGAATTCAGGTCTTTTCATTTTAAGAGCAAGCACATCTACCCACGGAGTTTCTTCCTTACCCTCCATGATTTGTTTTTTTGTTTATTACTTTTAAAACCTATTTAGTTGATCTTAATATGTATGAATGTTCTGCCTGCACGTATGTCTGTGCACCAAGTGGATGCTTGGTGCCTACCAGAAGATGGCATCAGAGCCCCTGGATCTGGAGTCACAGATGGTTGTGAGCCTGCACATGGGTGCTGGAGATTGGGCCGGGATCATCCTGGAAAACCAGCAAGTGCTCTATGGTCTGCTTTTACACCCTTGACTGTGGAACCCATCATTGCTTCTCATCTCATGCCAATAAATCTGAGCCGTGTTACAGGTATCAGGAAGGAAATCCAAACCAAATGGACCAGCTAACCAAACAGCTGTAGAAATGTCCAGCTATAGAAATGATGGAGTCTCGTTAGCCAGGCCATTTCCTTTTCTCTGGAGTCCAGACAGACAGAAGTTATGTTAGGTCTGAGGTTGGCTTGAAGTTTGGGGCAAACTGAATGCACCTCTGAGCTAACTCTGGCTTTGCCAAGGTCACTTTGGGACTTTTCATGGGAAATCTAGCAGGACCCTTAGCCCTCAAAGTAGTTCTGCTCTTCAGGCCTTTCCAGATTCTGTATTCTGCACCAGCTCACAGTGTGGCGCATGGTTCAAGGGGAATTGTTTTGCACTTATATTTGAAACCCATATTCCTGGTGGGACTTCATTTTTAAGCACTACAGATTATAGGAGATGTCACTCTGTCTTTCGAGATCTAGTCAAGCCTTCCTCCACTCTGAACATGGAGGGGGAGTGGGAGGGGAGGCCAGTGGATTTGCACTTTTCAATTTGCTAGTTCATTATGCCACTTCCCTGCCTTGAGCAAATCTTTTTCTGGTCTCTCATCCATTCGGCTGAGCCCTTCTTCTTGGCCTGAATCTAATCTTTGGTCTCTAAATAAGCAAGCGCTCTCTGGAAAGCAGCTAGTTGATGCTTCTGACCTTCTGATTTGAGTTCAGGTCTTATGTGTCTTTCGTGATGTTTGCAATTTACCCCTGTTTTCTTCTCCTTGGCTGTAAAGAATATGTTAGCAGCCTACGTCCACCTACACTCTAAGCAGGACAGAAAGTCCATTTCAGCTATATTGTAAGGATCAGACGTTTTTACAGTTCAAGCAGATTTTGGCATTTCCATAGCACATGTACTTCCTTGGGCAAACAGGCAAATATAGCTTTGACATAGTGAGATATTCAAGGCTCAAAGCTAATAAGCCTGAGATCATCCATGAGGTGGGTCTGATCCACATCTCACTTTTCAAGAGGAGAAAAAGAAGAGTAAGGGACAGAAAGAGAGAATGCAGTATGGAAAAGAACTTGTCCTATGCAGGAGGCAGGCAGAAATTCTGGAGTCCTTGCTGCAGCAGTCCAGGGACCCTGCCTTTGGAGATTCCTGTAGAAAAAGAAGGCTGAGTTCCCAGTCAACTATTCAACACTTGCCTACCTCCACCTTGTTTGAAAACAGGATTTAAAAATGCATCACCAATGATAAGACCTAGTGTGGAGACTGTTACGGATGTGGTATAGAGGGTAGACTGTAAGAGGTAGGGAAGCTAACAGACATAGAAGATTATGACCCTGGGCAGAGGAATATTTATAGCTGATGGAGTTCCAGGACTAGGAGAATTGTGGGCTTATGAATTACAGAGTAACTGAAGCAAGAGCTGGGCCCTTGTTCCTTGAAAACATAAAAGTGAGTGTTTTAGTCTTTCCTATATGGAGTTTATCAGTGTCAAGTCTTCCTGCCCATGATTATTAAACTGGTGCAGAGGGGGAAAGGGAAGGAGAAGAAAATACAAGATCACTGACGAGTGACACCTTCTTGTGAAGCCCCTTTTGTTCCCATCAGCACACCCTGTTACTATAGACAGCTCCCATCTCACAAGAGAGGTAGGAAAAAATAATTGAATTCAAATAAAAAGAAAATCATGAGAAGATACTCTATGCAAAAAAGTATTTTGTGTTTAATCTTCAATATGATTGATTTGTTTAAGATTTTTGTGGTATTCTACACCTTTCTGTTCTTGACTGAAATTTTATGTCTCTGCTCAAGCCTGGAGGAGAGGTTGCTAAGCAATTTAACAACATAAACAAGCAAGAGAGGTGTTCAGAGCCAATGAGAAGCAGTCTGTTCTTATATTCTTAGGTGAACAAACTGTATTTAAAGATATTATTGCATTATTGCCTGCATGCAAATGTACTGCTATTTCTAAATGAATTGCATCTCTTTTTGGAGAGAGGCTGCCTACTGGCCATCATATAGCAATTCCAGTGATTAAAAGTGTTCCCATTTCCTTAAAAATATCAACAATTGATGATAGCTTGCATAGTACGATGAGCCAGGCACGATCCTAGGCAAGGGACACTTCACAAAAGCCATTTCATTTAATCTTTATAATATTGGGAGGTAACAGCATATGGTATCTGTCCTTTTAGTGCATGAGGAAATTATTAATGGAGTAATATGTCAAGGATCATGCAACAGGTAGATCCCAGTATCGGTTCATTTAAGCATGATCCTTCAGCGTCTTCAAAGAGTGCAAATGTTTCTATTTGATTGGTGGTTAACCCAGTTGCCTGGCTTATAACCAAGACTCACCTTCCTTCTTTCTCAGCTAGAGGCCTTGGTGACCAGTCTTTTCTTTCAGTCAACGGGTAGTTAGACTGCATTTGGTGAAGTTTGGAAAACAGTAGTTTGGGGAAGCAACACTCATATGGTGTCTATAGCAGCTCCTCTGTTGGTTTCCAGTACATCACCTTTCTAATTGCATATCCAGAGTCAATTAACTTTGGTAATTTTCATCTATAAAATTGGAATAATATTAGCAACCTTGCAAAGTTGCTGGGGAAATGAGATTCTATAATGTAAAGTGCCCTGCTCAATGCAGAAAGCTGATAGCATTTGTCAGATACGAATTCCCTTCTGCATCCTTTCCTGTCATTCATGCATGAGGTGCTGGATCTGTCTTCAGAGTTGGCAAAGTGTCTAAGAGAATTCTAAGTGCCTTGGTTTGACATGCAGACTTCGTCCTAACTTTGGAAGGATTGTGAGACGATGAACTAAGTAGTTTTCCTGTTTGATGTAATGATGTTCGGATCTCCATACCATCTCCCACCCCTACCAAAGAGATTTCATGATGACACACTGAAGATATCGGAGACGCAAGAGTTCTGCTTCGGTACCTTCAATTGGAGTCATTTGGAAGTAAAGGGCTCTTCTAGACTGGGTCATCTTTTTCTGCTAGGATGGATTTGATTGCTTTGACAAGCTCAAGCCACTCGCCTCCAGGTGGAGCTGCATGAGAGAGAGAGAGAGAGAGAGAGAGAGAGAGAGAGAGAGAGAGAGAGAGAGAGAGAGAGAGAGAGAGAGAGTGTGTTGATGGAGGAAAGCAAAATAGGTTTGTTCCCCCAGAGAACCAGCCAGGGGAAGATACAATGAAACAAGAAATGGTGCATGATCCTAGGGGATTTGCTGGGAAGAGAAGTGACATGTGAACTCATTCAGCTGGTTTAATTCCGCAGGAAGCTGAAGAGACTACCAATGTGTTTGGCCAGCCCAGCAGGGTAGGATGCAAAAGAAATGAGACAAGAGTCCCCACGGAACTGACAGTCTGGGAGTGGCTGCTTACTGACACAGGGCTGAACCCCAGAAGACCATGTAACTCAGCGATGAAACTGAGATGCAGGTGAAAGTATGGTTTCTAAGGTCAGAGAGAGGCTATTAACCTTGTGTGTGCTGTTATCTCCCAGGCACTGAATTAGATGACTCAAATAAAGGAACTCATTCGATTTAATCCTAAAAACAAACCTTTGACATGAGAGCCAGTTCTGATGGGGGAGGAAATTGAAGCACAAAGATTAGATACTCTGCCGGTGATCCAACCGCAAGTGAGATTTAGGATGCAAAGCTGAATGTGACCGTAAGGAATGCTGAGCTCTCTGAAGCCATGCAGCCTTTTGCTAGTTATATGACTAAGTTCTTCCTACTGTACCTCAGTCTCCCCACATGACAAATGGACTGCCAAACTTGGACATAGCATACTGTTTGGGGTTGACACTTGGCTTGTACTTCCTTTCAAGCAATCTGCCCCTCACTTTAGTCCCTAATAACTGAGCACTTCTGTTATCCAATCGCATGACCCTATCTCTAAATGGAGGATGCTCAGACTAGGGTGGGCTTAGGGCCCAAGGGAGGGGAGATTAAAACCAGAGAGTGAGAGATACTATTGCTATATCAGTTTTGTTTCTCCTGGGCATAATCCCAGTGAGCCCATGTTATAACCTTACAGTAACCCCTCACCCCATTCTGCCCTGTTTTCTTGGACTAAATTGAGTTTCTGTTACCTGAGACCAACAAATCCCTAAATAGGACAAATGCGTTTCTCATTTTGAGGAATCCATGAGATAAGGTAAATTACAAAGGGCAAAGTTGATGAGACCACAGCTATTTTATCTTTGTGAGTAAAATAGCAATTTGGTTTTTATAATTGGGTTCCAAGGCTTCTTGGTTCATGGAATGTTTCATTATGTCCGAAGAAGGACATGCATAAATTTCCCTTCTGTGTGTCCTGCAGGGAATAATGAACATAGTTGATAGTCATGTCAAAAATCAAGTCTTAGAGTCATCGGGTTCTTTACATTTGAGATAAGTCAAAGGGCTCAAGCCTGGTCATTTGATAAGTACTTTAAATTGGGTTTTCACCGGAGCCAGACAGCACCTTTCAAAATCTTCTCTAGGGACTGAGTGTGGCTGAGTGACAGAAACTCCCCTGAATGACTGGCTGGCCACGCTGCTCTCTCTACCTGTGTGATCATGGTTCTGAGAGAGGTTTGACCAAGGAGACTTCCTGTTTGGTTTGGTTCGCTTACATTTCTGCTCTGTGTCACTCAAGATCCCCGAAGCACCCGCACAAGCGTACAAACATGGCGGGAGAGAAAGTACTGCCTCTCTGGAAGGGAAATGACTGCAAGCTTCACTCTGGGTTATTCAGTACTGGCTTTGAAAAGCACATATCCATACATGTTTGGGGGTTGGGGTGGTGGCTTTGAGTATGTTTGGGGCCAGACAACAACCAGTCGCTTAGGTTAGTTCTTCTTTCACACTGTGGATCCCGGGGGTTGAATGAGACCCTCAGGGTTGGCAGCAAGTGCTTTTATCCATTGAGCCTTCTCTCTGGCCCTTATCCTAGACACTTTGCCTCTGGGTTGATGAGTCCATGCTGAGCTTATGAAGTAGGTTGCAAACGACACACTCTCTGCTGGTATTTTACCTGCCGCCCGGCAGGTTGCATCTTGTTTTATTTATCATGGAACTCGGGGTGCCAACTCTCTCTTTGTCTCATAATCATTTCAGTATCTCCAGGGTGAAGATGGGGCCAGTGGACCCCATCCTGGACCCCATCCACGTTTTTTTCTGGGGATTCCTTCGGACCTCGCATTCTCTGCCGCACAAAGGCAGTGGCAGCAGCGCATTTCTGTGAGGGTTTCTTTGCCTGTGGCTGCTTTATTACTTAATGCAGACCATGTAAATTACCTGTCAGAGGGTTGCCAGTGGGCAAACTCACTCCGAATTGTAACTGAATATGCACATGATCAGTCTGTCTACCGGCTCTTTCTCCCACTCTTTCTCTCAGTGACCTCGTCTATTCGCATTACTTATGATTATTTTTTAAAGTGTCTTCTGGGGGGTTGGTACTCTTAGGGAGTCTATCCTCTAGACAGTGTGGACTTACTGCAGGGGGACTTTCAGGAGAAGGTCAAGGGGCACAGATGGGGTGTCCCATAGACACCATGGTGGCTTTTAAGCCAAGCGATTTCTCAGATGGAGATGTTGAGTCTAACTTTGTGATTTGTTCCCTACAATTAGGAGTGACATCAGTAGAGAATATAACATCATATCATACTGTGGATTCTATTGGAGATGTCAGAGAAAAGTCTTTCGGGG
This sequence comes from Mus pahari, assembly GCF_900095145.1. NCBI lineage: Eukaryota > Metazoa > Chordata > Mammalia > Rodentia > Muridae > Mus > Mus pahari. The sequence continues at coordinate 44,219,020 of NC_034601.1, read as the reverse complement.
ATAGCTTTCCACATGGCGTGTGGGGTAGGAAAGGTCTTTTGCTTGCCTGTCCTGTGGGATAGAATCTTGATGGCAAAGATCAGGCTGTGGATCTCAGTGGTTAAGAGCACCGGCTTCTATTGAAGAGGACATGGGTTCAACTCCCAGAACTTACGTGGCAGCTCACAACAACCTGTAACTTTAATTCTAGGGGACCTGACACACTTTTATGGCTTCTAAAGGCATCAGGCACACACGTACTGCACAGACCTACATGCGGATAAACATTAACACAATCAAATATAATTTTAAAAAAATCAGGTTGCATTTACCTGATCAGTTATAGATGCACCATATAAGCATGGGTTTATCTAGGACTTGATAAATAAATGTCTGCTTCGACAGTGGATGAAAAATCCTTCAAGTATGAAGCAATGTCAGTCATTAATTCTTCCTAATATCGCCCTTGTGAGGTCATAAGTCAAACTCAGTTTTATCAAGCTCTCACGATATGCAAATACGGTTTCCAGCTCCATCCAATACTGTTCCTGTCTATGGTTTGGCTGTCAAAGTGCTTCTGTGGGTTCCAATGGGTGAGCTGGTAGCACCGTTGGAGGCTGTAGAGCCCTTGGACTGAAAGAATGCTGAGGGTAGGATGCGGGAGATAGGGTTACGAAGATGACGCCTGCATCTGGTTCTATGTGGCCTCCTGTTTTCTGATCCTCTAAGATGCTAACAGGTCACACTACAAGGTGCAGTAGCACAGAGCCTCAGAAGGAGCAGCCCTAGGTATCCCTTCCTGTCACAGTGAGCCCTATCCTCTGCACTATGAATCACAGTAAAACGTTTAAGTTACTTCTGTTTGGGTATTTCGCCGCAGTGATGAGAACAGTACTGTGTTTGGTCTGAAGGAAAATGACTCCTATAGGCCCATAGGGAGTGGCACTCTCAGGAGGTGTGGCTTGTGGGAGTAGGTGTGGGCTTATTGGAGGAAGTGTCTCCCTGAGGGTGGGCTTTGGGGTTTCCCCTTCTGCTGCCTGCAGGGTTGTAAAACTCAGCTAGCTCTCCAACAGCATGTCTGCCTGCAAGCCACCATGCTTCACTCCATGACAACAATGGACTAAACCTCCAAACTGTAAGCCAGCCCCAATTAAATGTTTTTTTTTTCTGTATTAGAGTTGTGGTGGTCATGGAGTCTCTTCACAGCAGTAAAACCGTAACTAAGCCAAGTAAGTACTCATACAAGCACGGATGTAGTTAACTCACCAGGCAGGCTATGTGTCTGTAAGTTTTTGCCTGACTTTACATAGAAAGAAACTGAAGCTCACAGAGAGGTTAGGGAACTCTCCAAAGGTGGCCCTGCTGGCAACTGGAGGAGATGGGATGCAAATCCAGTTGTCTCATTTCAGATCCGTGCAGTGAGACACAACCTCAGCATGGGTGTTGTAGACAGCAAGGAACACATGATGGATGTGGGACTGTGAAACCGGAGATCCTTCTGCGATTAAAGGAATAATTGCTGCTTCCACGGGGTTGGGACTTCTCTGTGTCAGATCTGTTGCCCCTCGATGTGGATGTCATACTGTTTTTGCCAAGGGCAACCTATGCCAGAACGATGGATGCTGTGCACCCTGCTTGCAATATGGAGATTATTCTCTACCTCAGTTCCTGAAATTTCTTGTGTTTCTCTTTAAATCTATTCCTTTCCTGCAGATTTCTATGGTGACTGGCTCCCCCCAACACTTTCTGCAAAATACCTGCTTCTAATTGCCAAGCCATGCCTCTCTCTGGGTTTGTTTACATGACACTTCGGCTCTGTCTGCTTAGAACTCTGCCCTGTCTGGCCTGTTTGCAATTCTCTCCTCTATTAGCATTCTCTGCTACATCATGGCTGTGAAAAGAGCCCTATCTCCCTGCCTTTGCTACAAGGAAACATTTTAATATTGGAATCTCAGTTGAAATGTGAATGTCCCATGGTTACCTCTATGATATAATTAAATCTCTCCTGTAATAATAGCTCTGGAATATTCTGATTTGTTATAAAAACTCCTATACACAATATGAAGTGCAGGTAATACAGGAAATAAGAGTGATTTCTGCCATGGACACAGAGTGATAAAGAGGAATGAACATGGCTCAGATAGACCTTACTGCACATCCCAGTTCCAATGTGTACTGTGTGGCATCATATTTCTATCTCTATCACCTATCTATCTATCTATCTATCTATCTATCTATCTATCTATCTATCTATCTATCTATCTATCTATCATCCATCCACACATATATAGAAGTCTTATGAGCTTTTCTCTTCCATAAAACATAATAATATAATATGTTGTATTATATGTTTTCATGTTCATGTGGATACATGGATGTGTACATGCATATGCACACATGTTGAGACCAGGTGCCAAACAGTATAAAAGTATCTTTTACCTGCCTGATGTAATTGTGGTCGGGGAGGCTTACTGCCTGCATCTGCTAACCTAGACCTAGTCCTGGAAGCTTCTAAACTCTGTACAATCTAATCTGGGCCTAGAATGTTTTCATCCTCTGAGACTTGCGCTGAATATAAACTCACCTTTTCTTGTTCTTTCTGAACTCTGGCTGGCTGGTTCAACTCAGCTGTTCTGGCTCATACTCCTCTCCAGGCTGACTGATTAAACCTGGCTTCTCTCGTTTGGCCTCTCCTGAATTGCTCTACTTGGCCTCATACTATCTCTGGCAATCTGTTCTAATCTTCTGGTCCCTTCTCATTCTCTGGCTTGATCTGTCCTCACCTGTGTCCAGCTTGTTCTCTTCAATCTGCCTCTGTAAAACTCTCCTGGTAAAGCTGCCTCCTTCTCCCACTCTGTCCTCTCTTCTCTCTTCTCTCTTCTCTCTTCTCTCTTCTCTCTCTCTCTCTATTTCAAATCTACTGTCCTGCTCTACATGAGAGGCTGAGCCACACCCTAACTAGAAATGTATTCAAATGTCCTATAACAGAAAACAGGTGCCTTCCTCAATTAATTTACAATTTTCTTTTCTTTTTCCTTTTTTATTAGATATTTTCTTTATTTACATTTCAAATGCTATCCTGAAAGTTCCCTATACTCTCCCCCCATGCTGTTCCCCTACCCACACACCCCCCCTTCTTGGTCCTGGCATTCCCCTGTACTGGGGCATATAAAGTTTGCAAGACCAAGGGGCCTCTTTTCCCAATGATGGCTGAATAGGCCATCTTCTGCTACATATGCAGCTAGAGACACGAACTCTGGGGGTACTGGTTAGTTCATATTGTTGTTCCACCTATAGGGTTGCAGACCCCTTCAGCTCCTTGGGTACTTTCTCTAGCTCCTCCATTGTGG
>NC_034601.1:44214416-44215680 GCF_900095145.1 Mus pahari | reverse complement strand
CTGTAGATTGCTTTTATTATGTTTAGGTATGGGCCTTGAATTCTTGATCTTTCCAAGACTTTTATCATGAATGGGTGTTGGATTTTGTCAAATGCTTTCTCAGCATCTAACGAGATGATCATGTGTTTTTTGTTTTTGAGTTTGTTTATATAGTGGAATACATTGATGGATTTCCGTATATTATACTATCCCCGAATCCCTGGGATGAAGCCTACTTGGTCGTGATGGATGATTGTTTTGATGTGTTCTTGGATTCGGTTTGCATGGATTTTATTGAGTATTTTTGCATCGATATTCATAAGGGAAATTGGTCTGAAGTTCTCTTTCTTTTTTGGATCTTGTGTGGTTTGGGTATCAGAGTAATTGTGGCTCCATAGAATGAATTGGGTAGAGTACCTTCTGTTTCTATTTTGTGGAATACTTTGAGGAGAGTTGGAAGTAGGTCTTCTTTGAAGGTCTGATAGAACTCTGCCCTAAACCCATCTGGTCCTGGGCTTTTTTTGTTTGGGAGACTATTGATGACTGCTTCTATTTCTTTAGCAGAAACGGGACTATTTAAATTGTTAATCTGATCCTGACTTAATTTTTTCTACCCTGTATCTGTCTAGGAAGTTTTCCATTTCATCCAGGTTTTCCAGTTTTGTTGAGTATAGTCTTTTGTAGTAGGGTCTGATGATGTTTTGGATTTCCTCAGCCTTTGTTGTTATTTTCATTTCTGATTTTGTTAATTAGAATACTGTCCCTGTGCCCTCTAGTTAGTCTGGCTCAGGGTTTATCTATCTTGTTGATTTTCTAAAAGACCCAACTCCTGGTTTGGTTGATTTTTGAATAGTTCTTTTTGTTTCCACTTGGTTGATTTCAGCCCTGAGTTTGATTATTTCCTGCTGTCTACTCCTCTTAGGTGAATTTGCTTCCTTTAGTTCTAGAGCTTCTAGGTGTGCTGTCAGGCTGCTAGTATATGCTCTCTCTAGTTTCATTTTGGAGGCACTCAGGGCTATGAGTTTTCCTCCTTAGACTGCCTTCATTGTGTTCCATAAGTTTGGCTATGTTGTGGCTTCATTTTCATTAAACTCTAAAAAGTCTTTTATTTCATTATTTATTTCATCTGTGACCAAGGAATCATTGAGTAGAGTGTTGTTGAGTTTCCATGTGAGTGTTGGCTTTCTATTATTTATGCTGTTATTGAAGATCAGCCTTAGTCTGTGGTGATCTGAAAGGATGCATGGGATAATTTCAATATTTTTGTATGTGTGGAGACCTGTTT
>NC_034601.1:44203530-44210936 GCF_900095145.1 Mus pahari | reverse complement strand
CAGCTCTCTCCTGAGTCTCAGTGGTCAGAGTACTCTCCTCAGGCAAGCTCTCCTCTTGCAGGGAAGGTGCACAGAGGTCTGGCGTTCAGACCTGCCTCTTGGCTGAAGATGTAGGCCCTAAACGGGGCCTGTCCCAGAAGATGTGTCACCTCTGCAGTTTGCACACTCACCTGTACAGACTAGTCTCCGAGGGACCCGGGACACAAGATGGCTCTCTCACCTGCTTTGGTGGACTGAGCTCTCCAGGTGGTCAACTCTCCTCTGGTGGCGAAAGTGCCTGGATGTCTGGAGCCTGAAATGGGGTCTGTCCCAGAAGCTGTGTTGCTTCTTCTGCCTGTCTCAGAAGCTGTGTCGCTTCTGCAGTCCACACTCTCACTGGCGCAGACTGGTCCCTGAGTGACCCAGAGCACAAGATGGCTCCCTCACCTGCTCAGGCAGTGAGAGCCTTCCTGGTCAAACACCTCTCTCCTCTGGCGGGGAAGGTGCCTGGATATCTGGATATCCCCGAACTCACACCGGCGCAGACTGGTCCCCGAGTGACCTGGAGCACAAGATGACTCCCTCACCTGCTCAGGCAGTGAGCTAAAATTTTCTTTTTCTTTTTTTATTTTTTATTTTTATTTTATTTTATTTTATTTTATTTCATTTCATTTCATTTTATTTTTCGAGACAGGGTTTCTCTGTATAGCCCTGGCTGTCCTGGAACTCACTTTGTAGACCAGGCTGGCCTCGAACTCAGAAATCAACCTGCCTCTGCCTCCCGAGTACAGGGATCAAAGGTGTGCGCCACCACGCCCGGCTCAATTTTCTTTTTAAAACAGAGTCTATGAGTGAGTCTGGAGCTTACTGTTTGGTCAGAGGGGATGGCCAGTGAGTTCCTTGGATATGCTTGTTTCTATCACATCTCTAGGGTCTGGGTCACAGGTGACATGCCACCACACCTGACTTTTTTATTTGAGTTCTAAGGAGCTAAATGTAGGTCTTTATGCTTTTTTAACGGGCACTTTACCTACTGAGTCATCTTCCCAGCACCCACAGAACTTAAACACAATTATTCACTTAGCTGGGAAAGGAAGCAAGTGCTATTGTGTGTGTGTGTGTGTAGGGGTGGGGGGTCAGAGAACAGCTTGCAGAGGTTGCTCTCTCATCTACCCTGTGGACTTTGGGGTCATACTTAGGCAAAGAGGCTTGTCTGCAGATGCTCTCCTGGCTGAGCCGTCTTTCTGGCCCTGAACTCATTGAGGATGAGAAACTGGCAGATATGACAGGCTCCATATGGACTAGGTACGGCAGTATTTTTCTTTTCTTTCACTAAATGTCCTATACTGCTGATACTTAGCATTTGTACTTCATCTCTCTGGTACTTACTTTCCTAATTTAAAAAATTTGATGTGAGCCAGGAGGACCTCTGTAAATCCAAGGGCAGCCCGACCTGTATAGCAAGACCCTGTTTCAAAATAAATAAAAGAAGAGGAAGAGGAGGAGGAGGAGGAGGAGGGAGGAGGAGGAGAAGGGTATTGCCAATTTCCCATAGGCCTTAGGCCTTGGTTTTGACATTCACTAAGGACATCTATCCTTTACACATTCACTTAAGGCTCCTGCAGTCAATCAAATGTTTACACTAATTTGCATATGCAAGTATATGGGTGTTTAATGTGCTACACCCACGTTGGACTCTGCTTAACTTTCTGCTCCTTAGAGCTACTGATCTCAAATGCAAATTCAAGGAGAAGCTGTACTCAGCTCTTCCAGATACATTACCTAAAAAACATGTATTTAACAATTCCTGGTGCTTTTGTTGGCTCATCTCTCAGGAATGCACAACTGTCCCTAAAAATTGTTAGTAATAATCTGATATCCATTTTTCTGCAATTATAGCCTTTCCCTCCTCGTTCTTCAGGAATTTTGGATTATACTTTAACAATATTACAGACACACTTGACTACTCTTCTGATGGTAATGGCTATTTTCTTTAACATATGAAGTGAAAATTTACCCATCAACAGTGATTCAGATTGATTGATTTTATCTCACTCTTTAACCTCAACAAACACTAGAAAAGCTGAAAGATTCTGAGTGGCAGCCAACGTCTTTCATCAGAGAAACTCAAACTTCTTCCTAAACATTAATTAAACAACCCCACTGCATTGTAGACCAGTTGTAAGCTGATGTTTTTCTTCAAAAGAAAAACCCAAAAATGTAATCAAGCAGGTAGCAGATGTACAAGGCAGAGGAAAATGAAAACTTAAAGACACAGAGTTGTGTTTGTAAGTACCAAGAGCATCAACTCAAAAGAGTTTTTTTACTTTTTTTTTTTTTTTTTTGAGACAGGGTTTCTCTGCTTGTGGACGTTGTACATCGTGGTGCGGAGCCTAGTGCGCACCACGATGTACAACGTCCACAAGCAGGAACTATGATTCTAGACTTTTTTATTTTTAAATACAGGGTCTTACTAAGTATCCATGCCTCTTTATTTTTTTTTTATTTTTTTCAAGACAGGGTTTTTCTGTGTAGCCCTGGTTGTCCTGGAACTCACTCTATAGACCAGGCTGGCCTTGAACTCAGAAATCTGCCTGCCTCTGCCTCCCAAGTGCTGGGATTAGAGGCATGCACCACCACCACCTGGCAAGAGCATCAACTCTTTTTCAGTGAAATAGTATTCTCAGCTCCCCATCCCATTCTATTGCTCTTGTCTTTCCATATAGAGCTGTTGATAACATCACCCTTTCCACAAGATCCACTCCTTGGCGCTAATAGAGACTTTTGCTTTTTCTCTCTATCACTGTGGTCATGGTAAGGCTGTGTGTGGTCTATAGGAAAGTCTTCCAGGATGACAAAGAAGTTGGGAGTGTTTTCAGGCCGCTTCCTTGTACATCTGGTCCACGAGAATGAAGCCAGGTTGGGCCTCCTTGAAGTAATGGGATCTGAGGAACGAGAGTGAATGAAAGTTCCCAGATCAAAGCTTATCCTTTGAGTTGAAACTTCTAGAAGGCTCAGTAACTGATGACAACTTCAATGACTGTGGATAATTTGGAATGTTGCAAGCCCAGAGCTAAATTATCTTGGGTTGTCTTTAGGTCTCTTGATGTATTACTCGGTCTTCTCTCCCTGAGCTAACAGCTTTGCAACCCTCATTTGGAATGTTCACAGCACTAGTTTTCCAACCAACCAGAAAGGTAAGAACACTATCAGGTGGCATCTGAGGTCTGTAGTAGAGGTTTTTTTCAGTTTGTTTCAACCCTGCCCACATAATGTTTCTGCCAATGTGTTCACAGAGTGTCTTGATTTATGCTTACCTTGTTCTGTTACTATAAGAATGTGCTTAAGCTGCTTCTGTGTTGGAACATGAAATTTGGGGTGACTTAAATCTCTATTCCCAGGCCATGGTCATTCATATTTGGCTTCAGAATAATTTATCTCTTAGATCCTTTGTGGTGGAAATTCTGGTTTTGAATTGACAGGTATTGCAAAGCTCAGGCCTGGCTTCCAGAAAGCTTTTAGTAGTGCCTCAGGGTCATGTGAAGAACCAAGGGAATTGCCATGCAGAGAGAACACACATGTTCTCTCCAGGTCTCTGCCAATATTTCCTGGCTTTCTGAGACCTTTCCCCTCAAAAGAAATCTCAATTGTTGCATTTACCTTGTGTTTAGTCATCTCCATGTTGGCACAACAAAGACGAACTTACAACCTGGGACTTGTTTCCTAGCCATTGTAACCTACTTGGCAAGCACCAGGTCAGTAAGAGAAACTGTCTCAAAAAACAGGGTGGGTCCTAAGGTAGAACACCTGAGGTTGTCCTCTGGCCTCCACTTGAGTGTGTGTGTGTGTGTGTGTGTGTGTGTGTGTGTGTGTGTGTGTGTGAGAGAGAGAGAGAGAGAGAGAGAGAGAGAGAGAGAGAGTTAGTTTTCGTCAGGGTTTCTATTCCTGCACAAATATCATGACCAACAAGCAAGTTGGGGATGAAAGATTTGTTCAGCTTACACTTCCACATTCCTGTTCATCACCAAAGGAAGTCAGGACTGAAACTCAGGCAGGTCAGGAAGCAGGAGCTGATGCAGAGGCTATGGAGAGATATTACTTATTGGCTTGCTTCCCCTGGCTTGCTCAGCTTGCTTTCTTGTAGAACCCAGGACTACCAGCCCAGGGAAGACAGCACCCACAATGGGCCCTCTCATCCTTGATCACTAATTGAGAAAATGCCTTACAGCTGGATCTCCTGGAGACATTTCCTCAAGGGAGGCTCCTTTCTCTGTGATAACTCCAGCTTGTGTCAAGTTGACACACAAAACCAGCCAGTACAGGGGTGGGGGTGGAGGGAGGCTCAAATGCTAAGCTTAAACTTACAACATTCTTTCTTCTGAAGCCCTCTGACTCACACAGACAACAGAGCCCCAGCAAACAGATGTCAGTTGGCAGTTTCCTGGAAAACTTGATTGATCTTGGATCTGTTTTCTTACCACAATCCTCAAGACTGATGAAACCCGGCCTCCCACTGTCACAAGTTCTGTGACTATAGATTAAATATTTTGAGCACGGTTTCTTTACTATTACTGCATTTTGCATCTAGTCCAATATTGTCACCACAGGCATGTTCGCTATAGGTGTTGTTATTGGTGTCCTTGAAACAAGAGTAACACAGCTTGTCCACACAAATAGATTCCTTATTCTTCCTTCTCCTAACAAGGATAATAAAAAAAAAAATACCTTTCACTTGAAGATATTTTCATAACCATTATCCCAAGTTTAGATTCACTGCTTTATTTGCTCATTTATTCACTCATTCAACCAAGAGACTTCTAGAGTCTCTTTGGGGATGGAAGGATAATTAAAATGAGATTCCTGGTTTCCAGGCACTGGGGGGTGGGGGAGGGGGACTGGATGGGACGGGTAAACAGATGCTGGGGAAGTGAGTGCTCTGCTGGGCTGATTCCTCCCGTCCTTTCATTTACCTATGAGGACAGGAGGCAGCAGAGAAGACCTTCTCAAGGTCACACGGAGTGGAAGGACAATTTCCAGACTTCTGGTTACTAAGGCACAGAGGTTTTATCCATTGTGCTTTTTAAATTTTTAAAATGAGAAGTTCTCCAAAGTGTAGCTCAGAACACAGCAGTACAGCAGTACCACAGTACTGGCACCATTTCAGAACTTGTTAGACATGCAAATTTTCAGGCTCCACCTCGGTAATGCAGAACTGAAAATTGGAGGGTGGGACCTAGGAATATATATATATATATATATATATATATATATTTTTTTTTTTTTTTCCAGAAGGCTTCCAACAGTGAAATTTGGATGCTCAATAAAGTTTGAAACCATTGCTCTCTATCAGGGCTTCAAAACTTCCATGTGCATAGGAGCCGCACTTGGGACCTTATTAAAATGCAGATTTACATTCAGTAGTTCTGAGGAAAGTTTTCTGATTTGCATTTCTAACAAGCTCCCTGGCTATGCCTATGCTTCTGGTCTCTGAGACCTTACTTAAAGGGTAAAAATATACAGGGAGTTAAAACCAGTGGAGAGGACTGTTTAAGCTCTGCTGATGAGTAAGCTGGGGTGTCAAGTGAACTCAATAAAATTGCTGCCTGTCATCCTAGAGCTGAAAAACTGGCACAGATAACACTCACTCAGGTAGATAAAAATTTAAGGCTATGAAAGCCATCAACTGCTCTCTCTCTCTCTCTCTCTCTCTCTCTCTGTGTGTGTGTGTGTGTGTGTGTGTGTGTGTGTGTGAAGGTATAAATGCACAGAGTGTACACATTAAGACATAGCATTACAGCTTTGCAGCTTTCTTATTGAGATATTGACTGTGCAGGGATTAGATATTAAAAACCAGGTAGAAGTCAATAATATTTCTCTAATCTTTCTCTGTTTGTATATATATATATATATATATATATATATATATATATATATATACACACACACATATATATGTAGGTAGATAGTTTATATAATATATTATATTTTTATAATATGTAATATATTTTTATATTACATTAATATTATATTACTATATTATATGTATAGTTTATATTATATATATCAATGTAGATCATTTTTACTAGTAGATTAATAGATAACTATCAAATTACTACTTATGCCCATTTGGCTTTACCTTAGACAAAATTGTAGTATAAGTACTTTTAAGACAGTCCAATACAAGTAAATTGGATATACAAGGGTCAAGATCCCATAGGCAAGCACTCAGACATAAAGCAGCCCAAGATGGTGTTAGAATATCACTAAAGGCGCATTAAAGTAAAACTTCTAATGGTCAAGAGAATAAAATCTCTGGCCTGAGTCAATCACCAAGCATGCCAATCCTGTAGCGAATGGGCCACCATGAGGAAGTCAGGTTCACCTTAAGTCATTCTAAAAATATAGGAATAATAATTAGCCTTTTAATGATATAGTGTACTTCCCCCCCCTCAGAATACCCAACCCCTAGTTCAATCTCTTCCAGAGCATAGGCATAAAACTCTATAAACTCTTCAAGAAACTCATTGCTTTGCCTTATCTTCTATTACACTTCTAAGCATGATGCTTTCCTTTCTGCTTTGTCCATCAAATATGAGTTTAAGGGAATATATATATATAATATTATATATATATATAGCTAAAAGTTCATTTTAAGTCATCTTGGGCCACATTATGGACAGACATTTGACCAAATGTGTTTTGGGTATCACTGTGGTAAGAAACCCAGGAGAAACCACTCAACAAAGGGAAGTGTATTTTGGCTGATGGTTTCAGGGGTTTGGCCCATGATTACTTGCCCCTACTACGGTTGAGACAGAACATCATGACAGGGAGGACATTGTGGAGAAAGTTCTTTCTCATGGTGGATGGAGAGCAAAGAACAAACAAGGAACAGGCCAGGAACAAAGTATATCTGTTAAGACTTTACCCTTAGTAACTTGCTTTATCCTGTTAGGCTCCACCATATGAACTTCTAGCACCTTCCAACAGCCCACTAAAATATACTTCTATCATTGGCTTATCACTGATTCATAGAAGAGCAAGCCATCAACCTGAATCTTTAGGAGACATTCCAAACTCACACCAAACCAGATGTCTGTGAGGATATTTTTTATAATCCTAACATCTGAACTGGTAGACTCTTATGAATGGCCATGACCTGTGTGTGTGTGGGGGGAGGGGTTTCCATCCAATCCTTTGAAGACTGAAATAGTACAAAAATGTTAAGAGAGAATTCCTTCTAGTTGATCTGAAACATTATTCTTTGTTGTTTTTAGACTACAACATGTACCCTTGCTCTTCAGGCTCTCACGCCTTCTGACTTGGACTGGAATGCACCATTGACTCTCTCAGGTCTACAGATGTTTGATTGCAGATCTTGGTCCTTCTCAGCATTTACGATGGAATGAAACAATTCCTTTTTTTGT
>NC_034601.1:44163219-44200042 GCF_900095145.1 Mus pahari | reverse complement strand
TGTTTATGTAGTTGATTACATTGATGGATTTCCTTATATTAAACCATCCCTGCATCCCTGGGATGAAGCCTACTTGGTCATGATGAATGATCATTTGAAACAATTCCTTTAAAAGTTACTGATGTAACCTGGAGGAATCAAGCGAGAACTGACCTGGATGTCTCCTCCCTGAAGAGTAGCTTTCACAGTATCTGAAGATGCTACGCAAGCTGCCAAGGGAGAGAAGCAATCAATAGTCCTTACTAGATATAAAGCTTGTGAACCACAACAACAGTATGGCAAGATATCCCCAGGGGGGGAATAATGGTGTTTATATCTTGAGGGCAACCAACAGCTGTCTGTCTATGACTTATGGTCTACTCACCCAGAAGACGCTCATTCCTGGTACTATAAATCTAGCCAACTACTTATAGTTGGTAAGGTCATGGACCCTAGAGGAAACCAACTACTGTTACTTTCCTAAAGTATTATTTTAACTGCACAAATGCTTATCCTTATGCCCATAGGAGAATGTAGCTCTTACCCTCATGAAAGAAATTTCCTTTTACAGCAGACAGACACTATTACAGAAAGCCATAGCTGGTCAAAACAGCTAGCTATGGGGCACCCATCCCCAAATGACACATCTACAACAACCTCTATACCTAAGGTTCATGGGACATGATGAAAGAGGGAGTAGAAAGATTATAAGAGCCAGAGGAATAGTACATCTGTTGTGAGAAAATGTCTCCTATAGATAACAGAGAATCTGTGGAGGGGAATTTGCATTCAGCACCATGGCTGCTCTGGCTGGAATATAGGCATGCCCTTCATATACACTTTTAATCCCTAACAATGTAGGTAAAGTTAGTTTGTAGAAAGAAGCAGCCATGTTGGATATTGCCATCTAGTTGAGGGCAGACAAAGTGATGAATCAGAGAAAGATTTTACAGAATGAGTCAGAGATAGGATACACCCAACACTCAGGAGAACAGCGTAGAAAAGAGAGGCAACTTAAGAGAGCAATGCAGAGAGAGAGAGGGTGGGAAGGCAGTTTTGCTGGGTCAGTTTTACAGAGACAGGTTGCAGGTGAAAACAGAATGAGCCAGAGAATGAAAAGGAGCCAGAAGATTAGAACAAACTGCTAGAGTTATTTTCAGGCCAAGCAGAGAAATTCAGCCAGAAGCTAAGAGAAGCCAGTTTACATCAATCAGCTTGGAGAGGAGTTTGGGCCAGAACAGATGAGTTGAATCAGCCAGATAGAATTCAGAAATAACCAGAAATGGTGAGTTTGTTCAGCAGTAAGCCTGTGAGGTGGCAGTTACATCAGGTAAATAAAGGTTACATTTACAGATCTGCATTAAGGTAATCTCCAAAATGTGGTCTCCTGAACAAGACCTGTATAATGAAAGTACCAACTGACATGCCAATATGCATTGGGAAAATTTCATAAGACTCTAACCCTGCTTAAGATCTATAGGCAATTAACAGCTGCTAAGAGAATCAGTCTTCTTCAGGGATGAACCTCCTGATAGGTTATTGATCCCAGCCTTTAAGTCAGCCTTAAACATATACATGTGAGCAAAACCAGAAAGACCCAGAAGATTATTTCTATATATGTGTGTGGGTACAATAGCTATATAATGATAATTAAGTAAAAGGTGTTGAATTTGAGAGTCAGGAAGGAACAGGAAAAGAGTCAGTTGGACAGAAGAGAGGAAAAGGTAGAAATCATATAAATACAGTACTCATACATGAAATTATTAACTATTTTTAAAGTGTATGTGTGTGTGTGTTGTTGTTGTTTTTCTTGTTCTTATTGTTTCATTTCTCTGGGGTAGCCCTGTCTAGTCTAGGTGGAAAGTCAAATAGTTGTTAGAATTGTACATTTGGACGGGAAATATTCCAGACAAGTTTACTGTCTACGAGTCTCCACATTGGTTAAAAAGAAGTACTGTTAATGATGCACTTACAGTTGTGGGCAATGAAATACAACAGATAATGCCTCAAGTATGGGATGTGTTCACAGAAGGTCAAAGTTAGTCAGTCTCTTGCTGTTGAGGTAAGCCAGTCATGACACTAAAGCCCAGAGTCTTTTAATCTTACTAATTTATCATCCCAGACTTACAGTTCCTTAACATTGTAAAATTTCTGCTACACTACCAAATGCCAAGTTTAAGTCCTAAACAGGATAGAACAGAAGGTAAATGCTGAGGTTAAGAATCCAAATCATATGGTAGAGGAGTTCCCTCTAAAGTAAAGACATTATACACTATAATTGCATTTTAAACATGGTGGTCTAAACTGGGTTGTATAGTGATTCTTGATTGTGTGGGAAAACATTTTTAAAATAAGTTTTTGTTTTACTGTATTTTTTGGAAAAGAGTTTTACGTATTCCATTTCTGGGCTCAACACATGTCAAAAGATGACCTTGAACTCATGAGTTGCCTGTCTCTACCACCTAAGCAGTGAGATCACAAGCCCAGTTCACATATTTCTGGGAATCAACTCTAGGGCTTTGGCCTAGGAAGGGATTCTACCAACTGAGCTACATCTCTGTCCCTGAAAGCTAGTTTAAATTGGACACCTGGGCCTTGAGTAAACTGATAAGAAAGAATGGGGGTGGGGTGGGTAGACAATGATTGAGTGGATGTTTTACAATATGTATATTTTTCCAGTGTTTTTCATATTCTTTTATTCCAAAACATTTTCTTATTTCTGAGATTCTAATGTAATTACTATTCTCCCTTTCCTTCCTCTAAGCCCTCCCACAAACCCCTCTCTGATCTCCTCCAAGTTCATGGCCTCAGTTTTTATCACTTGTTATTACATGCACATATGTATTTGTATATATACATATATACATATACACATATACATATACACATATACATATACAAAGATATCACTAAAAATAATCTGTTGAGTCCATATAATGTTACTTGTATGTATGCCTTTGGAGTTATTTGGCACTGTACAACCATTGGTTTCCTCTTCCAGGGGGAGGACTGCCTCTCCTACTTCCAGTTTTACTCAGTTACTGGTGGTTTTAGCATAGGCTTGAGGCCCTACGAGTCTTTTTTGGTCCATTTTAGCTTTTTATTGATGTCATTCTTGTTCAGCTCACATTTAGAAGGTCAAGATGGTCATGTGGGTAAGACTTTGCACATATAGCTACTGATGTCACCAGGAGATACAATCTCACAGAAAAAAATAGCTTTAATGACACCAGATGATGCCAGGCAACCATGATAACTCACAGTCCTATCTGGCTATGACACCTATGAATCACATCAATGACCAGCATGGCACAATAACCCTTTGGTTCCAGTTTTGGCATACATACCTTGGTGGTAAACAGCATCTCCCTAATTTTACTTAAAATTTCCTCAGCAAGAGGGACACCATGACTGGAACTGTAACCCTGGCTAACTAGTCAGTGATAATGAAATTCTGTTTATTGAAGAAGAATCTACAACTACTAATATACTAAACTAGCATAATCCCCAACACCAGATTACAAACATGATGCATATCCTAAAGGTGATCTTTGAGGAGGTGCATTTGAATGGTGGGATGAAAGGGGAGCTGTATGAGAGTTCACTGAGGAACTCCCAAGAAGTTTGGAAGCACGACTAAAGAGTTTTACTAGATTAGATGGCCATGACAACTTTTATATGTTTTTAAGGGAGGGTAGAATTGCCCAGTTCAAATTAATGTTCCATCTTTGAGGTCTGAAACATGCCATTCTGCCTGATCCTCACTACCCCCCAGACTCTTTGAGGGAACAAGAGCAGTGCTGAGTGACAAAGGCTACAGCTTTATTTGACTTTTCCTTATTAGTGGACCAAGTTGTTTCTCAATTCAGTTTAATTTGAGAGAGATGGTCGGCAAGGTCTCTGGGCAATTGAAAAATCTATTATGGAGGTGACCCTTTTGATATAGCATTACTTTAACCACCATTAAAGGGAAAGGGGAACATCTTCCCAGTTTTCGCAGCAGCCTCTGCTTGTAGCTGTGAAATCTATAATACTCTATAAAACAAATGGCTGTGTTATATCAGAAGCTGGTGCAACTCTGAGAGAAGCTTCATAAAAAATCATTTGCACCAGCCTGGAAGGATAAGACTTCAACTGACACAGACACTGAAATACTTCAAGACCCTGCGCCATCAGAGAATGCTTAAATTATCTTGAAAAGACTTATCTTATTATGTCATAAATACTGGCTTACCTACGTTATAAAGAAAAATGCTCCAGAAAATGGTGGTGAAATAAGTTTTCTTGTATGCTGCATTGGCTTTCTGTTTCTTCCTGATTCAATATCTAGAAAACATCATTTCTCCAAGTCATTCCGAATCAGTGATTTTTTTTTAATCTTGGTTCTTAGACATCCTTTTTGTCGTTGTGTGTTTTGTGAACATCACCTTCTTTACCTGCCGGCATTATGAACAGTCCAATTTCGTTCTCTCTTTGACAGGTATAGAGGTGTCAGTCTCTTCTTTCACCTCCATCTTGGCAAGAGTGTCGGGATTTGTTTCTCTCTGAGTTGACATCTGTATGTTTGGAGGAAGGGGGGGGAAATGAACAACAAAATCTGGAAAGGAGATAAAGAACGCAGTGCTGGAGCGTGGACCTGGGAGCAGAGCAATCGATGGTGCTGCCAGCTGCAAGAAGTTTCTAATAAGGAAATTAGAACATGATCATTTCTGGCTATGTGACTCCGTTCTAAATAGGTTTTACAAATAGATAGTGATTGAGCCTGGAAACACAAAACAAATTGGCTTTGTAGAATAAAGGCTGAACTACATTTTGGTTAAAGAATTAAAAATGCTTTTGTGGGAGGCACTCTGGGAGGATGGGGGCTATTTTAATGACAGCATATGCATTTCAGAAACAAGCTTGCTCATGTGGGAAGCTGAGAGCAGGGTCTAAGACTAAGTTTTTCCCCCATGGGATTCCTAAAAGAATGCAGTATTAAGGCTAGGGGATAGGGGCCACATATCTGAAATTTCCTGACTAGATTCTGGATGAAGGTGTTGAGGAACTGCTTTAGATCAAATACTTTTCCGAAAGCATAGAAACTGAACTTGAGTGGAAAGCTCCAATTCTCATGTTTAAAAACCAGCCAGGCATACTGGCTGACTACCCATCTTTTGAGAGACAAGAAAATGGATCCCTGGGTCAAGCATATTAGCTAGACTAGTCACAAGTGGCCAGCTCTGAGTTCAGTGAAAGACCCTAAGTCATAAAGTAGTCAATAATTGAGCAAGACATATGCAACGTGTGGTCTCCAAACACACACGGCCACACACACATTCACACATGAACGTATGTATGCATCATGCACAACACATATATGCAAAATAAAGATAAGAAGGAAGACCAAAGTGTGGGTGCTTCGGTCCTTCTTAGAAGGAGAACAAAATACTCACAGGAGCAAATATGTAGATAAAGTATTGAGCAGAGACTAAAGGAAAGGCCATTCAGAGACTGTCCCATCTGGAGATTCATCCCATATACAGTGACCAAACCCAGTCACTATTGTGGATGCCAACAAGTGCTTGGTAAAAGGAGCCTGATATCACTGTCTCCTGAGAGGCCCTGCCAAAGCCTTACAAATACAGAGATGGACACTTGAAGCCAACCATTGAATTGATCACAGGGTCCTCAATGGAGGAGTTAGAGAAAGGACTAAAGGAGTTGAAGGGGTTTGCAACCTCATAGGAAGAACAACAATGTCAACCAACCAGATCCCCCAGAACTATAAGGGACTAAGCCATCAACAAAGGAGTACACATGGCTCCAGCTGCAAATGTAGTAGAATGACCTTGTCATGCATCAGTGGGAGGAGAGGTCCTTGGTCCTATGAAGGCTTGATAGATGCCCCAGTGTAGGGGAATTGAGGCCAGGGGGGTGGGAGTGAGTGGGTGGGTGGAGGAACACACTCATAGAAGCAGACTAAGGAGAATGTGATGGGGTTTTCTGGGAGGGAGGGAAACCGGGAAAGGAGATAACTTTTGAAATGTAAATAAAGAAAATTTTGAATTAAAAAAATTACATGAATGAAACTATATACTAAAAACAAAAAAGATATTGGAAAGAGAGGCACCAGTACAATACTGTATAGCATTTACCCCCCTCCCCCCAAAAGGCAGACCTGGACACAATCCTATTAAGCAAATTAGGCCAGTCTTAAAGAGACAAATATGTAATTTGTGGACCCCTAGAGTTTATGTACAATCATAAAATAATGTATGTATGTATCACACAGAAGTAGAAGTAAAATTGTCTAGTGGGACCAAAAGAACTAAAGAGAAGGGGAAGGGGATGAAAAGAATGGGGAGATACATGCTCAACCTACAATGTATACTTGAATAAAAGTGAAGAAAATTAAATTTAAAATATCAGAAGCTCAAAATATAATTGCTAATTATAGCACCAGTGTCCCTCAGATAATTCTTTTGTCTGTAGACAGCCAGTTCTTCAAGCTCTTCCAGTGCTTTCTCCCTGATAAATATTCTTGTCACATTTCCTGTGAGTCCCCCAAGGACTCAGTACAGACTCCTCAACCTCAAAGGAGAGTCGGCACCAGTGGAGCTGTGAAATTTCTCTGAAGGCTCAGGTTCTGCCTCAGACATCCCAAAGCCATTTGAAAACACCAAAGACTTTTCAGTCAAGATAAACGGTTGTTTAGTGTCTGTGTGTTCAAGTTTATACTTCACGGGAGAAGATTAGCTTTCCCTGGGCCAACTCTCCTGGTTGTTACAAGCAGTCTTGGGGTTGTGTGTCTTGTGCTTCACACAGCGAGGAAATGGATCTGTTGATTAGAGAGGTGCTATTCCCCCTCCCCCACCCTCCCTTTCCAAGTCTATCAGTCACTGCTAAGGCATATCCACTATTGAGTCCAAGTCAGCAAATCCCACTGGTGATAGTCAGTTTGTACACTTGACAACAAATACTGTGAGACCTGATAGACACTGCCGTGGACACTGGATTGCAGTGTGGAAATTTAGGCCTGAGTCGCACATAGTACATTTTATTGTCTCAAGATGCTCACACGGCAGACTTTACATTCCATGCTAGAACCACACTCCCCTGTTCTGACTTCTATTCTGTTCCCCTATTCATCCTGTATAGTAGTTTTCTCCTGAAAGCAGAGTCATGTATATTCAGTCTTCTTCCTTCTTCCTTAGATATGAATGTGCTTGCTAATTTCCCATGTCTACTTGATTGGGATATTGGATACACAGACAACTTGTAAAACAATGCTTTTGGGATGTGTCCATGGGAATGCTTCCAGAAGAAATCAACCTTTGAATCAGTAGATGGACTAAACCCAGGCCACACTCACCATTCTGCACCCTACAGACTATGGGGGTCAGAATGGATCTAAATGGCAGAAGGGGGACAAAGTCTCAGATTCTTCTTGAGTTGGGTTATTAATCTTCTGTTCGGGGTGCAGCAGAAGGTATTGGGTGTGTATGAGCACCTCATACCTCCTTCCCACCATCAGACGGTGCATAATGGGGTTTCTCAGCCCTTACAATGGCATATGAGAACTTTCAGGAATGAAATAATCTTTTACACTAATCTCTCATTCTCTGTGCCTTGCCTCTCTCTCAGAGAGAAGGTAATATATATATATATATATATATATATATATATATATATATATATATATATATCAGGTTTCAAGTCAAGGAGAAAACAGGGCTTATATCTATACTTGGGGCTCTGGCTCTACTTTGCCAATAAAAATCTTAAAAATTATATACGTAAATTAAATACTTAGCTAAAGGGAGCTTGTGTTTTTCTGACATTTTTATTTCAGAGATAATTTTTTTCATTTCTGATTCAGCTTTAATGGGTATTTAGCACTAACATTTCAGTCTCCTGCCAACACCTGTGCTGTCAAATATATAGAAATTTACAAACAAATCACCAGGTGAACTCCTTATTTAAAATGAACACTTAACTGAATTCATTGTGAAAACTTCTGTTCTCCCTAACTCTTCCACTCAATAAAAAACAGTTTTTCTTTCTTTTTTTTTTTGCAACCTACTTTTTAAAATTTATTTATTATTATTTTCTTTATTTACATTTCAAATGCTATCCTGAAAGTTCCCTTTCCCCCCCCCCCCCGCCCCTGCTCCCCTATCCACCCACTCCCACTACTTGGCCCTGGCCTTCCCCTGTGCTGGGTCATATAAAGAAAAACAGTTTTTCTTTATCGTATGTTTTTCTAAGTAGAAAAACATTTCAAGGTGGACATTTTCTGAACTAAACTATAGACATCACTTTTCTACATATGGGTACATCTCAGCAAATCATACATAACAGAATGTTGTCAGGAATATAGGACGGTGAGCGTGCAGACGTTGCCTCCTGTATTAGACAAGGTTCTCTAAAGAAGTAGAATTGCCAGGATGTGTGTAGACACCTCTATCACTTTATTAATCTACCTATATTTCAGCTTATCATTTATCAAGAGATTTATATTAACGAATTGGAATTGGACTGAGTGGTTCTGAGGAATGGTAACTCTAAACTCTGCACTGTGGACGGGAGACCAGGGCCAACCTGCGGCTCAGCTTCAAAGCTGGGGCTGGCAGAATCCCTGTCACCCAGGAAATGCTACTCTTTCTCTTCAGTCAAGTCTTCACTAGTTGGCTGAACTCACCCGCATTATGGAGACAAATCTGCTTTTCTGGAAATTGACGGATTTAAAACTTGATCGTTTGAGGCTGGAGAGATGGCTCAGCAGCTCAGAGTCAGCATTGCTCTTGCAAGAGGACCTGAGTTCAGTTGTCAGCACCCAGGTTGGGTGTTTCACGTCGACTTGTAACTCTACCTCCAGGGAATCTATCTCTTTCTTAGGGATTCTGCAGGCACTTTCAGTTGCTCACACATGGACACACATGGTCATACATAGGCACTCACACACATGCATACATGTAATGTAAAGACAATAAAAGCCAGTCTTTAAAAGTAAAATGAAAAAAAGCTCATCTTTTCTTTTAAAACATATGTCTATCAAAGAGCTCTCTAGGAAAACATTTGGACCAACTATCTGGGCATGTGTTTGATTTTCAGTGCCAAGTTGACACATTCAGTTAGCCATCATACCATGCACCTGGGTCCCTTGAATTCCTTGTTAAACAGACTTGTGACTTTCTTTCTCAGAGATTCAGAGTCTAATTTCCAATTATAGAGAACCCCCAGACAGGGGCGGATGAGGAAGCATCTCTCTCAGAGGTTGTTCCTAGACTCCTCTGGATGTGTTACTGTAAAAGCCGTGGCCTCACCTACTCTACAGATGGGAAAGCCAAAGCCCACAGCCATGAATTGGCTTGTCTAAGACAGATCACATTAGTATTTTAGCCAAGATCTTCCAATCTCATCCCAGAAATCTTACTGCATAACATATTGCTCAACATCTGGAGGAAATAAAACTTTCTGTGTTGAACTCCAGGCACCTTATCAAACCTTTCTAAAGTCTAAAATGAACTAACAGGATTTTCTACCAAATGTAACAACCTGATCCTAAATGGAAAGATTAAAAAAAAAAAATCTGAAGAACAAAATAGCAACAAGGGAAGACTCCAATGAGTACATCTATAGAGGCAATGGAAAGACACAGTCAGTGAAGCAATGGAGTGATGACAAGCCCTGGGACAGAGTTCAGAGCTAACCAAAGTCATGACAGAGATACATATACTGTGAAGGAAAGCCAGAATCTAATAAATACTGCTAAAATGGCTATCTGTGTGAAGAAAAAAAATAGTTTTTCTACACATAACACACTTAGAAATAAATCCCATATGGACCCGTATAGAAACAATATTTTTAGACTTTTAATTATCATATCTGTAGATGCATTTAAAAAGCCACTGTCATGAAAAGGCAACATGGTGGTGACAAACAGACCCCTGGAAGACACTGAATCAACGACAGAGGCACATCGTATGGCAAGCATACGCTATTAATGAATGCTGCTAAAAGTGACAGTTCATGTGAGAAAAAAAAAAACATCCTACACATACCACACTTAGAGATAATTCTAGATGAATTTCATGCAGGAACTGAAATTTGAAATGTGCCATAGAAAGTTTAAGAGAATATATTTATAAGAGGGAAAAGAAATACTTCTTTCGTAAGACATGAAAAGAACAAGCTGTAACGTAGCATCATAATAAGAATATTAAGCCAGTATTTACTGCGCTATCCTGTACATTTTGTGATGTTCCGAGCACATAAGTAATACTAACTCTGAGGATTCTCATGAAAAGTCTATGAGGCATTAATCATTACAGCCTTCATAAAAGACGGAGGACTGGCCAGGCCATTAGTATGTGCATCCTGGCTCTAAAGCCGTGGCTGTCATGTCACCAAGAAAGGAAAACCAACCACATTCAAGTTAAAGGAAACCGTCATACATGAACTAATCAAACCTACAACCTAAATACTGGGGGAAACATTTTCTATGCATATAACCATCACGGTACTACATATATAATATTTATTACTTACAAATCATTATATAAAAATGGGCCTAGATTAGAAACAGCAAGCATATCAGAAAGGCAAGGCCATGACTATTATCACGTGAAAATGTACATGCGGCTAGGCACATAATTCAGTGCAGTCAGTTTAGAAGTGACTAGCAATATCTACCAAACTAGAGCATGTGGTTTCCTCTCATTTAGGAAATCTTTGATTCCCATCGGGATGAAGAATGAATTGAGTGAATCATGTGCTAATTACTTTTTGGATTGCAAAATGTTGGGTGAAGCAGATAAATTAAGTGGGGGTACACGTGACATCCCTCAGCTAAAGCGTGAACCCTCACCTAATTATCCTATACATTATCATGGGTGTCTACACCATCACAGGGATTATGATCAACTTTATAATAACAGTTGCCTATGGGGAGGGTGGTTTAAGGGTGAAGAGAATAGAGGATAGGCATAGAAATTTGACTTTACCTTTTTCTTAAAAAGCACACAGACACACAGACACACACACACAGACACACACACACAGACACACACACACACACACACACACCAAAATGTGACGACATTTTAAAATCACATGGAAGGTATTTGTGATGGTGAATTGTGACTATCAACTTGGCTGTGTCGAGAAGCACTTGGGAGACTAGTAAAGCGCATATGGGCTGCATCCGTGATGACATCTCTAGGGAAGATTAACTAGGAGAAAAACTTGCCCTGAATATGAGCTGAGTGGACAGGCTGGGGCCAGATGGGATAAAAGGGGTAAGGAGAAAGCCAAACAGCACTGGGTCCTCTCTCTGCCTCCTGGCCACCATGATGCAAGCTATTCTACTATGTCAGACCATTCCTGTAGTCATAGGCAAAGTCTCAGAAATCACAGACCAAAACAAAAACAAAACAAAACAAAACAAAACAAAACAGTCTCTCTCTTAATTTGTTTGTACCATATATTCTGTAATAGCATTGAAAGCCTGATAACACAGTTTAGAAGTTAATTTTATTATTTCCTATGTTTTTGATATTGCACGTAGCTACACCTAAAAAATAAAAGCATATTGTAGTCATTAATTTTAAGATCTCATTACAATTCTTTTTTCCCTGAGAACTATCATATGTAGATTTCAGTTAACAATTAACTACATATTAACAATTCTTAGTCTCTTTTTATACTTATTATCAAAGACTGAAATAGAAAGAAGGACTAGAGGGCATTTATGAAAATCTTCTGGGCTCCAGTTAGTAGTTTAGGTAAAACCTTTCTCAAACTTTCCTTTGTATAATAACCTGGAAAATATCGCTTTTGTTAACTGGATATTTTGTTTTACCCAACTCAAGGTTCATAGACAATAGATCTTTAAAGAAGGAAAATATAATTGATTACACATAACATTAATTCTGTGAAAAACATGTAGATTTCTCTGTAATGACTCAGAACCTCTGGGAAACCTCAGATCCATTAACATAACCACCAATTATCATGATTTTGCTAACATGGAGAGACATAGGTTGAAGGAGATCTGATTGGTAAAATGTGAGATACCATGGAATTGAGGGTGAAGAGTGAATGGGATCACTGTTTTGAGGTATTTCAGGGAACACTGCAGTTGCATAGTTTCATATGAATGTTGCAGCAACGGGTAAGATTGACGTTGTCCACTCTGGAAATCAGTCTGGCGGTTCCTCAGAAAATTGGACAAAGTACAATCCAGTAATACCTCTTCTGGGCATATACCCAGAAGATCTTCCAACTGGTAATAAGAACACATGCTCCATAATGTTTGTAGTAGCCTTATTTATAATTGCTAGAAGCTGGAAAGATGTCCCTTAATAGAGGAATGGATTCAGAAACTGTGGTACATTTACACAATGGAGTACTACTCAGCTATTAAAAACAATGAATTTATGAAATTCTTGGGCAAATGGATGTATCTGGAGGATATCATCCTTAGTGAGGTAANCCAATCACAAAAGAAGTCACTAGATATGCACTCACTGATAAGTGGATATTAGTCCAGAAACTTAGAACACCCAAGATACATATTGCAAAACACAAGAAAACCAAGAAGAAGGAAGACCAACATTGGATACTTCATTCTTCCTTAGAATAAGGAACAAAATATCCATGAAAGGATATAGATACAGAGACAAAATTTAGAGCTAAGATGAAAGGATGGACTATCCAGAGACTACCCCACCTGGGAATCCATCCCATCATCAGCCACCAAACCCAGATACTACTGCACATGCCAGCAAGATTCTGCTGAAGGGACCCTGATACAGCGGCCTCTTGTGAGGCTATGCCAGTGCCTGGCAAACACAGAAGTGGATGCTCACAGTCAGCTATTGGATGGAACACAGGGCCCCCAGTGGAGGAGCTAGAGAAAGTACCCAAGGAGCTGAAGGGGGCTGCAACCTTATAGGTGGAACAACAATATGAACTAACCAGTACCCCCTGAGCTCGTGTCTCTAGCTGCACATGTAGCAGAAGATGGCCTAGTCGACCATCATTAGGAAGAGAGGCCCCTTGGTCTTGCAAACTTTATATGACCCAGCACAGGGGAAGGCCAGGGCCAAGAAGTGGGAGTGTGTGGGTAGGGAAGCAGGGGCAGGGGGAAGGTATAGGGAACTTTCGGGATAGCATTTGAAATGTAAATAAAGAAAATACCTAATAAAATAAAATAATAAGTTAAAAAATAGATGGACGTTGTCATCTCCAGTTATGAGATGAAGGTAAGGATTCAGTGAGATGAGATGATTTTCTCCAAATCTTAAGAAAAAAATTACAGCAATTCTAAAGATAAGGCAAGTGCTCGCCCCATGCCTTCTACTCTTGGCTACAGTCATATGCTTTAGTACTGAATATCTTTGCTAAGTTAAGGAGGAAGTCCTCCAAAATAGGGCAAGGGGGCCGGGGGAGGGGGGAGGGGGGAGGGAAATCTCCCTACTAGAAAAGTAGTTCTGGTTTCTAATTCACAAAATAGTAGGAAAAATGGGGGTGAGGGAGAGGAACCCCAGCTCTAGAGCTGTCTCCTCTAACACTTAGGGGATGCTTTCTATCATTGGCGTTGGAAATGCTCCCCTCTTCCTAGACACGTGTTTTGAGCACTTGCTCTCACCGACAGTACTATTCTGAAGGTGTTGCAGACCTTTGTCAGGTGGGTCTTTGAAAGTTCTGCCTATGCTTGATTTAGTCCTGTTCTCTCTGCCTCTTGGTCTGTCAAGAGGTGAGCAGCTCTGCTGCATGCTGCAATCGCCATGGGCAGTGGAGCTCATCGCTATGCAGTCAGATAAAAAAAAATGGCCCGAAAGCTCACTGAAACGATGGACTTCAGCAAACCCCTCCTTCCTTAAGGGACTTCTTGCTGGTGCATTGTCACTCTGACACAAAGTAACTCAAGTGAAGGCCTTAGACCTTTAGTTTATACAGTTGCTACCCATATAAATGTTTTCTCTCCCTTTTCCAAAGAGAGAGTAATGGAAAGGATTATCTATTATATATATATATATATATATATATATATATATATATATATATATGCATTTATATATATATATGTGTGTGTGTGCACGCGCGCGCATGTGTATGTCTATATTATATATATATATATATGTATGTATGTATGTATACGTATACATATATGTATACATATATCTCCTTTTGTGTACCAAGTCGCATTGAATGTACTGTATATGCCTAGAGTTGAGGTTTCTGGCCACTGTTTATGTTACCATCTCAACCTAATGCATTTCTAGATCTGTACCAAATCCCTGTCAACAAATGCATTTTATGAAGACATAGCCTATATGCTCTAGGTATGTATATCCCCAGACTTATGTGAAACCTGAATCATTCAGGGAGCCGAGTGAAAGAAAACACAAAACGATGGATTCCTTCCTGAAGACCTGAAGTCGTACTATTTTTAAGAACTTGTATGACAATATTTCCCTTACAAAATCCTATCCAGTATTTGTCCTTGGTTGCTTAATTAATGGGGAGATAAAAGTGGCATGTAATCAGCTTATGAACGGAAGGAAGATATGGGCGTCTTAAATGATTGCGAAGATTGTTCTCTTAAGTGGGTTAAGGAACTCCTAGTTTCCTAGTGACCCTTTCCAGATACTTAATTAACACAGTGTATCCTTCTTCATTGAGAAAAAAAAAATCAGCAGAAGTGTTTGAAGTACAGGCTTCCATATATAAACCAAGGATGATCCACCGAGTCTACATTTTTTTTTCCTATACATTTTATCAACTGAAGGAGCAAATTGGCTCAGTCTACATTGCTGGCAGCACCATCTTGAAGCAAAATGTTGGACAAGGTCTCCTGGCAAACAGTGGCCACTGCCCTTTTGCCCAGAAAAGGGGGTACTGTTGTACCAGCTGGAGCCCTATGCTGGCGGGCGGCAGTCTGCAGCGCTGCCTACTCATGCTAATGATCTCAGACCAATGCTTCTCTTACTGGGATGTGGGAGGAGAGCGGACCATGCCAAATTCTTGCACAAGGTCAAATGTTTCTGGAGAAAGAGAGCCAGGGTTAAATTAGCAGTCAGGCTGAGGTGGGGGTCACTGTGTGGTAGAATACAATCCAGTTCTGGTGAATCTGCAAAGTCAATGGAGAGAGCAATAAAAAGTAATTATGAACGCATTTCTCAACTTGGAAAGCCAGCCACATCTCAAACCAAGGCCAGATTCAGGGCCCTTCTGTTCCAAGGATGTTGGAGCAGGCTCAGGGACAGGAAGGGATTGTGTAAGCCAGCCGCCTCTCCCTGACTTTGGAACTGTACACCCTCAAAGCAAAATGCATCTTGAAAGAGAAAATGAAGGACATGTCTTTTTAAATTCCCCCTTTAATACAAACATATTTGGTATCTACAATATACCCATGTTTTTAGGGCTACTCACTAGTAAAAACAAAATCAGCATCAAAGCAAAGGATGGGGAACCCTTTTAGGAAAATGTAAGCCATGCAAACCTAAAATACCTCAGCTCTGCCCTGCTTACCAACATCAGGACCGCAGAGAAGCTGCTTGTGGGAGGGATGCATCCAAAGGGAGGAGGTGGAAAAAAAAGAAGTAGTGGGAGGAAGAAGCGTTGATCTCTGGTGTCAGGGAGAAATTCGTGACAGAATTGACTGTTTTGGATTGACTATTTTGACAGTTGATTTTTTTTTTTTACCTCCCCCCAACCCCCTCCCTGCAACTCCAGAATCATGACAGACAATTGCGGAACATCAAATTGATGAGTGAACACTTCATCAGATCTGGTTGCCTTAACAACTAAAATAGCCAAAATGTTAAGACAGTCAAACGGGATTGATTATTTTTTGATACAATCTGTGAGTGGTTGACCCAGGAATTCTCAGCTGAATCCCACCTATAAACAGAGGCTCTATCAGCAAGAAAGCAGGCGTCAATCACCTGGATCCCTCCCATCCTCCAACAGCTCTGGAAGGCTGAGACGCACCAGCCGCAGCAGCCTCTGGATGTCTCTAGGTGATGGGTGGCACAGGAAGCAGCCATCTGTGAGAGCTGGAATTCTGATCCCTTGCAGCTTCTAGCAAGATGAGTCTGGCTTGGGTGGAAAAACAGATTGCCCCAAATCGTTGTCTAGAGGTGCTGAATCATGCATGAATGTCAGGGCATGATGCCAACCATAGCAACTTTTCCTGAGGGCTTTATCTGGTATGAACCCAGAGAGTTCTGGGTTAGAATTTTTTTTTTTTCAAATTCACAGAGATAATTGTTGTGTCATACACCCAAAGGGAAATTAAATCTTGCTCTTAATTGGTATTTGCTGGCATCTTAAAGACAAGAGAAAGTTCATCTTAGATTCCTTAAGATCTTGAATGAAAACATTTCCATCAGAGCCTGCTATAATGACACATGCCTGTAAATGCAAGAGGTCAGGTGGCTGAGGCAGAAGGATTGCAAGTTTGAGGTTCGTCTGACTTACCTGGTGAGTTCAGGGGTCATTTCTAAGGTGGGACCCTCTCTCAAAAAATCTAAAGAATCTTAAAAAATTGAAGTTACATTAACATGCCAGATCTGCCAGCTGCGACCATTCCAGAGAGCCTTGTCTTAGCCTGCTGGCATCTCATTAGGTACAGAAGGCTCCTGGAGCTTCAGTCTTGTTTATCTGTTTGTTTATTCGGGCCTTTTCCCCCCTTTTCATTCTAAGATATAAAAAAAATTAGTTAATAACTTGACTGCAGTGAAGAATGTGTTGAATAATAAAAATTAATGGAAAATGTGACATGGTGAGAGACTGACAATAACTAAGGGTCAGAAGCCCACAGAGCATGTACAGCCAATGCAGATTGTAGTAGGCACAGAGTACAGAAACAGATACATCCCTAAGCCTTTATTATTGAACAAAAAACAGTCTCTGGGTCTTCTAACTTTTAAAAAGATGCAGGGGAAAAAAAACCCACAACAATACAGTGTTATGATAGAAAACAGCACCACTTTCGTTAGGATGCCTAATTGCTTGAAATTTGGTTCAAGCTCAACTCCTAGAGGTCCTGAGACAGCCAGCTTGTGACTGAACAGTAACAGAGGTTGAAAGAAGTATTATAGAAATAAGGCACCCACCTGGGAATAGTAGTCTGCTAGAGGAATTACCAAAGATGTTGATATATTGATTTGGAGAAAGATGGCTTTGTGGATATGTTTGAATGTGGATTTAAACATAATATTCCATTTTCTTCTTAGAGCATTCCATCTCCTACAGTGCTCTCACTTTTCTGATTTTAATTGATCCTTTAGGAAAGGTTGACATTTACACTAGAATATGCAGGCGAATATCCCGCCTTGCTGAACTGCCTTTTCTTTTGGGCTTGAATTGCTGGGGCCTGACCTTGTTGTTTGGTTGTTTTATTTGTTTGCTTTAAAAGACTGACTGTTAAATAGCAATACATAATTTTAAAAGAGGCTTGTGACCTAAACACAGACAACCCTCTCTCTCTCTCTCTCTTTTTTTTAATCCAGCAAACTTTCTTTCCTGGGAATTTAAATCGGGAAATTCCTGAAGATTAAGGCGAAGCAAAGGCTGATGTCGATATGTCTTCATATACATAGATTCTGAGGCAAGGGAAGGATGTCAACTCAAGTTATCAGACCGAAGAAGAATGGAGTCAGTGGAAGTGATGGAGAAAGGACATAGAGATAGTGAGGAATGGGGACGGAGGGGGTGGAGAGTGTGAAAGGGAGAGAAGAGGTCTCACAGATGAGAGAGAAGCAGAAAGACACCATGACGGACAGACGCCAGCCCTGCCTGCAGCTCAGGGGCAGCTTGCTCTTTGTGCCTTCAATCTGCTTTTTCCTCACAGCCTTTTGCTAGCATGAACGAGATTATGCTTTGTATCCAGGAGTTTGTCTGAAATGCCTTGTCTAAATTTAAAATCATCAAGGTGGAGAACAAGGAGGAATGTTATGTTTATTTTGGGGCTAATTAGGATTGCCATCCTGAAAAGTCCAGATCTCATAGTCTTGATTTTTCTTTTTTTAATTTTACATATATGGCTTTCAACCAGCCTTCTGGGGCAGAGTTGCTTTCAGAACATCATTGCCATGTTGTGAGGACACCCAACTTAACAGGGATGGGGAAAGGTTCTGAAACTAGAGGTAGAAGAGATGATGGTGTTGGTGACAGGAAGGGAGAGGAGGCAGGGTCTTTACACCTCCGAGTCCTCACAGCTCTGAACATTCTCCTCTTTGCTTCTCAAGCTCTGTCTAAACTACATCCAGCTCCCGGCTATGAACACATAAGATGCTCACACTAGACTTTACCAAATGAGATCAGCAGTCAACATCCCCCATTTTCCTCAACCACTCTCTACCTTTTTATTGATTTGTTTATTTATTTTTTGAGATGGGGGGGTCTCACAGGGATGCAGCTCACACATTAGGCTAGACACACTTGCCATTGAGTCCCAAGGATCTTCCCTCTTCCATCCCCCCGGCACTGGATTATAGACATGTGTAGATTTACATGACTTTTAAAATAGGTCATGGCGATGCATGCCTAGAGATCTTTCTAGGCTTTTAAGGTATAATTTCAGCATAGGAATAAAGAACACTATCACCAAGTATATAATGTGCTAAGTAGTACCTAAAGAGGCCTATACTGTGCTTCTTGGTGGTCGGAAAGGTAATTAAACTTTTTTAAAGACAGGGTTTCTTTGTGTAGTCCTGGTTGTCCTGGAACTCACTTTGTAGACCAGGCTGGCCTCAAACCCACAGAGATCTGCCTGCCTCTGCCTACTGACTGCTGGGATTAAAGGCACGAAGCACCACCAGCTGACAAATTCTTTGTCCTTTGCCATAAACGCAATGCCAAGGCATTCTCAAATAACTACTTCCTGCCACTAAATTTCCTATCCTATTTTTAAATTGATTTTTTAAAAAAATTATTTTATTTATTTACATTCCAACCACTGACCGCCCTGTCTGTCTACCCTCCCACAGTTTCTCATCAAATTTCCTCCTTTTCCTTGTCTCTGAGATGGTGCACCCCCTACCCACCAGGCCTCCCCCTTCCCTGGGGCCTCAAGTCTCTAGAGGATTAGGCACATCCTCTCCCTCTGAGGCCAGACCAGGCAGTCCTCTGCTATATGTGTGCTGAGGCCTCAGACCAGCTAGTGTATGCTGCCTAGTTGGTGACTCAGTCTTTGGGAGCTCACTGGGGTCTGGGTTAGTTAAGACTGCTGCTCCCCTTCAGCTTCTTCAATCCTTCCCTTAATTCAACCGTAGGGGTTCCTGATTTCAGTCCAATTGTTGGGTGTAAGTATCTGTGTCCGTCTCAGTCAGCTGCTGGTAGATCCTCTCAGAGGGCAGCCATGCCAGGCTCCTGCCTGTAAGCACACCATAGCATCAGTAATAGTGTCAGGCCTTGGTGCTCCCCCTCCATGAGATGGATTCCAAGTTGGGCAGGTAACTGGACCTCCTTTCCTTCAGTCTCTGCTCCATTTTTGTCCCTATCCTATTTAAAATGCATCATGTTGCTGGGGAGATGGTGCAGTGATTAAGATCACTTGCTCTTCTAGAGGATCTGAGCTCAGCTCCCAACATCCACATCAGGTGGCTCACAACTGCCCGTAATTCCAGTTCCAGGGGATTTAATGCCCTTTTCTTATCTCCAAGGACCTACACATATATGTGGTATGTACTCACACACAAACACACAGTGATAAATATTAAAGAAATGCAAGATCACTTCTTTGTAAAATCCTATGTTTTTCATTTCTTATTTTAATTGATCCATATAGTGTCCTTGAAAGGAGGTTGGCATTTACACTATCACCTGTCACATGTTGAAGGATACACCACCATCTTGTTATACCTACCTTGTCTCTCCAGCTGAAATTAAGGGAGCTGAGCCTTATTTTACACAAGAGTATTTGTGTGGATAAAATGTCTGGAAAGTTTATTAGACTAGGAAGAAAAAAGAAAAAGAAATGATGGTGGTAGTGGTAGTGGTGGTGGTGGCGGCGGTGGTGGTGGTGATGATGGTGGTGATGGTGGTGGTGGTGGTGGTGGTGGTGGTGGCGGTGATAACAGAGACTGTGGTGGTTATGATATGGTAGCTCTTGAAAGTTCATCAGATGTACCTTTCATCCTTTAGACTTCATAGTCCACTTCAATGTGTATGAAATACTTGTTTCTTCTTGCCCAGAAAAGGAGACATACAGACATAGTTGTCAGAAATGAAAAGTGGAGTCACTGTATTTTTGAGAAACAAGAGTTATCCCAGCTTTTGGACAGATCATAAATACACACTACATTGATCTCAACCCAAGTCAATGGCTGCATGCAGAGGAGAATGCCAAGTCAATGTAGGAGAATGCCAACTCAATCAATGTGATCTTCCCAGTCTTTCACTCAGCAGCCAACAGAGAACCACGAGTTGACAACCCAGTCGCCCTGGCTGCAGAAGCTAACTTCAAATCCCAGAGTCATAGCTTGTGGCGCAGATCATGAGTAGGGCTCTCTAGGTTTAGACCAGCTCACCAAACCTGGGAAAACTTGTTTTTATCAGTTTATTAGAATGGGTATAGGTAAACAGCGAGCGAGAAATGGAAGAAATAAGAGACACCCGAGCTGGGTCCAGAGGTTCTAATTCTCTCAGCACCTCATCCTCCAGAAACTTAAATGTGCTCAGTCACCCGGATATCTGTCGAACTCATTCCTTTGTGTTCAGATAGAGGCCTCATTACACAGGCACAATAGAGTCTGAGAAATCTGATCCTTTGGGCTCAGACTCCATCTTAGAGAACCTGGCCTAAGGTTAAACTCTAGTTAACTAATAGGCCTGTACTAGCACCAGTTTCCAGGTTAGCCCAAACCCCAAACAAGACCTGTGTCTAGCACCAGTTTCCAGGTTGTTCACCAACAAATCTGTGCCTCCAGGTTCCAAGCCTGCCCCTGATACTTTACTTTCTCACAACCAGCAATCAGAAGAGCAGAAGTTAGGTTTTTGGTTTGGCTCCCAGCACCAGCCAATTATGTTAAAGGCCACAATTCCCCCCTCCCCCAGTTAGATGCCTGCCAGGTTAATAATCTCCACTCCTTGCTGGTAATTTCCTATAAAACCTTGTCCCATTTAGAGTTCAGGGCTTCTTCACCAAACCGTCCTAAGGGCTGTAGGTAACCAAACCCAGCATCGAGCTTATAAATAAAGAGAACCTAATGTGATTACACTGGAGTCGGCTCCTGGTTGGTCTTTTGGGGCTTGTGAACGCTTCCTGGTACAAATCAATGATGGGTTTATTGGTAACTAACCTTTAACCCTTCTCCCTTCTTCTGGGTCAGAGGGTGGTGCTGCATATTAGTTTTATCAGTACTAAGGGAGGAATTATTTTAGACAATGTTTTCTGACAGGTCAGTCCATCAAGGTAGAGTAGAACAGTTTACATCATAAAGACCAGAAAGCAGAGGTAGAGCAAGACATATTGCCAGTGACCTTCTTAGAGAGCGTTCTGCTATAGACTCACGGGGGGGGGGGGGGGATTCTTGAATAAGATTAACTATGTTGTCCAAATCCAAATGGCCTGTGAAGTGAGGGCCAGGACACGAAGGCCACAGGAGTCGAACTTAGACACTGTTTGGGTCCCAGGCATAGACAGCAGCAAGGTACACTGGGCAATTCACTCTCTTAGAACGAAGTCCTGTCTTTTCCACTCATTAGGTAAATTAGGCTGAGCAAATCAATTAACATCTCCAAATCTCAAGTTCCTCAACTGGAATAGTGCTATCAAATGAGGGGATTACATAATATGTATTTTACAGGTGGTTATGACCAGCAGAGAGACAATGTTTATTAACTATAAATACCATTGTAGTGTTGGTTAAAAGGAGAATTCCTTTAAGGATTATAACAAGGTCTCTGAATTGATTTTATCTTAAAACCTCATTAGCTTTGAGTCCCTAATAGGCAAATATTTCTGAATTATACTTACTATGCTATTACAATGGGTTTCTCCATTTTCCAGGATGTTAACCGTGAACACAAAGGAAAACATGCCTGGTGGGCCTCATTGACGGCATAGAAATGTTTGATTTGGAAACTGCCTCTTGTGGTATAGAAAGGAGCTATTTCAAATAAATCATTTAGTAAGAGAAGATACCCAGGAATTTCCACAATAGACACCAGAAGAGAAACCACAAGGAAACCACGCCATGTCTCCTGGGACAACCATCCTTTGGAAGGGGAACAGAGGCAAGAGGAACAGACGAGAGGGAGAAGGAGATGGAGCCGGAGGAGGAAGAGGGCATGGCAGAAATGCTTTACATTTATAAAGATGCCTTCCTCCATTGATTTCCAGGCACTGACAAACTTTAATTGGCTAATCTTCACATATCCCTTTGAGGTTAAGTGGGCAGCAAGCATTATCCCAGAGTTTTCAAAAGCACAAAGAGCTTAAATGTCTCCCCTAAGGTCACAGGAACTGGCTGGTGACAAAGCTAAGAGGAGACCTCCTGCAGGACCCCTGCCATCCAACCCCCTCCCAGACTTGGAGACCTCACTCAGCAAAGTCATCTGGGGTCTTTTTGTTAGCTTTCTGAAGCCAAGTCCTTGGTAATTCATTTCACCAATGACAGACAATGTGATGTCTTTATTCCTATAAAGCACTCACTTTAGATCAAAGTACATATCTTCTAGAGTTATGAGCTTTTCCACGGTTAAGCAGTGCTCAGAGGTAGGCAGAAAAGGATATTTAGAGTGTGTGTGTGTGTGTGTGTGTGTGTGTGTGCAAGCGCTTGTGTGTTTAATTTTCAAAAAAGACATTGATGTTCTTTTCTGGGGCTGAACACTCTTTGAATCCAACAGTAAGGCAGAGCCTGTGAACAAAACCATTCCTATTCACTTCAAACTGTACTCTCTTTACTAAACACTCTTCAGAGAATTCCCAGCTTTGTTTAACAGATTTCCAAGGCTTCTCTTCAAACTACCCAGCTGACCCTTGTTCATCTTGGGGCCTCTGTGTTGCCAAGAGAAACAGACCATCCTCACTGGATTTAAGCATTAAAACACGCTATAGTATATAAGACAATTTTGCACCTAGAAAAATAAAAAATAAAAAGAGAATCCCGGTGAGCATTGTAGAAAGCCTTTAGGTATATATGCAGGCAGAAAATCTTTGGCCAACAAGAATGGAATTATTTCACCTTCTTGCAGAACTGAGCTTTTCAAACTATTGTCATTACGTGGAGAAAATGAAATCTGCATTCACAGTCTCTTAGATGCTGGATTTTATTAGGGCATCTCAACCACAGGCAATGGCTTTAGACCCTTCTGCTAAAGCCTGCAGCTAGCCTGATGCTAGTCTGTCCTACTAAGGGAATAAAATCCTGACTGTGTGTATTTAACCTGCAGAAGAAGAGAAAGAATATAGAATTTAAAAAAAACAAAAAACAAAAAAAAAAAAAAAACAGAGAAATAAAAGCAAATTGAAAAGGGTCAGGTTGTGCTATAATAGATTGATAATAATTTCCAAGCCTCACATTTGAGTCTGCCTATGCTCAAGGTGAGAACCTGGGAAGGCTGTTTGAATTCACCAGACTTTACCCCAGAGCTCCTGCATGGAAGGAGAGTTCCGACACTCACCGAACTGATGGTCTTGAACAAGAATTTGGATATTTATGGACTGCATGTGCCTAATAAAGCAAACAAAGGAACAATGTGAGATTTAAATTCCTTTCTCACAGTCTTAAGCCAGTGACCAATTGGCACTCCTCCCCTGTGAAACTTCCCTCATAATCCGTCCATATCCTGCTCAGCCGGGTCACTTGGCTACTGATTTTATTTCCTCTGGTGCCTACCAGAAGTCATCTCCTAAAAGAGAAGGAGCACAGGAAGGGGGCGGTGTCAGGGCATGGAAGGAAGATACCTTTGAAAAGCCAGCTTTAGCACATGAGTGTCATGTGCTCTTCAACCCTTAGAGGAAAATACTATTAAACTTGTTTTACAAATGAGAAGAGTGAATATCAAAACTGATAGACTTATTGGCTAAGCGCAATTTGAAGAATAAAATTAGGAATGGTGCATAAATTGCAGGACCAGGTTAAACAGAAAGACCTGGAACCTTTCTCTGATTCGTATTAAGAACCCTGATACGGGGATGGTGGGGGTTCAGAGGTTGAGAGCATTTCCTGCTTTTGCACAGGACCTCGGTTTGCTTCCCAGAATCTACAGAGCAGCTCAAAATCACCTGTAACTTCAGTCTTAAGTGGCCTAACACCCTTTTATAAACATCTATGGACACCAAACGCACATATATGATACACAGACACACTTGCAAGTGTACACATACAATAACAAAATAAATAGATCTAAAACAATTAAAAAAAAATTTTTTAAACAGTGCAGGGAATATATCTCAATGATAGTGCATCTGAATGGGAGAGTATGCATGAATCCTTGGGTTCAATCCCCAATACCTCCCCTACACATACACACATACGCACACACACATATACACACACATACACAGACATGCATATATATACACACACAAACAAACATACATATACACATACACAAACACATACACACACAGAGACACACACATACACACAAACATGTACACACACAGACACACACACATACAGGAGTATAGACACACATAAGCACACACACACACAGACACTCAAGCACACATACACAGACACACAGACTCACAAACACACAGATACATACACACACACACACACACACACACACACACACACACTAGTCCCAAGATGCTGACAAGAGAGCATTAAACCACATTCAGCTCCCATGACAATGATGACATCCTGAGGGGTTAGCCTTGATCCTTGTGCCTTCTTTCTGTCTTGTCAACATTTACTTCTGATCTATTCTCAATACCTTTCACTACAATCTGATCCCATCTGTGCCTGAGAAGGACCACTCGGACGCTCCCTCTGGTTTAGTTAAGGGGAAGGGATGTCTTTGCAGGAGGTTAACAGGAGGTGGGGGCAGCGAGAGCCTTCCCACAGTCTGTGGTTGATAATCTGTGTGCTTCCCTCTTTTTCTGCTGACAAGGAAGCTGACAGGCAAGGTTCCTGCAGATTAGTTCTGGGTTTCCCTTGAACAGCCTCAGGCCAAGTTGTCAGTCTATTTTCGACTGACCATATTTCTTTAAAGTGACCCATATAAAATTGTTTTTTAATTTTTACGACTGTTTCTTTTTTGCTTTGTGTGTATGGGGTGCTGGTGCTGGTGGTGCTAATGAACATGCATTCACATGTGTGCATCTATGCTTGCCACTCAAGGATGTATGGAGGCCACAGGTCCTCAACTGTTATCTTTATTACTGTCTTATTTTCTGAGACAGGATGTTGCCCTGAACCTGGAGGTTGCAGTGAGTCTTAGGATCCACCTTAGCTCTACACTCCCTGGGTCTTCTCAGGAGCTGCAGTTAGCCACAGACACCACCACACCCAGTGTCTTATGTGAGCTCTGGAGATCCGCACTCAGATCTTCACCCTTGCATATCAAGCACTTGACCCACTGAGCTTCATCTCCAACCCTGGCATCTGTTTCTTGCAGGGTCCTTACTGGGGTTGCCTAACCACTGCTCCCGTTTTGTAACTGTAATTTACCTTTTCTTAGCGGAAAAAAAAATGTACTGCCTCAGGTATTCAGAGGGTTCACGGAAGTCAAACCAGTTGGAGTTCTCTTATCTTCTGCCACTCAATGGCCTTAAGGATAGTTATGTCTCCCTGGCACCTTTCTGCTGGAGGATATGAGGGAGCTGTCTTTCAGGAGTCAGCTAACAATTCCATAAAGGGCGACAGAATAAATATTTCAGGCTTTTGGGGAAATGAACAACCCTGTGGTTTAGTCTTCTTCCTTCTTCGCTTGCATGTTTGCAAGCTTGAAAGTTTTAAAATAAATTCCAATAAAACACTGTTGGAAATATAAAACAAGTCACCAGTCCAGGAACTTAGCAGTTAGGATGACAAAGGAGAAACAGAGGCAGAGGGGTACAGACAGGTGTCCTCTCTGGTAATACAGCGGAAATCAGTAAACTGACCAAGTGTTCATCCCAATCTAGTACACTTAAATATGCAGGTATGGAGGAAGGTATGTGAGGTATATAGACGGATATACACACACTCACACACATGCAAATACAAACACACATACCTGAAACACAGAAACCCCAAACACACTCACCCCAAACACACACATAAACACCCCAAACACACACATATACCCCAAACATACATATACAAATACACACACCACAAACACACACAGACACAAAACCACACAAACACAAATACACCCCCCAACACACAGAGACCAAAACCATACAAACACACATAAACACACATACCAAACACACACACACACACACACATGCCCAAACACACGCACTTGAAGAAAAATTCTTGGAAGCACTAAGACCCCCATGAAAATTCCCAAATTCCGAGTGATGCAACTTTCTCTCCTACTTGATAGATACCCAGCATGTTTCTCAGTTACTCAACCTGAGCCTGTCTGAATGGTTTTTCTAAATGACCAAACCCCACTGAGTACCGCTAAAACCCACAGTGAGAATCTTCATTGATTCTCACTTGAGAGTAATTCCCAGGAAGCCCATGTAGTAGATAGCTCTCCATCAAGAACCCTTCATGGTGGTCTCTCTTGCTGAGAGATCCACGCAGGCAGCTCATATGAATTCTAGAAGAGAACATTGGAAGAACAGAAAATCATCACAGACAAATATGACCTGGAACACTCTCTACACAAATATCCAGAGGTCAGAGGTCACAGTTCAAGAGGCATTGAGATTTCCAAACTGGCTCTCCATGGAATCACATCTGGTAACCAGAGGCCAGGAGCCAGGAAGCTGAGGCTTTAGCAGCAGCCACTGTCTCTGCATCAAATCAAATCGGGTCTGAAGAGGATGGCACTTTTTAACAGGTGTTTAGTACAGGTCATGTTCAGAAATGGTTCTTACAGATGGTCTAGTATCCAACATATGCAGCTGAAAGAGGGGCGTACTGGAACAGCAGGGATTGCAAGAGCTACTGAGGGCTAAGGCTGGTTTGCTACATGGCCTGGCCCTATCAGAGCAGAAATTAATCTAAAAAAGCAGAGGAAGAAGGCAGGAAGACATGCCTGTGAAAGGTCCCCCTGTGATGGAACCTTTTGCCCTGAAAATGCGATGTTTGGGAATCTGGAAAGACAGCCAGTAGTAGTCAAGTCTAGGAGGCTCAGTTCCCAGTGCTTCCACGGTGGCTCACAACTGTCTGTAATTCCAGTTCCAGAGGATTTGAAGCTCTTCTGGCCTCTACAGGCTCCTGCATACATGTGGTACACATATGCACATGCAGTAAAAGCACCCATATATAAAATGAAAAAGTAAACAAATATTTTTTTTTTTAAGGAAAAGAAATGTTCTAGCAGAAACATTCTTTAAATCTCAACTACGTAGCCCCTGTAACTAAGATAAAATTGGATGGAGCGATGGACCGTTTTAAAATAATTCTCCACCCTTCTCAGAGAAAGCAAAATGGTTATGAAATAGGAGTTAAATATAGTAACGACAAAACTCAATGTCCAATATTCTGTCCCATGATTCCCACTAAGTGAATTCACATTTGGTTTGGCCACACGCCTAGGTTTGAGTTGTAGGGAAATGTTCACCACATGGAAGACACTAGGAGCCACTGTCCTTTGGAATAAAGCATAGAGGGCGGAAGGAGCCTTTCAGGGAGTCAGGACATGCCAGACTAGATGGCAGTGCTTCAATGCACATGTATGTAGATGCATCCTAGGCCTTCTTGCTAACAAGCGCATTCTGATCGAGTGGGTCTTGGCCTGAATACAACCTTTCTAACAAGATGCTGATCTGTGGCTCACTACGAACCAGAGGGGACCAGGGCAATAACAGCATCTCCAAGTTGGTGGCCTTTGGTCAGTAATAAATGTTAATGATAATAGCTTACATGCAAAATGCAAACGACCAGAAATGAAGTCACAGAGAGAGAGAGAGAGAGAGAGAGAGAGAGAGAGAGAGAGAGAGAGAGAGAGAGAGANAGTGGGTCTTGGCCTGAATACAACCTTTCTAACAAGATGCTGATCTGTGGCTCACTACGAACCAGAGGGGACCAGGGCAATAACAGCATCTCCAATATGGGCATGTGCCCTCTACCTGGCTTGTGATTGGAGAGAAAAGGAGGATGTGGGGTGAGGGGGCGGAAATGCAGGAATAAAGAGAGGAGCAGAGAGAGAGAGAGAGAGAGAGAGAGAGAGAGAGAGAGAGAGAGAGAGAGAGCTATAGGGAAGGCTGCGAGATACTGCCTGCAAATACTGCTCTCTTGGCTGTTCCAGAAGGGCTTAGTGTCAGCAGAGACACCCGTGGGAGAGTGTCTGCCTTCAAGGTCCAATGAACGACACAGACCACGCCTAGTCTGACGGGTGTGTGGAGTACCTGACTCACTTCATGGGCAAGACTGTCAGGGTGGTGGCTCAGTCAGATTCTGTAAAATGTGCTCTAGGCTTGAAAATGTACAGAGACAGAGATGAGACAGGCTGGATCTTCTGACCCTGACAGGGAGGGTGACAGGGATGAACAGTGGTAGACAATCTGAAAAATAGCAGGTTATACACAAAATCTAGTGGACCAACCAAGTGTTCTTAAGGCAAATGGAGGGTGACTGTTCCATATCCCTACAGATAAGAACTGAAAAACCTAGTGCCGGCATCTGCCTTTGCTTCTTCAATTGACGGGAAAATATAGGGCTATAGTGATCAAATTATCCAGAAGGGAATTTTATGATTTCAAGCAGTTTTATCACTTAAAAGAAACCCTGTATCCTAGAACCTTTGGTCATGTGGGGCTATCATCTCAGCTTTTGTGCTGATTAGCTTGTGGGCTGCACATTTGAGAAGACCCACAATCAGTTTTCAGCCCTGTCTATGGCTTAAAAGGCTTACAGAGAGATTTTTCTCTCCGGCCTCTTCTCTAGAAGCTTGTCTTGTAGCACTCCAAGCAGATGCAGCTTCAAGCAATCTAGGACCCAAGGGAAATTCCTCTTTGATGTTTCTACGCAGTTTCTCTCTGGACCTTTCGTTCCACTCCCAACCCTGCCTCTGCTGCATCCAAACTCTGCACCCATCCATCAGCACCGGAAACACACGATGCTTTCTGGAAGGGAGTGCAAACAGCCGCTCGGATATTGTAGCCATTTGTATTTAGTTTATATCTTCATGAAAAATTACTCAGTTTTTCTTGTCACAAAGCAAATAGAATCATGACTTATGTTTTATAATTTATATAACCAATTTCATATACTTGTCAACTTCTTATCAGATTTCTGACAGTTATAAATCATTTCCCCTTCTGAAAAGATGAAAATAAGCTCCCCCCCCCCCACTGCCTACCTATAGCCATCTCCAAGATTAGGTTTTCACATTGTTGCTCACTGTGGAGTAATCAGGTACATGAAATATTTACTGATGAGAACTTAGCCCGTACAGGCAAATGACGACGATGGTGCCTTCACACCAGAGAGTAGTCCTAGGGAAGAGTTTTCGAGAGAGAATCGGGGTAGCAACAAGGTGGCTCCGCGGATCATCAATGTAGGGAATGCCTAAGGAAGCCTGAAGACTCAAAGCTGTAGGGTTGGAAGACGGGGGAGGTATCCTTTAACTCATGGCAAGAGAACATTACGTGATAAATTCAGCAAAACCTTTGATTGCAATGGTGGACAGCAGTGATTATCTATGGGGAATTAAAGGCTGGCCCCAAATAATAAAACTATTCAATAAAATCATGAAACCAATGTACACTGAAGCCACAGTAGAAGGAGTTAGACCTTCATGCGCTAATACACAGATTCTCTAAGCACATTTTTGGCTAAAATCTAAGACATTTATACCTTCCTTTTAAAACCTATAACTCTATTATTGGAGTAGGTGTATAACATTTCCTGAGGAATACCATGGCAAGAAATATTAATAATGGCTACAACAGATATGAAAAACTAATGTCTTTAATATATACTCATTTGCAGCACTCTCCATTAATAACATTATTATTAATTAATTAATAATATTAATG
This sequence comes from Mus pahari, assembly GCF_900095145.1. Taxonomy (NCBI): domain Eukaryota; kingdom Metazoa; phylum Chordata; class Mammalia; order Rodentia; family Muridae; genus Mus; species Mus pahari. The sequence continues at coordinate 44,169,963 of NC_034601.1, read as the reverse complement.
AATGATTGTATGATCTCTTTTAAGCACTTGCTATATGTCATCTCATTTAACCTCTCAAAACCCTATGTGGCAGATTTTAATTTACCATTGTGTAAACTTTGGTGTTTCTTTGCTTGCTTTCTATAACCTGAGCTACAGAGATGCTAAACAATTTGCCCCCAGGTCACACAGCTAGTAGGCAGAGATGAGGGTAGAGCTCCCTATGTAGAGCACATAAGGCAAAAGCATCTTGGTTATTATATCTGTATACAGATGTAGATCTGAAGGCACATTCGGACCATTTCGAAGTAGATTCTTGATTCCAACTATGCTATGTAGTATCTCTTATTACCTGATCTGAACTTTACATGAGATAGATAGATCACAGTAACACACATCTGTAATCTCAAGTAGGTGGAAGTTAAGATAGGTGGATCACAATGTAATGAGGCCAGCCTTGTTGACTTAGTAAAACAATGTTGTGGTTGCTTTTGTTGCTGTTGCTTTGAATGTTGTTCAAAAAAGAAAATTAGAACAAATATTGAAGATTTTCAATAGCTTTTAAGACACATTAAGCATTTGATATAAGCTGTTTTGCCCTTCAGAGTTCACTATGCTACAAGACATTCTTGGCAATGAAAGACACTAAAATCACACCTACAGAGAGTGAGTATAGGGTGCTTTTGAAGCTCTTTCTACAGACCCAGGCTACAGAAACAGCAATAGTAACCTTTAAGCCAAATCTACAAGGATGAATAGGGAGACGTTAGCAAATTAGGAACTTAAGAGTGTGGGGCTGATCAGAGAAGGGAGGGAGGAAAAGGCAGATGCACAAGTAACCCCAGGAACCACAAAGTTTGAGATGGATCAAACACAAGGTGAAAGAGTTTCAATAGCTAGAAATTAGTCTGAAACAGTGATGATGATCCAACTAGTGGTTTCCAACTTCATATCTGTTGGTTTTCTGAACGGCCTGATTCTTCCTGGACATAACCACATCTCTCAGTATCAAATGTTCAGCATCTCTGACTCACATACCGGGATATGAGCAACCTCATGATCCCTTGTTAAGCTCAACCCTAAAGGTGCTCTGAGAATCATGAGACACGTTTTGTGAGTCATCGGGGTGAGGCATTTATTCTAAGAACAGCAGAAGTCATGGGAAGTCAATTTAGTCATGTTAGCCTTTCAGTTATGATTGTTGAGTTGATGGATTCTGTAAGTTTTGGAGAGGTGAGACAATTAAAGTGAGGGAAACTGTGTGGAGCTCATTAAGAGCAAGGAAGAAATGATGAGAGGTTGGAAGGGCCAAGAGGGGAGCAGGGAACAGGTCAGACACAGCTTTGGAAATCTGATTTAATGTGTCTTCACTCTGAAAGTCAGATATTGAGAAGAAAAGACCTGGAAATGGTCTCTGTGTCTCTTGGAGTGTGGGGAAGAAGTGGGATTTCACTGTAAGGATTATGGAAGGAGAAGGTCCATGAAAGAAAGGGTGAATTCATTGAGGACACATCGGATTGTGCCATTTGTTACAGCGGGGTCTGGAGGGAGGCTGGAGATGGAGATCCATGCTTAAGGATCATCTGTATGTACAATAGACACCATGGGCTATGTGGAAGCAAATGAACTTGAAAGATGGGTCCCACATTACCTCCTTGGTGGGAAGAACTATCAGGTGGCCATGAAATAATCACCAGTTGCCTGATCTTTGACTGACATTAAACATCCAACTAAGAGCAGCTTTGTCTATTCACAGTATTGCTTCTTTCTTATCTCCTAGAGTAGAGACTGAGGCAGTATACCTCCTGCTTAGACAAGGTAAGGAGATTGGGGCCGAAGCAGAAAACAAGAGGGTCTTGACAGGGTTATCCAAGAGAAGTGGATTCTGAGAAACTTGTCTGCCACACAACTGCTGAGGACTTCACTGCTGGTGTCAGATCTCACATATCAAACAGAAGCAAACCCTTTTGTCTCCTTTCGAGAATGCCAAGGGAGATAGCTGTTAGCAAAAGGATACTAATACAAATAAGTCAAAGGGATTTGGATCCAAAGAAGGTGGATGAAAGTCAAAATTCTTCAGGACCTAGTTTCATCTTGTTTTGCTTTGTTTTGTTTTGTTTTGTTTTGTTTTGTTTTGTTTTGTTTTGTTTTGTTTAACAGGCCCCTGCCTTGTAACAAAGGCTGTCTTGGACCAGAAACTCAGGCATTATGCTCCTGTCTCAGCTTCCTGAGTGCTAGGATTACAGTTCTGAGCTGCTATCCCTATGTGGTAGTCTGAATGAAACTATCCCACATAGACTCATTATTGGAGGAATGGCCTTGTTGGAGGAAGTATGTCACTGGGAGGTGGGATTTGAAGTTTTAGACGTTCAAGTCAGGCCCAGTGCCTCACTATCTTCCTGCTGCCCGCTGGTCCAAGTGTAGAACTCTTGGCTACCTCTCCAGCACCATGTTTGTTTATCATCATGCTTCCCACCATGATGATAATGTACTAAATCTCTGAACTGTAGGCCAACCCCAATTAAATGTTTTCTTATAAGAGTTGCTGTGGCCATAGTGCCCCTTCACAGCAATAGAAATCCTAGCCAAGACACCTGGCTTCTGGGTTTAATCCTTTTAGAAGGGTCCTTCCTCCCTCTCTAGGTCAAAAAGAACTCAACCAGCCAATTACACTTTTGAGTGAACAAGCACATCCTTGTGCTACAAGTGTAATACTCCTCTGAATCAAGACTCCTATTCTTGTGGACAAGTTTGAGAGAATCCTCCTACCTTTGAGAAATCCACTAGGCAGATGTTTTTCCTCTGATGTTTTCCTTATTAGAACATTCAGGTATTCCTTATCCCACCACACATGTTACTGGTCACCATGGCCCTAAACACTTGAGCCCCAGTGTCCCTTAAGAAGAATACCAATTCCCATATGCCATCAGAAGTAGAGGGATTAAGTATGAGAGCTGGCCATACCACCCTAGACTGTTCTTCTAGTCTCTAAAATGCTCCAGTATGGGGTATTATAATTGTATAAAAATCCTGCAGAGGGTTTGTGTATATCCAAAGGGACCAGCGTTGAATAGACATTTGTATTTCACATACAGGTGTTTTGAGGAAGTCCATTCTCCATGAATAGCTTACATTGCTTCACAGTCAAGATCTTCTAAGCAAAAACATTTACACTGCTGAATTTAAACTGTTTGCACAAGGAGATGTTCAGGTTAGTAAAGCTTCAAGACATCTCTCTCCCTGGAGATGCTTCAAAGTAGTAAAGATAAAAAAACCTTCTTTTCCTCTACCCACAGATTAGATGAAATTTCAGAGTAAAGATAATGTTTTACTCTGTGGGGAGGATGTGCAGATTTCTCCCAGGTCTATATAGATCAGAGTTTCCTAATGAACTGGGCTCTCCAATCATGTTCTCAACTGTATGCCTGGTACCCTGACCTACACAGCCTTGTCTTGAGTGCCTGCTGAAAAATCATCACTGGGCTTTGCCTCTGACCCAAAGGTCTCATATATTATGTGTGCATGTATGTATGGGTTGTATGTGTATCTACACATAAAACCAAAAGCTATATACATATCTCTGCATACATATGCACATATATTCATATATGAATAAAACATGCATCAGTGCATATATACATATACATACATAAACATGCGACTAGCTAACTTACTTTTAAGTAAGTGAAAAAAAATCTTAGATATTCTACAAATTCTAACTTAGCAGTTTTATATGTAGATCCCTTCTAAGTAAAACCACCTCTTTCTAGAAGGATTATCCTGGCCCACCATCCACAACCTGTTTCTCAGAAAATAGTGTGCAGATTTCTAGAGTAATTTAGGATGGATCATGTCATTCCAAGGCCAGTACTATTTCTAGTGTACTCTACAAGGAAAGTTACAGATGGTCTCCTCATATTCAAGGTCATCCAACAGATAATCATTGGCTCCAAAGTATGCTCTCACATGTTAATAAGTCCCAAGGCCATCATTAAATTTCAGAAATCTCAAATCCTGAACTTTAGGATAAGACACCTCCCTTATGGCCATAATAACCCTGACTGGCCAGCCATTGTTGCCTCTGGGAACCTATGCACAAGATGGCACAGACCTGCAGAGCAACTTTCAGAAACTTTTGTTCCTCATCCAGTTTGAGGCTGTGCTTCAGGGTCTGCAGATGCCAAGGCATGGCTTCACTGAAGAGGAATTGTCACTATGTGGCCACCTGTTAGCTGGACAAAGAGCTAACAGAAAAGTGACAGCAGTAGTTGGTGCCTGTACACAAATACTTAACTATTCCGACAGCCTGTTTCCTTCACTCCTCACTTAGAACATTCCCTAGGTTACAACAGCTCTTAGTGCTCACATAGATCCAATCTAATCTGGGAATTTGGGCTCCCTGACCTTAGAAAATCTAGACCAGTTTATCTGTATACAATTTCTTGAGTCCTAATTCATTGGAGTCCCTCTTGGTTTTCAGTATTTAAAATAAAGCAAAGCTGAAAATGAGTACTGCCTTGCAGGACACTAGCTGGCCACCATTCTCTACATACCTTCATTCTTGCTCTTTATGACCATGCATTCTTTCCCACCTCTACATATTTACAGGTGCTCACTTCCTGTAGCAGCCCGGACATGCATGGGATAGTGGTCAGTACAGAAGTTCCATTCTTGACAGAAGGGAGACATCAAATCTCTTCTAGCAAGCACATCCATAGCTTCCTCTGGGATGAAATTTACAGTAACTTCCTAGTTGTTTGTGTTGCCATTTGCTAACAGGAAAGAATTTGAGTTAATCCTTCTCCTTATGTCCTGAAGAAGGGAAGAGTTCATCCAGGCCCCATTGTGTGGCGCCACCTACCCATTTGTCCAGAACCATGCAACCACTCAGATCTTGGGAGATGAGTGGCAACTATGCTGGTTTTATGAGTTACCAAAAGTTGGATGGGGAGCCCAGCAAGAGTTTCAATTGGAACAATGGATATCATCTCGTTCCACCTATTTGCTCTTTGGAACGTAAGACATTATCCTCTTGAGATTGGTGGGTAAAAAAGAAAAACATTTTTTTCTGGGTTGGTGAGATAGCTTTGGGGGTGAAGGCATTTACTGCCAAGCTATATACCCAGAACCCAATTGTAGGAGCAGAGAACCAATTTTCACAGGTTGTCCTTAGATGTCCACATATATACTGTGCCATGTGAACCTACATGCATTCAACACACACACACACACACACACACACACACACACACACACACACAGAGAGAGAGAGAGAGAGAGAGAGAGAGAGAGAGAGAGAGAGAATGCAAAGAAGTTTGTCTGCTTGTCTGTTTGTTTTAAAGGAAAACATGTTCTCCAAAGACTAGGTTGAGAGCCTAACTTCTGTTGGGGGTTTTCTCTATTTTCTTTCGGATCTCCTGCCGTCAGGGGCTTCCTGCATGTACTGAATGATAGCGAGAAGACATGGTGAGATGATTCTGGACCAGAAAGAGGGTCTCTGGGCTGGTGCTAAGTTATCTGTGAAGGCTCCTTCACCACCAGTACTTTTAGAATGGAAGAAACAGAAGCCGTCTCCAAGAATTGAGGCTGTTTCTCCTGGTGATGCCCTAGCATCTCGAAGTCACAGCACTTAATAACCTGACGTAAGGTGACTGCAGAGGCCTTTCTAAAGCAAACGCTGAGACTATAGAGATGGCTTAGTTGGAAAGTGTCTACAGTAGTACAAGCCACGAGGATCTGAGTTTGGAACCCCAAAAACACACGTGAAAGGCTGCCCTTTCTTACCCACCACAACTTAATGGTTAAGACTCTGTTGTTGAAGACACTTCACATGTTGTTCACAAGATATGGGAAAAATCAAACCGGTGTTGGTCAGGAAGTGTCTCCCTGGCTTTCATAGTAGCAGAAGGTGCTATATGCAGGCTGCTAGGAGAAAAGTCATCAACACCGTTTCCCAGTTGAGGACCCTGTGAACTATAGTAATGACTAGCATGACAAGATATGCCCATGGGTGAAGAAGTGACATGAAGGTTATGGGACTCACCACCTGCTTTTCTGATGGGTTTAAAGGCTCAATCTTCAGAAGGAATCACATACCTGGTCCTTTAAAGCTGACCAAGAACCAATGTTTGGAGGAGCTCAAAGACCCCCTACTTACTACTCTTTTGCTACATTAACCGCTCTCTAAATGTGTACCTCTATACCCATCTAGTAATGCAACAGTCAGGCCGCATCAGAGAAATTTCTTCATGCAGTGGATGGTGATTTTCACAGAAACTTACAAATGACCACAGTGTAGCACCTGTCACTGGAGTGCTCACCCACAAATGGGACATCAACCCCTCCTCTGAGTCTTAGGAACCATTCCTCAAGAGGGGCAGAAAGATTGTAACAGTCAGAGGAAGAGGAGGGCCAGAGAATAAGTGTCTTCTTGACATGGCGGGATGGTTCAAAGCAGTTATGGCTGCCCTCCCATGATCTACACACAATCAAACTAGCCAGCATGTTTGCATGGAGTAGAAAGGGACTCATGAGCCCCCACCCATAACTGAAAGGATACTGATAGATGAATAATCTGAGGAGATGGAGAATACGTTTTCTTTAGTGATGTGAACCCTAAATGCCCCAGTGAATGATCCCTATGTAGGCAGCACAAACTGGGTCATTAAAAAAGAAAGAAAGAAAGAAAGAAAGAAAGAAAGAAAGAAAGAAAGAAAGAAAGAAAGAAAAAGAAAGAAAGAAAGAAAGAAAGAAAGAAAGAAAGAA
>NC_034601.1:44160521-44162649 GCF_900095145.1 Mus pahari | reverse complement strand
CGGAGATCTCCCTGTCTTAACCTTCTGGATTCAATCACCACTGTGTCTCAAGATCTCCATACCAAGATCCAGATCAGAAACTTCTATCTCCCAGCCTCCAGATTAGGTTCACTGGTGAGCCTTCCAATTCTGGATTGTAGTTCATTTCAAATATAGTCAAGTTGACAACCAGGAATAGCCACTACAGTGGGACACGGTTATGCCCACTTGTAGCCTCAGCACTTGGAGTGTAGAGAGGGGGCTTTTGGAGTTCAGCTAATCTAAATTATCTGATGAGCACCAGGTTCAGTGAGAGACTTTGTCTCAAAAAATAAGAAGGAAAGCAATTTAAGAAGACACTTGATGTTGATCTCTGGCTCCCTTCTCCAACACTCAGCCATACAAACATACATACAAACAAACACACAGACATACACACATACCACACACACATACACACCACATAGATACACACACCACACAGACACACACACTACATACACATACCACACATATACACATATACCACACACATACACATATACATACACACAGCACACACACAAATACCACATATCACACACATACAGCATGTATATACATATATATACAGACTTAAACACCACACACACACACACACACACACACACACACACAATGAAAAGAAAAATAAAACTTTTGAAATTAGGACATTTAATTTAATGAGTGTTGGGGTGATTATTGGTGAGAAAACATTTGAAAAGCTACATTCAGTTTCACACACACATACACACACACACACACACACACACACCATACATACATACATGTACCACAAACACCACACACACGCATATACACACCGCATACATATATACACACTACAAAAACACACACCACACGCATGCATACTACACATACAAACACCACACACACATATACACATCACACACGTGCATATATACACCACACACACCATATCACTCACACCACATACATACCACACATACATACCAACCACACACACACATACCACATATCACACACATACACCCCCCACACACACACACTGAAAAGAAAAACCCCTGCTGAGATCAAGACTTTTAATTTAATGGGTGGTAGGTTAATTATTGGTGAGAAAAGAACATTTGAATAGGTACATTAAGTTTCACTTGGCACAAGGTCTAGCCTGGATTCAGTTGCAAGAATATGGATGTGGTAAGGATATCTGATGGAGTATGTCACTGTAGTTAATGGCCAGATATCTATTGAGGGGTGATGGTCAGAAAAGGGAAGGACAGTGAAGGGAGTGAAGTTCCTGAGGAAAGGGAGCAGTACCAACAGTCAAGGACACAGGGATTGGTACAACTATGGGTGTGTCTCCGTCCCTTTTGTGCTGCACGGGAGATGGGGCGTGGCTGTGCAGGAGAGTGTGAAGGAGGATAGCAGATGCTTGGTAAGACGATAGGAAGGCACAGGAAAGCGGTACCTTTAAGGCACTCTAGGATCCCAGGCTGCTCTGTGGGTCTGACCACGTGCATGAACTGAGATTTGCTAACTCAGACTGACCTGACCTCCAGGTAGGGCTTAGGAATAGAGAAAGGACTGAATGTTGGAGCCTTTATTTCCCCTCTGTGTGATGCCCTTGTGTGGCGAACAGCCTATAGTGCTGTAGAGGTGTCCTTGAGTATGAAAAGAGGCCCCGTGGACTTGCATGTCACCTCCCAGGTCCGTTTTTCCGGAAGTGCCTGCTCTCTAGCCTGCAGTAAGGCTCCAGGACTTCAGGGCATCCCAATTACATGACTGCAAATGTCACAGCTTCAGAGTGCTTTTTTTTTTTTTTTTTTTTTTTTTTTCACCAGTAAGAAGTCCTTTCCTCTCAGAGGCCACTGTAATTAACCCTAGAGGGAATAAGTCATCCTTAGGGTCAGAGAAGAAGCTACCATTGTGGTTTGACATGTTCTTACTGAAAATCTGTTTCAGGGACTCACCTAATCTATATGTCCTTCCATGTGAAAGCCTTTAAAATTAATGCTACTTTGTAAAAACTTTATATCTTTTTTTTGAGATTATAATACCATTACATCATTTCTTCATTCCCTTTCCTCCTTCTAAACCCAAACAGGCATTTATTTGTACACACACACACACACACACACACACACACACA
>NC_034601.1:44109889-44160516 GCF_900095145.1 Mus pahari | reverse complement strand
CACACACACACACACACACACACACAAACACACACACACACACACACACACACACACACACACACACACTGCTCAGTCTGTATGTTACTTCTATGTATGTTTGCAGGATTGACATTGTACATCAATTGGTGTGATAGTACACCCCTGAAGTTTCACTATCATGACTGCCTATACAATGTCCTGAACAAGGACATTAGCAATAGACATGCCAAGGCGGATGGCGAAAAGCCCACAAGGCCACATCCCTACATAAAGAACTACAGGAAAGCAAAAAATGCAGAGAGTGGCAGAAATAACCAACGCTAGTTTTAAAACAGAAAGAAAAGGCACAAATGAATTCCTCCTCCATCCCCCCCACCCCCAGTATCCACACCAGGTCTCACTGCTCAACCATCCATATGAAGGAGTCAATGTGCTTGTTAAGGAAATTAGACAATGACAGTCACATAGTATGTGCCAAGGTGGGGGTGTGCTCACACTCCTTTGTCTAAATGTCACAAATTGTTATAGTATTGCTCTGCATTTCCGAGCCAGTATCATCACCTTTTAATTAGCCAGAAGACTCTGCTGGAAGATTCAAAAGGAGCAGCAACATTCAAGTCCCTGTCCAGTTTTCAATACAATTATTTGTCAGAATCATATTAACCTGATGTATGACAAACCCGTAAAGTGGATACATTTAGGTCTCCAGGAGTCCTCCCTCATTAACTCTGATATTTATAGCCATGGCTTCAATGCTGCAACCTTTCTTCCTGAGAAACACAGAGCAGGGAGGGCAGGCTTCTCTGATGCTATTAGGGGAGTCATTTGTTTTGCCGTGTTGCAAAGCAAAGAGTTACAGAAGAAACCTAGCCTTGATTCCAGAGCCTCGTGAGCCCAGACCTGGCTCCTCTGCCCGTTCCACTCTTTTTTATGGATGGGGAAGAAAACTCGGATAGATATGTGTGTACAAATCCTGCATGGTTAATAAATCATCAGGGTAACGAGGCAGAACTAATTGGACAGAGCTATTTGGGAGATGGTTCTTAGATCTATCTTTCTGGGATCAAAGTCTGGCTCTCTTGGGCAGGATGCTGGATTTCCTCTGGCCTTGGCTTCCTTGAGTGTAAAATGGGCACAATAATAGCTCCTAACCTCATCAGGCCAAAATGAAAATTCAATGAATTAGTACAGGAAAAGGTGCTTTGATTTTGGCATGTACTAAGTGTAACACAAATATTATCTGAAAGTGTCACAGTAACTCCTCTATGACTGTGGGACCTGGGGATGCAGTGCAGGATGTGTGAAGCACTGGGTACAATTTCTAGACATGGCATGGCATCAACTAGGCACAGGGGTGTGCACTTGTAATTGTACCACTTGGGAGGTGTTAGGAATACCACAAAAGAGTCACATCTATGACTACCTAGCACATCCAAGGCCAGCCTAGGACACATGGAACACTGTCTCAGCAATAACAATAGTTGCTATAATTGCTTGGGATCATGGCTTTGCAGTGTTTGCCTTCTGCAGACAGACAGTCTAGCCAATCTGTTTTCACGTTGTTCTGACGAGCCTGGGGCCTGAACAGAGATGACAGGTTCCCAGAGATGAAGGTACATTGGCTATGGGAAATGTAGACAAAGGCCTATCTGTCTTTGTGGATCTAAGAGCTAAAACAAAACACACCTTGATTTTCACTAGTGGCTTAGTCCTAACGGTTTTGGACTTTGATGGGCCTCACTGTTAGAATTTGTTAGGTTTTGTTTGTTTATTTTTAGAATCCCTTCAAACACATCTCATAAAAACAAGCTCTGCATTACATTTAGTCCATACTCTATTGTTTCCAAACCTGAATAAATCACTGTCCATGTTCTGTGTTTTATTAACTGTTACAACTGATACCTTTTGCTGGCATTTCTTCTTAATACAGACACATTTTAGGATACACAGGACATTGCATTTAGTTTCCATGAGTCTACAGTTTATGCTACAATAAATAGCACTTCATCTCCTCTTTATGTCTTCTTTAACTTCCATATGTATTATTCCATATTCCATATGTGTGTGTCTTAATTTCCACACACAAACACACACACACACAAACACACACACACACACACACACACACACACAGAGAGAGAGAGAGAGAGAGAGAGAGAGAGAGAGAGAGAGAGAGAGAGAGAGCAATAATTAATGATAAGAGAAGCCATGAATTTGAAAGGGAGAAAGGAGGGGTATAAAGAAAGGCTTGGAGGGAATGGGAAGTGATGCAAATATAACTCAAAAAGTAAAATAATTTTTTAAAACCTTACTTGCTAGTTATATAGCGGAGCATCCTTCAGCTTAGATGATGTGTGTAATGATTCCTCATAATTAGGTTAGAGATATGGATTTGTCTGGGAACATCCATTACCTATCAATGGCCAAAGGCCATGATGCCCCTGTCTCAGCAATGCTGATGTCCTTCTGTCTTCACTAAATCAAGGTGGTATGTACCTGAATGTTCACTGTGAATTTACTACTTCCTTCTTTGTAACAAAGAAATACTGTAAGAAGTTTTGGGATCACTAAATCTTGTGCTCCTTGTTAAACTAAACTTTTCTACCCTCCCCACAGAAGTGTATCAGAAGAAACTCTCATACACGAGACAGAGTCTGGACACTCCGTTTCGTGAATTAGGAATCTAGAAACATCTGACTTTGAAGAATGGGTTCAGAGCTCACAGAACATTGGAAACTCCAATTCAAGGCATCCACGACACCTACAAATTCCCCTCGCTGGTCCAAGGTGCCCAGTGAACACCCGTCTATGCAGATCATCCACAGCTTTTCATAGAACTGGGGAACCAGGAAGCCTAGTCATGACCAGACTTAAATTTGGGGGCATCACACTGGCACGACTTATATCCCAGTATGCTTGGTCTTCTTGGGGATTGTAAATGCCTATTCTGGAAATGTCCACAATGGCAACAGGATCCTAAGCCACTGATTACCAGGCTCAGCAGAGATGGTTCTTAATCATGATGGAGTCTGATTTTACTGAGGCATTTCTCATGCTGTGAGCTTCATGTTTGAGCTTATTCTGCTAATGTGTGTGTGTGGGGGGGGGGCACTGTGTTCTCAAATCCTAGAGCTCCAGCATAGGATATTTACAGTCAGCTCACATTTTTGGGGAGGGTCCTGTTTGTCTCTCACAAAGTCCTTCAGTATTGATTTGTTAATTCTGAACAATAATGAGATTGCAACAGAGCACTTTCTCTTCATATCAAATGATCTAAGTCCACGGAGAACTTTGGTTTCCCCTCTAGCGGGATGTCAGATAAAGTTTAAGTTTTTCAGTCTGGCATTTAGTGTAACCTAACAAACTTCAACTCTCCTTCAAAACAAACTTTTTGATAGAGCAAAAAGATTTTATCATGAGCTTCTTGATTCTCTCTCTCTCTTTCTCTCTCTCTCTCTCTCTCTCTCTCTCTCTCTCTCTCTCTCCCACACACACACACACACACACACATACACACATGTGCGCGCACACACACACGAGAGAGAGAGAGAGAGAGAGAGAGAGAGAGAGAGAGAGAGAGAGACTTGCATATACTAGGCAGTCTCCACAGAGTTACATCTCATGCCCTTGCTCTTCTGTAACAGGATTTTCTAGGTAGCTTAGACTGGTTTTGAACTGCTTCCATCTCCCAAGTGCTGGATTTACATGTATGTACCAACATTTCTAGCTTTGATTCCTTTCGTTTCTGAACCTTGCTTGACACCCCAGACAGTATTGCCCTCTTCTGTGATCCACAGCAATGTGTCCTGACTACAAGGGACCTTTTAGTTTCTTAGTCTGTGGTGACAGTTGCAGAAGTAGAGGGTCAATGACTCAGAACCTGTGGAAGCTGGCTGCACACACACACACACACACACACACACACACACACACACACACAGGAACTGAGAGTGGCACCTTGCCCAGGGAGACAATGGGCCAATCACGAAACAACCAGGACACTGATGAGGGACTCAGCACACTCATTATGAGACAGGCTGTTACATGAGCATAGTGTCTGGGTCCCTTTTCTCCTGCGTCAAAATGTCAAGGAAACTTAATTGGTCATTAGGAGGTTCAGCAGACATTTCAGCAGAGATGGCAAATAGCTTGTCAACTATAATATGGGTTACAGAGAGAACTGGTTACACATCCCCATCCCCTAGCAACAATGGGGACCTAGTGACCAAATGCTCAGACCCTTGAACTCACTGTCTCTCTGTTGAATATCATCACGCCAATAATGAAAATATTTGCCTAATTCCTCACTGGCTTAGTTCACGAGACTGACTTCTTCCCTCCCCGGGCTCATTAATTCTATGCTTTTATTCAAGGGATATTTTTTGTTGAGCATCCTTTCTATGTGCCAAGTGCTGAGGATACAAGAGTGAGCAGCATCTACTTCTACAACCCTTGATTTTACTACACTTGAGTTTACTAGGCCTAGAGGTCTTTGCTGCTGTGTGCATGTGTGCAAGATCAAAACCTACACACAATTGCACAAGTACACTTACCTGTGTGCCGACATTAGGAAGCAAACACTGAGTACCTTCTTCTATTGCTCTCCACCTTATTTTTTTTGAGGCAGGGTCTGTCCAAACCCTGGGTGCAAGCCCTAAAACCCATCCATGTCTGTCTCCCCAGCTCTGAGGCTGTAGATACATGCCTCCTGCCCTCACTCTTACATAGGTTACAGGAGACCCACCTTTTAGTTATTTTCATTCTGTGTTGTGTGTGTTGTGTCTAGCCACAGTGCATGTGTACACTATGCACATGCACACACATGCATGTGTTTGTGGAGGTCCAGGGTTGTCATGTCTTCTCAACCACTCACCATCTTTACTTTTTGAGACAGGGATTGCAGATGGCCTTGAAGTTCATAGTTCAGCTAGACTGCCTAGCCAGGGGAGTTTGAGGAATTCTCTTGTGTTCACCCCTCTGCCCTGGACTATGGACACAAGCTGCCTTCTGTGATTTTAATGTGGATGTAGGGTATTTGAACTCATGTCCTCATGGTTGTACCACAGCCACTTTGCTAACCAAGCCATCTTCCCATCTACCTGCTTCCTTCACTTTAAGGTGGCTTTGGCACATATGATCAGCTCTGTTGTTTTGATAACAAATCATATATTGATCCATTATCTAACTTCCCTGAGTAGAATACTGCTTCAGCAATTATATAAATTCATAGAAGGCAGAAGATAACATAGTATTGATCATAGATTCCTTATGGTATCTCCAGGAATGCCATATAAGTAACAGACACTAAGTGTGTGTCTTTCTAGGGGACATTGCATTTGGCATAGGCAGACTTCAGGGGAAGCAATATTATATGACTTTATTTCAAATCATCTCAAACCAGTGGTCCACAAATTAAACCAAGCCAGCAGACACATTATATTTGGCATACACTGAGTTTTAGTTTAGTAGGGAAAAAAAAGTAAAACAAGCCAATGCTTTAAAAAACTAAAACCTCCCTTTTCTAGACCCCCTTCTTTGAATCCTTTCTTCTCCTTCGAATTCAATACGCCTTCAGATTTTTAACTTCTTCAGAAAAATTGGAATATTTGCCACCCTGGGCCTCATACCTGCCGGGTAAAAGTGCTGGCGTGCCATTATGTCGGCCCACTTCAGCCTGCCGTGGTCCCCAGCACTCCACAGCGCCTGTCACTCAGAATCTCATCACACAGTCTGCTTCACTTACATAACAGAAGAATCCTGAGGCCCTGGAATCGGTGTCCTCTGTGCTACCCAAAGTCAGGGTACAGGAGAGAAAATGGCCCCCACTACCTGCAGCCGAGGAGGAGTCAGAACAGCTTTGCGCTGCTCCTGTGAGCTGGCATGGAAACACAGGCGAGCAGGCTGTGCCTTGCGCCTTGGCCCTGGGCCTTCCTTACAGGAGGCCTTCTCTGGAATGTTGGCTCTCCCTGCTGAGAAGCCTACTGGGGCTCCAAATGGCCTGTCTTCTCTTATCCGTGCGATTTCAACCTGCCTCCCAGGCTCTTTTCCAGCTACCCTAACCCCCTTAGCAGCTCAGCTCACTGCTCCGCTCCTGCCAAGAAATCTGCCAGCCACCCTTCCCCTCCTCCATCTCCCTTCTACGCACTTCCCTCTTCATGGCACAGATATCCATTCCTCAGTGCAAACTAATATTGACGACAGTAAAAACCGAAAGAGAGGAGCAGAGAAACCGAAAAGCATGGATAGAGAAATTACATAAGCTTGGTTGTTCTGTTTGGTCTTAGGCCTCTATACAAGAGGTGTGTGTGTGTGTGTGTGTGTGTGTGTGTGTGTGTGTGTGTGTGTGTGTGTGTGTGTGTGTGTGTGTGTGTGTGTGTGTGTGTGTGTGTGTGTGTGTGTGTGTGTGTGTGTGTGTGTGTGTGTGTGTGTGCTGTGCGTGTGTGCTGTGCGTGTGTGCTGTGGAGAGTGTTGTGTATGCGGGGTGTACCTTCTTAAAATCAAAGAAAGCAAATACAAAAATTAGAACAAATACATCATGATTATTCTTCAAGCCAGAAAAGCAATAAGATTATTGAGCTTGCGATTTGGATCCTTCAGCATCCACATATAACAAAACGAGCAAAGCATGTAAATAATGATAATAAGGTAATAAACAATAATAAACCATGGAGAAATAAAATAAACCCTGAGTGGGATGCAGTCCTAATGCTGGGGTAACAGAGGCAGGAGGATGCCTGGTTCTTGCCAAATTGGTGGGGTTCAATGAGACACTCACCTTAAAAAATTAAATGGAGAGTAATATGGGAAGACATCAGCTTCTGGCTTCCACAGGCATATTGGCTTGCACATGCACACTACACACACACACACACACACACACACACACACACACACACACAGACACACATACACAGACACCCACCCCCCCACACACACGCAGAATAGTGAGCTTGTCACACATGAGGACATCTCTCAGACAAACAAAACCTGAGCTGCTTTAAGGAAGCAGGAAGGTATGTACCAGTATTTACAAAAATAGATATGCACGTGTAAGATTTGATTTTTAGGTTCTATATTAATTACTTTCTTATTATAGAAACTTCAAAAATTGAAGTATTAAAAAGTAAAGGAAATGAAATCAAATTCAACCATAATCATATCACACAGAGATAATTTTTTCATTGATTTCCCATTTCCATGCATAATATATAAACTTTTAGAGTTGAGAATTTCTATTGAACACTCAAATTTACTAGCTTGCTGTGTTTTTTTTTAAAAAAATTATAGACAGATGTATCCTGATAACGCAGAAATCTCCTTATAATCTTATCCTTAGTTATTCCATTGCAAGCATACCATAGATTTTCACTGTTTCAAACTTCTAATTTAGTGCCTTAAGACCAATGTCATTTATTTTATTTTTATAAATTGCTAAGGAGCATCTTTATGCCTAGATTATGTGTTTAGTTTTATTTCCCTGAATGTGGGTTCCTAAAGCTGAAATTACTGGACAGAAAGTAGAAATGTCTTTAACTTTCATAAATTTCATATTTTTTAAATCTTACAATACAGCAGTTCTTAACCTGTGGGACCCCTTTGGCAAACCCCAATCTCCAAAAATATTTACATTGCCATTCATAACAGTAGCAGAATCACAGTTATGAAGTAGCAATGAAAATAATTTCATGGTTAGTGGGTCACCACCACATGAGGAACTGTATTAAAGGGTTGCAGAATTAGAATGTTGAGAACCTTCGTTACAATGGGTTTATCATAATCAAAGAGCATCAGAAGCCAAACTGGTCTTCATGCCACTGGTTGAAAGGACTCTTGTTCACGCCACAGCACAATTCAGCTTTCCTAAGAGAAACCAAAGAGGAGAAACTACTTGACTTGGTTCCTCGTTATTCCCAAGTACCCAAACCATCTCTAAGCCTTCAAAGAGTCCAGGGCAAACCTACTGTGCCATCACACGTGAGGAGAAGAAGTACACTATGCTACTGCCAAAGATGGCTTTTGTCCGTCATCTCCCTGGCCAGGGAAGAAGTCCTTGATGTACAGAGTCTCTGGGGAGCTTGTGCAGACTCATCTTCTGCCTGGCTCACAGAAAAGGCTCATTATCTTCTAACACGTGATCAATTTCTTCTCTTCCTATCAAACATGTCTTGGACATGAAAGACAGAGAGCACCTTTTCTAGGTAGGCTGCCAGCCTCAGAGCAATGGTATTCGCTGCATGTGAATGCTTTCCTGTTGCTTAGTCCTGCTGTGACTATTATTTGTACTGTATTACCCAGCCCTTCATCTATGAAATTATGGAGCCAATTCGAATAAGGCCAACTTGGCATCTACTATTGAACTTGCATGCTTAAGTAAGTGACCTCTTTCCTCGGTTGTTTTGCTCCTAATTGGAGAGGACATTGCTCTATCCTATAACTTGACAGAACCTGGGGGACTTGGAGGTGTCTATAGGGAAACTTTGTTCACCTCAGGGGCATAGGGATCCAGGGACCCAGGGCTCAGAGTTCATCCTCAGAGTTGACAGTACATTTCCCATGCCCTTGAGGCTCCTTTGTCTGGTGTGAATGGTTGCTTAAAAGTTGTCCCCTTGACATTGTAAGAGTTACATTTGCACAGGACATTAACTTCCACTGGAGTCTCTGTTATAGGTCATTTATCATAAAAGTAGTGTTCAAATCCAGTCCCATTCTTCCAAAAATGTCTTTTTTTTCTTATCTTTTCACAGGAGAATCAGGACTGATTCTCTATCTTGTTAATCCTTATGTTCAATTCAGATATTGGTCTGTGTCAAAATGGCCATTCCTTTAATCTTAGTAATGTTTGCATTAATTGAAAAAGAACCCCAGTCTCTGTCTCTGAGTGCTGATGGTTGGCACCTGGCGATATGCAAAAGTTTTGCTATCTCTGCCTTCCGTGGCCAGAGCTGAGCAACTTTAAGGCTAAATACTGCCTGCAAAGAATTACATCATAGTTGGGAGACTGGAGATGGTTTTTCATGTGGAGTCATAGGGTCACTCCCTCCCCTGGGACTCAGATCCTGAGAAGTTCGCTTTCTCGGTACATTAATTCCTGTGATTATGTGCCCCATGCCCCAGACTCAACAAATGTTGGTTCCAGAGCAGCAACACTGAACAGATATCATTTGTTGCAATATTTCCTTGCTGTTTTTTCCTTAATGAAACAAAGAATGAAGGAAAAGAAAAGGAGGGAGGGTGCCCACATAGGTAAAAAAAATACACCTCAACAGACTTTTAGGCTCAATTCAAATAGTCCATTTTAGGGGATCTTTTTCTCAGGTTATTAAATTTTATTATGGGAAAATAAGTAAATAGTTTTTAAATCATAAATAATAAAATTTCTTAAAAATAATCTCCAAACCCCCAGTGACATGTAATATTTGGCATGTATCAAACTTAGTATCATCAAATGGCATAGTGGTACACGCCTATAGCGCCAGCTACTGGGAGGCAGAAGGAAATAAGATTGCTTGAGCATAGGGCTTTTAGACCTGCTACGACAATTTAATACAATCTTATATTAAAAAATTTTAAAAAGGTATCACTTTTAGATAACCCTTTTGCATTTGCGTCACGAATGTAAGTCTTGGATTTGAACATTCAAAACGAAAGTGAAAATTAAAAAAAAAAAAATCCCCGGAAGGAAGAGATATTTGGACTGGTGGGCAGGCAAGAAGGAACAGTCCTGTGATCCTGGGATGGGAAGTGTCCCATAAGGTGCCTTAAGTTGAAGTGTTTACACCTATAGGTATCGAACCAGGGGAGTGTTGTCAAGACATGAGTGAGCAGTGACGACAGAAGTACCCAGCCAATGGAAGTCCCAGTTCACTGACACCCATGCTTCATTGGCTCCTTTTGTGTTTCAGAATCCAATATCTCATAGATTCCCCTTTTTTTGATGTCATTTTAGCTAATGACCTTTTCGGCCATCAACTTAGACATTTTACAGAAGTCAGCTTGTTCTTACATTCTGCTCTAGCAATCACTGTGATTCATATTAAAAATACTTCAGCTGCTCTATTGTCTGAGACGTGACTTACTTTTGCTTTAAAGGCTAGTATTTTTTAGATATTTTACATCACGACACTCAGACAAATATCCACCGAACAAATGTCAAAGATTTTTTATCTAATTCATTCATGAGAAAGCTAGTGAGATGGACTAATGGGTTCCAATGAGAATTCAAAGCAAGCACACATGGAAGCATACGAGTGCTGGCATGAAGAGATGAATACCACAGGGCGATGGTCAGTCTCATTGCATGCTTGACTTCCTCGCTATAGACAAGAGAACCTTTGTTATGATCAGTTTCTAGAAGTGACAGACTTGTAAAATGACTCAAAGACGATAAAATACAGAGATGTCTCCTAGCCAGGATGCTCTGTAGGTTATCCTTGTTTATAGTTTATAAGTCTTTTCTATTGGAAGTTTGTATATCCCTGATTAGCTACATGATCCTCTACAATGTGGCTAGGTGCCACTGAGCAATGTTGGGTTGTGCAACAGAATGCTGTTATGCCAGGAATGATGGTGACGAGCTGGAGGCACAAGGGTTAAAGTACTTACCATGCCAGAAAGGATATAAAGAAGTTTTACTAAGAAAGTTTACTGAGTTCTGCAGGGAAATAGGGAAATGGATGGAACTAGAAAAATATCATCCTGAGTGAGGTAACTCAGACCCAAAAGGACGTGCATGGTATGTACTCACTAATAAGTGGATATTAGCCAAAAACAAAACAAAAAACAAACAAAAACAAAAAACAAAAACAAAACAAAATAAAACAAAAAATCCATACAGAATACACAAGCTACAGTCCACAGAATTCAAAAGGCTCAACAAGTTGAAGTGCCCAAGTGAGGATGCCTCAGTTCCACTTGGGAGAGAGATGAAAACAATCACAAGTGGGGAGGGAGGGGGGGGGATCTGGGAGGGAAAGTGGATGGAGTGGGGGGAGTAGGAAGTAGGGAAAGGGGAACCTGATCTGGTACTGGGTGAGGTAAAAGGACTGAAGCCCTGAGGGCCTGCAGAAAGAATGGAAACGGGCAACACCAGGAAATAGGAGGTTGGGGGAACCCCCAGAGTACACCAGAGACCTTGGAGGTGAGAGACTCCCAGGACTCACAGGGAGGGACCTTAGATGAAATGCCTGACAGTAGGGAGAGGGAACTTATAGAGCCTACCTCCCTCAGGAAGACAGGACCTCAAGTGAGGGATGGGGGTGCCATCCTACAGTCACATCTCTGACCCATAATTGTTCCTGTCTGAAAGAATTACAGGGATGGAAATGGAGAGAAGCCTAAGGAAAAGAAGGTCCAGCAACAGACCCAAAGTGGGATCCAGCTCAAGGGGAGGTCCCAAGGCTTGACACCATTTCTGAGGCTATGGGGTGCTCACAAAAAGGGACATAGCATGACTGCCCTCCAAAAGACCCAACAAGCAGCTGGAAGAGTCAGATGCAGATATCTGTACCCAACCAATGGACAAAAGCAGCTGACCCCGTTGTTGAATTAGGGAAGCTGAAAGAAGCTGAGGAGAAGGGCAACCCTGTAGGAGGACCAGCTTAATTTGGACCCCCAAGATCTTTCAAACACTGGACCATCAAATAGGCAGCATACACCAGCTGATATGAGGCCCCCAACACACATACAGTAGAGGACTTCTGGGTGTGTTTTCATTCAGATATGGTGCACCTAACCCTCAAGAGACTGGAGTCTCCAGGGTGTTTCGAGGTCAGGTGAGGTGGGGGGTGGGGGCATCCACGTGGAGATGGGGTGGAGTGGGGAGGAGGTGTGGGATGTGGAATAGTCGTAGAGTGGATGGGGGACCAGGAACGGAATAGAGAGTGTAAAAAGTGAATTACAAATAAAATTAAAGCTGGACAAAAAAAGAGAGATAGTTTATTAAAGAGAATACATTGCCAGTAGAAACAAAAATCTAGAAGGCAAAGTCACAGAAAGAAGGGGAAGGGACAATTGTCCATGCCTCCCTGGGAATAATAGTCTTTTTATGACAGTCTAGGAAAGTGTTCTTTGGTCTTAAATCACATGCCATTTGTGTGGGGTCCATATTTGCTTGGATACGCTGAAATCTCACTACTTTGTTGAGTAGTGAATAAATTTTGCTTCTTGTTGATTCTTCCTTCCTTTTTTTTTTTTTCTTAAAGTTTGTCATTTGGAGTTAAGTACCATAATGAGCAATTAAGAGTTATCCTTAAAAATGTTTGAATCACAGGTCGTGGGGGTCAGGTTCTGTGCAATCAAGATGATTGTTAAAGCATAAAAGATTCCACCTTTTTCTTTTTTTTTTTTTTTTTTTTTTTGTCTCCACAAATACCTAATGAAGAAGCTATCTTGTTCCAAATATATTATGATAGCCTACAGGTCATCAATCGTTTGGCTAAGGAGCAGATGGGGAGGGAACTAGGATAAGGTTGCCTTGCTGGGTCAGTTTTCTTCTTAGTGACAGCAAAGGGCTCCAGATAACACTGGATGCAGAAACCCAAAGCCCAACCACTCACTTGCACTTCTTCATTAGAAACTTTGAGTCAGAGGGATCAGGACCTGCTTCCATAGAGTGAATTCTGAGGTCAGGAGGCTGCAGGAGGCAGAGCCAGAGGGGATGGAACCACAAGGAAACTGAGGTCATGAGATGTGGGGCTTGGTTTTGGTTTGGGTGGTGCTGGGATAGAAACTAGGACCTTGCACGTACTCCAAATTCAGTTTTAGTTCACAGACTTTGAAAGTTAGACAATCTGAATATTCAAATAGTCCCTGCCAGTATCAGTTTCACTGGGTGTAATTCATCATGCAACTTTAACCACGGTTTTGATAGAATATTCAAATAAAACCCATCAACTCTCAGCAGGCAGTGTGTGTACAGATCTCCCAGGGCCCCAGACAGCCTCTGGAAAGTCTCAAGCTAAAAGCAAGATGACCTTTCTGATTAGAAGCAACCACCAAGCCCACAAAAAGGTCCCGGTCTCCTGAGGAACATCATCCCTCTTTGATGGGAGGTGGAGTCCTCACAAAGTAAGTCAGGTAGTTCTTTAGTCAATCCCTGGATAGCCACCAGAGACAGTTTCCTCTAACTCATTTTAATCCTAGTTTGAATGAAATGAAAACACCCTGCCCTGCCTCCTTGCCTAAATGAGAGGTCTATGAATCCAAGACAGAGCTGGGCCAAATCAAAGGTCTACCAGTTGTAGACCTAGAAACCTGTTTTCCTGGGAAGGTGCGGGCTTCACAGAAGAATTGCACAAGGGCCAGTGTGTAACGATCATACAACTTCCTGGCAGTTCATGAGTCAGGCCTTTATTATGCAGCTTCATCATCTTGTTTAAAGGGGATTCCCAGCATTGCTCAAGTTCGTCTACTGTGCAGAAAAGCCTTCCAAAATAACAAATGCTGCCACTCTAACTTCAGACTTTCCATCCCTCCACGTTCTCATTTCCACTAATAAACGTATGCACGTGATATAATTAGAGTGTGCTAGGGTACACATTTGCATCTTGTATGTGCTCTGGTAGACATCCTCAAGTTGTATCTGTGGGCTCATAAGCCATGTGATCGTGGCAAGTTGCATCTGGGCTCTGGCTCTGTGACAGTGAACTTGGCTGGGCTAAGGGAAGGGGGACCAGATGGTCTTTCAGCTCCCTCTGACTCTATGCATACACATTCATCTCCACACTAAGTGTGAGCTCTAAAGGGAAAGGTTGCCAAGAACCCTTGTGCTTGCCCAAGCTCTTGGAGGAGGATGACATAGCACTTAGTCCAGTCACTCAAGTGAAGACAAATCTCCCTTACATTAGTATTTACTTAAGAGCCACCCCCCCCCCCCTTGCTAGACACTACCTCTTCCAATCTTCCCCTCAACCTGCAGCTCCAGGTCCTTTACAGCTCTGCTAACCAACTGCTAACCAGTCCTGACCCCGCTTAGTTAGAGTCCGATTCTGAGATCACAGGCGATGAGGGTTCGTTCAGAATGGTATGACCTTGGACCTTTCCGGAGGCAACTTCAGCAAGTTCAAGCCACTTCAAAGACATCCAGCTGAGTATTAGTGGTGCCTGGAATCCTATCATATTCTCCTTACCCGGGGTGAGCCCTTCCTGGTGTGGAGTGTTTTCTTTTTGTTGTTGTTGTTTTGTTTAGATCGAGTTTATTTTTATTTTACCTGTATCTCTGAGTGCCTGTGTATAGATATATGTATCACATATATTCCTATGAAGCCCAAAAGAGGTCCTCAGATACTCTGCAACTGGCTACAAATGGTTGTGAGCCTTTGTGGCAATACTGAGAACCATACCTGTGCCCTCTGCAAGAGCAGCAAGTGCTCTTAACCACTGAGCCATGGCTCCAACCCCCTGGTGTGGAATTTTACCTTGGAGGAAAGGAAACACCAAGACGTTTGGTCAGTCCAAATCATGACCAGGAGAATAACTTAAGACTTTGACTGGAGGCAGCCATCACAGAAGTATCCTTTTGGGTCCCCCCCGCCCCCGCCGAGTTTCTTTAATTTCCCCTCGTCTGAGATGCCTTTCACCCCTTTTTGAGTCACGGTTTTACTGTGTAAGTCTGGAACTCAATTAATAGTCCAGACCGGTTTCCAACTTAATGACCTTTCTGCTTTCTTGGTGGAGGAGTTACAGTGGTGTGTCATCATATATGACTTTTTGTCTTTTTTCTTTTTCTCCCCTGTAATTTTTTTACTCCTTTCTTCTTCTTCTTCTTCTTCTTCTTCTTCTTCTTCTTCTTCTTCTTCTTCTTCTTCTTCTTCTTCTTCTTCTTCTTCTTCTTCTTCTTNTTCTTCTTCTTCTTCTTCTTCTTCTTCTTCTTCTTCTTCTTCTTCTTCTTCTTCTTCTTCTTCTTCTTCTTCTTCTTCTTCTTCTTGTTTTTCGAAACAGGGTTTTTCTGTATAGCCTTGGCTGTCCTGGAACTCACTCTGTAGACCAGGCTGGCCTTGAACTCAGAAATCTGAGTTCTGACCAGGCCTGCCTCTGCCTCCCAAGTGCTGGGATTAAAGGCGTGCGCCACCACCACCCGGCCTCTCTTCTTTTAATATTTTTAATTTTCACATTTATTGATCTCTCTCTCTCTCTCTCTCTCTCTCTCTCTCTCTCTCTCTCTCTCTCTCTCTGTGTGTGTGTGTATGTGTGTATATACACATAGTAATCTCTTCTCTCCTTCCACTATATGGATTCCACGGATTGAACTTGCTCCCCCAAGCTTGGCAACAGACACCTTCACCCACTGAGCTGTTTCTATAGCCTTCCTCTTCTCTTCTTTGGTTCTAAAGAGCTAATGGCCCACATATGCTGGATATCCAATCCATTTATACAAGAATGGAGGAGCTGAGCGTTTCTGCAAAGTGGTGGATTTGCTCTTTGTCTGCCTTGTGTAGCAGACCCAGCCACCCTTACTACTGTTTCTTCATGGATCAACTTGGGGTCCTGTGAAGCCGGAAGACATTCCAAGGATGCTCTGGTGCTTTCTGTGTCTTTACTCTGCACGCTGTCTCTGACAGACAGGAGAGAGCCAGACTCGATAAACACGTGTGTCTTCTCACCAGCACGTGAGCCAAGGTACTTTACTTACCGTGAAGCTAAACCTTAATGGCAGTTTTAAGCTTAGAAACATCCCCTGTGATTTCCACTGTGTTTTGTTTCATTCTGAAGTCTGTGATCTCCTCCACCAGAGAACTCTGAGAACATACACAACTAGGAATAGCCACAGTTGGAGGTCACTCTAGCATTGTGACTGCCTGTGGCAGAGAGAGACTTCAGCTGTTTTCTGACAGGCTCACTTTATGCCTCTGGGGCTTACATGCTTCCTAGGACTAAACTATGGCTTGACTAAAATACGGTTTTTCTACAAACACTGTCCACGAATTATGATCAAAGCCAGTGTGCTCACAAACAAAGAAACGTGGTAATGAATAGGGTTTCTTTCCTTTGCTCAACCTTAGACTTTCAGTGCCAAGTCTTAGGGGCATATTTGGCCATGTCAACATCCATTTTCCAATGCCTGGCAACCTATCTACATCACCAGGAAGGAATAAAAATGAACAGAATATGTCTTTTATAAATTACTGAACAGAAGACTTATAATCATAGCAGATATCTGAAGGTCACTTAGGGAAAGGAAAAAAGCACTTGTTTAAAATCTACAGGGAACAAGACATTAGATTTTAAGTTTTAAGTGTGTGTGTGTGTAAATTATACAAAGGTGGAGAGGGAAGAAGTACAAATGATTGTAGAAACCCCTTCTATTTCTAATAATGAGTAGCAGCATGGAAAAGATTTGCTGTGGGAAAGCCCACTGTATTCTCTCAAAGCTCTTTGTATATTGCTAAGTGATTTGCACACTGTTGGGGCCACCAGGTCCCTGCCCAGCGTTCCCCTGGTCTTTCTTCTAGCTCCTGCTTCTGCCTTCTTCTTCCACTAGGAACATAGTACTAATTAAGCTAGCAGGAAACACGGAGAACAAAAGACACAGCGGCAGCGCTCAAAGTCACCTCTCACTTTGAACATCATAAAGATCTGGGGACAGACCTGCTCTGTCAGCTTCTCAGGAGAAGAGTCCGCGCCAACATTAGATTCTCTCCTCCAGAAAGAAAGCCCATTCGAGGGATTATGAGTGTTACCCCGAGTCTCAGTTTGCAGTTTAAATCTTTTCAAGCATGTAGTTATTAAGATGCCAAGTTCCCTCACTTAATTACAACCTTTATTATGGTATTGAACACTTTAAACGCACTATTTATCGCACCTGAAGAGCAGCTCTACTTTAGTGGACAACTCTCAGTGGGCCATCTATTGATTATCTTCTCGGCTGCATTAATTCCTAGTAATCGCCTAGTGAGCAGCCATTACAGGAAGTGCTTCCTGTGTGCTCAGGGCTGGGCTGGAGGGGTATGATGGGCTTCTCAGATAACAGCAGCTTCGGTGTCTGTGGTGACTTGGAAGAATATGGCCTTCATGGGTTCGTAATAGTTAATGTTTGGGGCCCAGTTGGTGGAATTGTTTGTGAAGGATTAAGAGATGTAGTCTTGTTGGACAGTGTAGGTTACTGGAGGTGGCCCTTAAGGTTTCAAAAGCCCATGCCAAGCCCATTCAGCCCTCTTTCTGTCTTGTGCTGGTTGCTCTTTCAGGAAGTAAGCTCTCAGCTACTGCTCAAGTGCTGGGTCTGTCGGCCGCCATGCTTCCCATCATGAGGATCCTGAGTTCATCCTCCGAAGCTGTAAGCCTCCAAAGAAAGCTGTGGTTTACAAGTTGCCTTGCTTACAGTATTATATCACAGCAACAGAAAAGCAACCACAACCAGCTTCCCTCCTATTATTTGAACAGTCCTTAGGGGACTGAGGAGTTCTAGGCTCTCATGTAGCTGGGGTGAAAGCTCTGTTAATGAAGTGTTTGCCTTGCAATCCTGAGAACCTGAGTTCTATCCTCTAGAACCTATGAAGAAAACAGCTGGGTATGGTGTCATATACTTGTGACCCCAGCACTGGGGAGTTATGGGTAGAAGGATTCCTGAACCGGGGTAGGCAGCCAGCCTATCCTATCCAGTGGTCCAAGTCAATGAGATAGCCCATCTCAAAAGCAAGGGGGGAAGTTGAGCCTGGAGTGATGCTTCAGTTGTTAAAGTATTTGTCATGCACACACGAGGAGCGGAATTCATATCTCCAGCACCCACTAAACATGACTATGAGACTATGAGCAGCTGTAACCCCCCCAAGGTGGGTAAGGTAAGCGAAGAGATCCTGTTCCAAAACACAAGGTGCAGAATGAGCAAAGGACAAATTCTGAGATTGGTCTCTGGCCTCCACAGGCAAATGCACGGATACACACACACACACACACACACACACACACACACACGTACCCGTGCACACACGCACATGAGCAGGGGGTTGGGGAGAGAACTATCCAAGATTGTTGGCACTGAAGGAACAACCAAGGTTGCCCTCTGGCCTCGGCACACACGTGTGTACATGTGGATAAACATCTACACACATGAGCATACACACAGGTGGGGAAACCCAGCAGACAGTTCCTTCACAGCTTTGTGGAACGAAGTCCCCTGTACTGTTGTCCCTACCGACAGATCCTTCTGACCCGGAAACAGAGACTCAAAGTCTGGTCCCAGTGGGAGGCTAGTGTTTTTGGAGTTTCCATTAAGGGGAGGGCGTGGGGGCTGTCCTAGGACTTTGGTCTCATTTTATTGAGTTTAGTTCAAACATTAAATGAGCCCCTCATTGAAGAAGCAGACTTCAAAGGTCTTAATATTAGTCCAGGTTTGAGAAAGAGGTTCCTGAAGGTCAGAGAGGTGCTGTGTACTGTTGTCCAAATAGATAATGAGTGGTGGGTGGTAGGTCTGTCCTATTTCATAGAGAAGACTGATTTAGTAAAAACAGCATGCCAATAAGAGAGAGAGGAAGGTCAAGTCCACAGCTGTTGACTCCACCTTTCCTTAGTGAAGGACAGGGGTTCCCCGTAGACCTGGGATCTCCCCGGTGAACTGTGTCCTCTTGTGCTTTTGAATAACCCTTTCAGCAGTCGCTTTATAGGACTATGCAGAGCCTGCCCATCACGGGCGTTTTATAAATGAACTGTCTCCTCTAATTTAATTCCAGCACAGTGCCAGCAGCAGCCAGAGCAGCAACACATTTGCAAAGCTGAATAATGAGTAGTTTGGTTGGCTGTTTTTTTTCAAAGTTTCCCTTCTGCTTCTGAGAAACCCACTCAGAAAGGCCACTCCCTTTTTGGACTTCCTTTCCCAGAGCTAAGGGTGAAACGCAGACCCAGAAAGACAAACATGGTACTTACTCACTTATAAATGGATATTAACTGTAAAGGAAGGGCTAATTGTGATACAATACAGCCCAGAGAGACTAAGTGACAGGGACAGCTCAAGGCAGGGATGCATGGGTCTTCCTGGGGAGGGTAAATAGAATAGATTTTGCAGATAGACCGGGGTCGGGTAGGGATGGGAGCAAGAGGGATCAGGTGGGAGGAGAGAGTACTAGGAGAAATGACTGGAACTGGAGAGCATTTCAGGGGGAGGTAGAAACCTAGTGCAATGAGAACTCCAGAGAATCTCTAAGGGTAACCCTAGCTAAAACTTCATATAGTGGGGGATATGGACGGAGTCTGAACCAACCATCTTCTGTAATCAGGCAATGCTTCCATTGGAGGGATTGGGATACAAACCCAGCCACAAAACCTTTTAGGTACACATTGTCCTGCCTGCAAGATGTTGGTGGATTTCATTGTGACCATCCTGTAATAACAAGGATGATAATTTGTTTTTTTTTTTAAAGGCCCTCTATTTATTAAACATTTACTTACGTATGTAGCACAGTGCTTCATATATTAGTTCATTGAATTCTAACAGCACCCCAAGTCAGGCATAGTCATCTCCCTCAGCTATTGTGACATATAATCACCCTGGTTTTAGCTGCCCAGCAGCAGAGCCTAACAACTCAGGGTTCCTAAGGGGAGCTGCCATAGCACTGACCTTGATTTGACAAGTCTTGGTTGAGGTCCAAGTTTTGGCAACTTATCTACATTACTTCTTATCTATAGCACACATTACTCCGTAGATGAACTAAAGGACCAGAAAGGGCTAAACCCCAGTGGGTTGAATGATGTGCCTGCAGTCTGCAGCAAGCAGAGAGTGGGACGGGAACTGGCTAGACCTGGTTTGCAAGCTCCTGCTATGCCTAACCCATTTACCATCCATCTAGCACCGTTGGGAAGCCATTCATTATTTATACCCTCATATGGGTACATTGGGTAGCATTTTAAATCCCCCTTTCCTATTTGTAGTAAGAAAGCCACTACACTCCATGAGAAGCATTTGAGGTCCCTGGAGGCTGGTAGAAGCGTTTTGGAGGTTAGCAGGAACCAGGGCCCTGCTGCCTTCCTTGCCTTAGCTGAGCTTGCGCTTGACACCAAGGTCATAAATCCTAAGGGTGTCTTGGGGCTGACAGGACTACAGCAGAGGCTGTGTGTGCAGAAACCCAAGGCAAAATGCTGCCCCCCTGCTCATCTCACCCTGATTAGCATAGCTGCTCTCACTTTGCAACTTAATCCTCACTCAAAGGGAAATTCTACAGTTAAACATTTTTAAGGGGAAAAAAAAACCCTCTTATCTCAGTATTTTAACCTTTTCGAGATTCTTCTGCTTAGTGTAGCTCTCTACTATCCCACTCATCCTAAATTTATCCCTGCCGCTTGTTACTCCAGCACTACCTGGGGGGTGTCTCTGCTGTGTTTGGACCCCTGAGTGTGCAAGTTGGGTTTTCTGTAGTTTTCCTTCTAGCATGCAGCCCGTCTCTCCTTGAAAAATCACATTTTTCTCAAGAGCTCCCTCGGTCCGTGCTTTCTCAGCTATAACTCCCAGCCTCGGCGCAGGCATGTAGTTCCTATCCTTAAGCGTCTCCAGGATGTTTAAGAACGTCCTGCAGCCCGTGCAGGATAAGCTCTGTCCCAGGCTTTACATTTTTGAAATCTTCCTAACTCTATCTTTCTCCCTGGACAGTGGGGGAGGGGTCCCAGCTGGGTGCTATTCAGGGTGGAGGGCCCTTGCAAGGTTACTTAAATTATTCATTAAATATATTCACTTGCGACTGGGAAGATGGCCCAGTAGACCTGTTTGGTTCCTAGCACCCACATCAGTAGCTCACAACCACGACCGCATGTGACTCCCACTCCACAGGAATCGGAGACCGCTGGCCCCATGGACACCTGTACTTATGTGTCCATATGTACATACAAACACACACCTACACCTATAATATTTAAATTATTATAATTTAAAATAATAAAATAAATCTTTAATTTTTTTGGACATTTTCATACACATAAAATGCATGGCAATTACTCTTGCCTCCTGCCCCTTTCAGCACTCCACTTGCCCTACAAATCCTTTCTCCTCACTCACGTCCTTTTTGTTTGGTTACTCGCTGAGTTTAACCGAGGTGGTCTGGGTGATCATGGGCTTGTAACTATCCAGAGGAGTTCAGTGATCTCACCGGATGCTGCCACAATGCAAGACAAGGACTCCTGTCCCCCAAGAACGGTTCTGTAGCCAACACTCCAGCAGGGATGGAGCCCTGTGCCAATAGGAAGCTTCTTCACTGTCTGTGAATGATTATTGGCAGGGCCAGTCTTGGGCAGGTCCAGTGCAGGTAGCTTTTGTGATTTTTTAAGATTGCACTGGCGACGTCATACCCAGAAAGCAGCATTTCCACAACCCTCCTTCATTCCTTTTCCACAATGTCCTCTGAGTGATTTTAATGGAAACCACTTTCTTTCCGATGCTGCTCATCTCAGAGGGACTCAGAGGTCAGTAAAGACCCAAGTGGAGGACCTGCCAGATGCTGCATCTGCTTACACTAGAAGCTCACTGATGACTGGCATCATCTATCTGCAGACTCTTTCTTCTTTTGCTTTGGAAATGAGTTAGTTCTTCATGTGAGTATACTCCATGTCTCTGCGTGCTCCTGGGTGCCCCGTGACAGGTGACTTCGGTGAAGTATGCTGTAGACACAGCCTTCAAATTGACCGGGGCTAAAAAGGCTGTCAGTCTGCAGGGTCCCCAACCTCCAGAATCACTGATGTAGAAGAGCATACTGGAGGGCATGTTTAGCTAAAGGAGATTGAATATGCCAGCTGCTTACTTGCAGTTTCTTATGGTCACAACCTTGACATCAACCTTGCCATCTTTCCTTCGTGCCCATATCACTTCCCACAAGGCACCTAAGCTTGATCGTTCAGCCTTTAGAATCCATTGGGAATAAGGGCATGCCCCCCCCCCCGTCAACTCTCCCACCCTGATCCAAACACCATCATCTTTTCAATCAGCTCCAACACTTCTCTTCGGTTTCACCTTCTGTTGCTCTTAATCAAAGTGAAATCATGCCACTTCCTCTCACTGTCAGTACCTCCTACCAAGGGCTTTCCAAGTCACCTGACATGAAATAAAATCTGGTTATTGGGGCATCTTTTCGAATTCCTTTCCTGCTGTCTCTACCTCGCTCTACTTAAGCTATAGGGCATCTGAAATCTTTCTCTGCTAGTGATGTTCCCCAAACTATTATTCAAATAAGTGCTCAGTTATTTTGCATTGATTTCCAAATTCAGATTTATCACTTTAAGTCCTTGTTTTCACATTAATCAGCTAAAACCATGTGAAAGATCCCTAGGCACAACCCCAGAGGAAATCGTCATGGGAAGCTCCATTTTTTTTTTTCTTTTGTATTTGGCTCAGGCAGGTTATAGATTATATAACAAGTGGAAGAAATCTGTCCACTTGCTAATAAGAATATCTCAAAGGGATATCTAGATGAACCCTGGACAAGGTCTGACAAGCATTTATGACCACTAAGAAGCAACTGAAGTGTGAATTTACTTTGAAAAATGACTATTAGTAATGAAAATGTCAAGCAGACACTGACATTCTGTAACAGGAGTCGATAGATTCACCTTTTTTGCCAGGCCGCCGCAGCACTCAAAGAGAACAGGCTCTGCTTTTTCCCCAGGACTAAAACCTATTTGAGACTGTGGCTGGAAGCCCACATAGCAATAGCCCAGAAAGGAACTATGCTGCTATTTAAATTATGGCTCTAGATGTCTGTAAATTATTCTTGGAATCCGAGCAGGGCCAGCCTGACCACTAGAATGTACTCCTTTTCTTGTGGGAATATTTCAGAGATTGGCTGAGACTCGGCGATACAAAATTCATGTGCGTATGTGAAGCATGTGCTTTGGTGCCATCTCATTGCTGTTTATATAGCAGATGTTTATCTAGGGTTAAGCATGAAAGACATTTAGGGAGTTAGGCTTGGTGCCAGCTTGAATGGTAGGCTAAAGGATCCCGAGCTCCTCCTCCTCTTGACCCATTAGTTGAGTATACCTGCATATTTCCATAATTACTTAGATCCCCTCAAATGCTACATGCTAACAACTCTCAGAATTTGCTGCCAGAATGTATATGTATGTACCAGCTAACTTTTAAAAAACTCACAGCTCTATATTATCAATGCCTGGGGTGAGGAATAAATACTACCCCGTCCTTATCTCTATATAGTCTCACCCCACAGTTACCCATGTAATCAATCTCTCTTTCAAAACGGTGTATAATCAAAAGGAAGAGAATATTTAAAGTTTCCACATTTGCTTCGTGCCCTCCCTCGTGCATACTTAGGACCTTCTTTGATACAGCAGTCAGGTTGCCAGCAGAGATTTCTTTGAGGAGGAAGACATACTATACCCTTTAGGATTAAACCACGCCAAATGAAAGGGCCAGATGCTTGCCTCTGGCTGAGCTGAGAGGGAGGAATTTTAAACTGTAGCCATTTATCTATGGGCATCTACCTCTTCTCTTGCTTTTTGCCTTCTCTTTTTCTCTTGCAAACGCCATGAAGGGGGGGGGGGACTGAAAAGGATTAAAATAAACTGAGAAATCAAAGGTATTGAAAGTTTGAAACTAGAAAGAAGAGGCTAGATGTAAATAACATCTTTTAGGTTATTTCTGAGTTGCGTCTATGCATCCCTGTTTGTCTCCTTTCAAATTCAATGAACATCATGGTTCCTGTCACCTATGGTATGCCAGACTCAATGCTAGTCCCTGGAGATGGTTAGGAAAATAAGCAGAACATTCTTTGAAGGGACTCCTTATGATATGGGGCCATTCATATAAGCAATCATTTTCTAAGGCAGATCACCAAATATACACATAATTAAAACTCAGTCATATGCCCATAACTACTATCATGTAACACAACAATAAAGTGATAAGATTAACCTATTTGTAAGAATTAAGAGTCTTCATGATTCTAGGCTTTTCCCATGCATGTGTAAACATAGCTTATGTGTGCACTCCCAGAGTTCTACAGATTTCTAGGACTTCCATATTTAGTTTTATTCACAGCTACAATTTATTATAATGAAAAGATAGAGCAAGATCTGCCAAGACAAAAGGTTCATGGCACAAATCCTAAAAGAAGCCAAGTAGAGCTTCCAGTGGTACTGTTGCATCTTAATTCTCCAAGACAACCTGGCGAATGTTATCTACCAGGGGAACACTATTGAGACTCAGTGTTCAGTATCTGAATTGGGAGTTGATGGCATGGACAGTCTCGCTATGACTGGTACATATCAAAACTTTAGACTCCCAGAAGGAAAGCAGATGGTCAACATAAAAACCCATATTATTCATAGAAGTAGGCATAATGTGCCACTCTATCTGGTGGGGATGATGAGAACACTCCTCCATTTCATGTTCTCTGCTGCTATTCTAATGTGTAAACCATGACGTCAGTAACATGGACCAGGGATGCAGAGCTTCTGGGGTATAGCAGCGAAGTCAATCATAGACCATGTCACACCATTCACGTCTCCCTAATTCTCACCCATGGTCTTATTATATTTCATTTCCTAGACAGATGGTGCATTTTTCATCCTTGTATAGGCAGATTGTTTTAAATGGTACTACCCCTATACCTGCCGTATTCAGGTATATGTTTTACGCAGGCATCTAGATAGAGTATTCCTGGTGTTATTTGATTCAATAAGGAAGAAAGGTCACTGTGTTGGAATTTTAGTGAATTTACAAGAGTGTAGATAGAGTATGGGAAATAGGAGAGTTAGGAGAGACAGATGGCAAACTAAACCATGGAATAGAACTTGACAGAAGTGGTGTGGATGTCAGTGGAAGACAATAGGACAGTCCCTAGTGATGGATGGAAGATGGAGAGCCAGCCAGGAGTAAGTGAAGGTGGCAGAGTTATATGGCCTGAAAGCCATCAAGTAGAATAGCTGTAAGGACATCAACTATAGGGCGGTTATAGGGACTCAGAGAGACAATGATGAGCACTTGGATTTTCAGTTGTTTGCCCATCGTTCATTCATACATGTTAGTAATCTGTTGCATGTTATTCTGCTGGTGCTCTGTTCTCTTTTCCCTTTTTGTTAACTAGCAATGATATTCAATATAGATTTTAGATAACTTGGCCATTCATTAACTTCATTGCTATTCTTTTGTGAATGGCACACAGCTCAATAGAAGCTGCAGAGAGTGACAATGAGTCAGGTCTCAGATGCTCGGGTAATTTGCATACACTTGAGACTACAAACAGGAGAGGGGGCGTTGGAGGGGAAGAACTATGAAAGCTGAGATCACTCTTGTGCTTGGGTTTCCAGGTAGATTCCTTCCAGTGCTACCATCTCAGGTGGCCTGTGTCCCTCCTGCCTTCAAGAGTCCTTTCTCCTGCACACTACTGAGCTTCCCTGCCTGGGCATCCGTGTGATGTGGGAAAAAAGCAGTAAGTAGCTCTCTCTATTCAGTTCATTGATTTTTCTCTCCCTTTCACATCAGTCTCTCCTTCCTGCCCCAGGAACCTAAATGCATACCATCATTCAGCCACAACTTGAAGGATAAGGGAAGTTTTATTCTCATAGGGTTTTATGCATCCGTTCAATGGACATTGAGCCCTATATTCATTTTATTTGGCAACTTGTTTGAATTTGCATTGGTGTATGCATTTGGATGGAGTTTAGTTGACTGGGCAAGCACCTGTATTCTTCATTCATTTGCACCCAGTATGTATGGTGGAAGATCATTCTTCATTCATTTGCACGTAGTATGAATGGGGCATGTGATCTCACATCTTCTTTGTGAGAAAAGAGTTTCCTTCTTCTTAAACTCAAATTAGGGGAAGAAGCCACTTTCTTTTTCCTCCTTAGTTACTTGAGTGTCTTGGTTTTCCTTTTCATTCATCTTCAAAGTTGAGCTCCATTCTCCAGAGAAGATACATACATAGCCTGTAGGCATTCAAAGGGATGCTTGGCATTATGGGTTAGTAGGGAAAGGCCAACCAGACTCACAATGAGGTATGTCCCCTATGTCCCCACTCACAAGGACAGCTCTGTGAGAAACCCCAGACAACTGCAAGTTCAGGGAGGATGTGGAGAAATTAGAGCTCTTGTACATCGCTGACTGGAAAATAAAAGAACCCATTGCTGTAGAAAACAGTGGGGTAGTTCCCCCTAAGTTAAACCTAGAGTTACCCTGAGAATCAACAATTCTGAGTAGGAATCGAAGAGCAGGTCCAAGTGGCTTCCTTTACACTAATGCTCCAGTAGCACTGTTCATGGTAGTGAGAAGTGGAAGCCGCCCAAAAGTCCACAGAGCAGTGAGTGCTCAATAAAATGTGATACATCCATTTCAAAAAGTCAACTTTAAATGAATTCTGACCTATGTTGCAACGTGGATAAATTTCATTCCAGATGAAACTATTTTTGACCCCAAGGGAAAATCACTGCATAATTTTATATTCTAGGTTCTTAGACTGGTCAGATTCATAGAGACAGGAAGCAAGACAGAGGTGGTCAGAGTCTAGGAATAGGAGGACATGAGCAATTAGTTATCATATACTTGTAAAAAAGAAAAAAAGGTTTCAGTTTTGGAAAATGTACAAAGTTCTGAGGTTGGGCACACCAGGAGAGTTAAGGCAAGAGAACTATGTGATTGAGGTCAGAACTTACCTAAAAATTAAGAAAAAGAAGTCTGAAAGCAGATTAAGATGATGGAGATGGCTGTACATCAGTGTGAACATACCTAATGCCCTTGAACCATCCACTTAAAAATGATTAAGACAGGGTATTGGAATGGTAGGAGATAGTTCAGTTGGCATACATGTATAAGGACCTGAGGTTGATTTCTAGTAAAAAAGCCAAGAATGGCTATGGGCAACTGCAATTCCAGGCTTGGGAGGCAGATACAGACGGGGCTTCCTGGCTACCCAGCCTAGCTGAGTCCAAGAGTTTGAGATGAGTGAGAGACTATGTCAGTAAGCATGCTGAATAATACCTGAAGAACTGTACCGAATGATGACAACATGCATTTCACTCTAAGTACCTTTTACTACTATTTAAAAAATTCAGTAAAAATGATATAGTCGGGACTTGCTGAGTTATAATTACTATTGTTGTGATGAAATATCTCGACCAAAAACAACTTGGGGAGGAAAGGGTTTCCTTGGCTTACATGTCCTGTGTCACAGTCCACTGGGAGAAGCCAAGGCTGGGACTCAAACTAGGAGGGAACCTGGAGGCAAGAACTGATTCAGAGGCCATGGAGGAGTGCTGCTTACTTGCTTGCTCCTCATGGCTTGCTTTTATAGAATGGAGGAGCATCATCCCAGGAAGGTACCATCCACAATGGACTGGGCCCTTCCACATCCATCACTAATTAAGAAAATGTTCTAGGGCTGGATTACAGCCTGATCTTCTAGAGGCATTGTCTTAATTGAGGTTGCCTACTCTCAGATGACAGACAGCTTGTGTAAAGTTGACACAAAACTAACCAGAACACTGAGCAAACATGACCTTTGGCCACTGATGCTTTCCTTCCCTTCTTTCTCCTTGAGGCACTTCCTCTAACCCCAAGCTATGTTGCAATCACTGATCCTCAGTAGTTAAGCAAACCAACACTCTAGACTTCCCTGTGTCTCCATTGAGGCTTATCTGTAATTTTAAATATCAGGCTGAATCTCCTAATGAAGAAGGTCTTCTTGGGCCCCTAAAACTATGCACCTAGACTCCCCATGCCTTCCCAGAGAGCCAATGTCATGAGAAAGAAGTCATTCTAGGCATTTTAAATAAAGAAAAATTTAATTTAGATGTGAAGTTTAGGGGCAACCATCACCTCGGACACCAGGTACTGAAGCCCCCTCCAGGAGCCTCCTTGCCTCTGACTCTTGAACCTTGCTGCCTCAGATGTTACACAAGCCAGCAGTCATAGGCCATGGCCCTGGACAGATATTCTACCATTGCTATCTCTGTGGAATTACGCCAATCTGTGCCACTGTGGTGCCTGGAGCACCGCCCACGGACCACTCAGGAGAGGCAGAATGCAATCCATAAAGGAGGTCTCCAGATTGTGTTTCCACGGGTGGGAAACATGGGGATCTAGAACGATTGTTGTGATTCCCAGTCTCCTCTGCCTTGAGGCGCTGCTGAGGTACCACTAGCTGGAAGTTGGGAATGGGGTCCACAGTCTGTGTTTCCCCTTAGGGCGTCCACATGCCAGTCAGGAAGGGGAAGGCAGATCCAGGGATTAGGGTGGAATGCCATTCCAAGTGAGCACTGAGAGTACTGAGGGGCTGGGAGAGAGAAGGCCTTGTCTGGGAGATTTAGGCATGGCGCTTTATGACTAACCTTCCCCTGTCCCCAATACCATCATTGATGAACAGATGGTCCTTGTTTGTCCAATCTGCTTTATTGTTTTATTTGATGGCCAATGTAAATGCACACATGTTTCTCAGAGTGAACCAGGGATTAAATACCTTTTGCAGGAAGGAATGACCAAGAAGGGAAGCCCAATGGCTGAACACTTGTGTGCGCGCGTGTGTGTGTGTGTGTGTGTGTGTGTGTGTGTGTGTGTGTGTGTGTGTATGTGTGTGTGTGTGTGTGATCTAGATACCTCAATAACAAGGAGAACTCCAGGTTTTTATGCTAAGTGACTGGATTGCCATGGTCCTCTCAGCGAGGCGCCCATAGTTACAGAGNTGCACACATGTTTCTCAGAGTGAACCAGGGATTAAATACCTTTTGCAGGAAGGAATGACCAAGAAGGGAAGCCCAATGGCTGAACACTTGTGTGCTGCCATATGTGTGTGTGTGTGTGTGTGTGTGTGTGTGTGTGTGTATGTGTGTGTGTGTGTGTGTTGGGGGGTTATCTAGATACCTCAATAACAAGGAGAACTCCAGGTTTTTATGCTAAGTGACTGGATTGCCATGGTCCTCTCAGCGAGGCGCCCATAGTTACAGAGTAGGTGGAGTTTGGCAGAGAGCTAGAGGCCCGCGGGGTTTGGGCTCCCTCTACTTGACCAGTTTTTCTGTCTGGTGGCACAGTCCATTTGCTCCTCAGAGTTAGTTAGCATCTGATCTCTTGCTACCCCAGCTGCAGATTACTCACTCTTTCCCCCATGAGGGCAGCCCTTGGGCATGATCTATAATAGAACCCAGTGTCAGAGGAGTCTGGGAGATGGAATTTTCTAGTCCTTGTCATTCCACGCAACACACAAAGAAAGGTAGCTGCTACACAGCAGGCAATTTCCTGCAGGGACCCAATCTTAGGCTACAGCTAGAATGGACGCTTTGCTTTGCATAGATGAGATCGGTTCTCCTCTAGAAGGATCATGGCTCCCATGTTCACACAGCATGCCTTATGATCCTTGCGTCCTTGGGCAACAGCAGCAGAAGCCATTTCTCCAGCTCCTCCCAGGAAGACACACATGCTCTGTGATGCTCCTTAGACCTTACACCAGCCAGCCTGTGAGGGGAGGTTTGTAATTTGCATTTTAAACCTTAGGTTGGACAAGTGACAGAGCAACTGATTGGCGGGGCTGCTGTCCAAATCCGAGCCTGATGGACTCCTGTCATGTCTTAATCTTCTGAGCTCAGATTTTTAATTCCCAGGGCTCCTGGGGTTTTCGTATGATCCTGGGCACCCACCTACACTTTTGTGTTTGGTTCTTCATCTTCAGGAATACCGTGTTCACTCTTCTACACTGGTTCCTGTTTCCTTCTGATTTCTCTCTTTTCTCTTCTTTCTTTTCTTTTTTGTAACTTGTGTTAAATTTGTCCTTTGACAACTCAATTGAATCAATGGATATTGATTCTGCCTCTCATCTCTCTCTTCTCTTTGTCCTGCCCTTTTCCATCTCTCCTCACATGTCTCTGTCCCACATCCATACTGATGTCTTTTTTGCTTTGTTTTGTGACCCACTGAGTCTGACCAAGACCATCTGTGTGACGATGGAATGGTTTGGAAGTATCCCCTGGAACTTGATGAAGTCAACAGCGGGAATACAACTGAAACCTCTGGCTGTCCCCTCTCTGAAACCTTCAGTAGTGGTTCTTATTTTCACCAGGCTCCTCTGTCAAGAACGAGTCCTGTTCAGTCCTCTTTGGTTCTGAAACTCTACCTTCCACTAGAGAGTAGATGCAGGTCAAAAGCCCTGCCGCCTTGGTTCTTAGGAGAGCACTTCCTACATACAAAGAGAGAAATCAGGAGACTTCTCATGACTTCGGCTACCAAGTGATACTTTATCACCTGTATCTGTTTACAGTTTCTGCTGTCCTGAATAGCCCTCAGTTTGGTAGCATCGCAAACA
Source organism: Mus pahari (assembly GCF_900095145.1). Lineage (NCBI taxonomy): Eukaryota > Metazoa > Chordata > Mammalia > Rodentia > Muridae > Mus > Mus pahari. The sequence goes on along the minus strand of NC_034601.1, from coordinate 44,130,319 downwards.
GAACTATCTGCTCTTCCCATTCTAGAGACTGGGAGTCTCTGATCTGGCTATCTGCAGCAACGGCGAGGGTGATCTTCTGTTTTCTGGTGGCTCCAAGCATTGCTAGGAGGGGTCTCCTTTACCTGGCGTCATCTAATTTCGTGTTTGTCTGTTAAGGCTACTTCTGGTGGTGTCTGGCCTTACCTGCCTGATTCAGAATCATCTCTTCTCAAAATCTTTAACTTGTTCCCTCTTGCAAAGACCCTTTTCACAAATTCCAGAGATTCCCAAGTGGTTATGACTTCTGGGATGCCTGTTAGTCCACTCTTCCATCCCAAGGGACCTAAGAAGGCTGGCTGCTTCCTTCTCACCAGAGTGATAGTCTTTGGATATGGGCCTATCTATTTATTTTCTCAATTTTGTAGAGCTATTCCTGGACAATCACTGGGGAAAGAAAATCAGCTCTCTTTAGGCACACACTAGGAAGTTTGGTGTTTACAAAGGCAGTGTTGTTTTCCTGCTCAGTCCAACCTCATTTCCAGCCACTCACTCCGTCAACACTCCTGCTCAGTCCCCGCCCCTTATAGAAACCATCCAGATGAGCTCTAGTTCCTTTTGTCACAAACACACCACATTCCACTCTGGCTCTTTCTTCCTGGAGTTGATTCCACAATAGCACTTCTCCAGATTGCCTTGTTTCTGAATTACCTCACTGTTAATCTCTCCGGTGATCCTTTGGAGCCAAACTCCTGTTTCCTCCCGCTCACCCCGGGACCATTCAGCACATTTGCGATCCTCACTCCTTCCCAGACTGTCATTAATATGAAGTTAAGGTACAGCACCGAAGTTGATAATATCCTCCCATAAGGGGGAGAAAAATCACTGGTTGCTATTTTACACAGGATGTGGCAGAAGTGATTTTTGCTCTCTGGAATCTCAGCGCAAAGATGGCTTAATGTCTCCACGCCGAGAAATATCTGACTGCCTATATTTCAGTGGTTAGTACCACAAGACTCATAGGTTTTCACTGTTCAGTCTTCTATTCCACTTAGGGACACACCTAGGGACTTTGTGACTTTGTCTATCCACTGGCCACTCTGGCCACAGCTGCTCCTAGGAATAGCTCCTTTTTGTGCATCTTCAGCTTTGGAGATTCTTTGCATCCGTTTTCATTTCATACTGAAAAGCATGAAGCAGTTGTCTGGAGATCACTACCTTCACCTTGCAAATTGAGAATCCATGGTTAGATGATTGGAATGGAGTCACCAGCCTGAATGTGGCAAAGCCGTAACCTAAGAATCTCAGCCATGAAGGTAATTTGCTTCCTATGCTTGGATGATTCCTCATATTCTTGGTTTCTTCTCCATTGGGGTGACAAGTACTAACCAAAATAAATCTGGGGAATGGAAAGGTTTATTTCAGCTTACAAGTCTGTCATTGAGGGATTCCAATTAATGCAGAAACCCTGGAGGAATGCTGTTTACTGGTTTCTTATCCAAGGCTTATACAGCTACTTTTCATATACAGTTCAGATCAATCTTCCTAGGGATGGTACCGCCCATAGTGGGCTGGGTCCTTCCGCAAGAATTAGCAATGAAGAAAACAGGCATAGACATAACTTTGATGGGAATAATTCTTCAATCCACGTTTCTGTTTCCCAGGTGACTCCAGTTTATGTCATGTTGACCAAAGCTAATCAATACATCCCACCCTATTTTTATTGTTGTTGGTGGTGGTGGTGGCAGTGGTAGTTTTGCTTTTCCTTTTTTATCTTGGCTCCCAACTTAACCCAGTTCCTACCATCTATCTTCCTCTGTCCTCTCTGAACCTAAATATACTAGCTTCACCATTACCTGTATAGTCTTTGGTACATTTCCTAGCATATCTGAGTTTCCGTCTCTTGGTCTGAGAAGAGGAATATTATTAATTTCCATGTAGGACTATGGTATGTTTTAGATGAAAATGTGAAGAGAGATGGGGGGAAAAGAGAATTTAAGAAGACCACATGTGCATAATTAAAACTCTGCAACCTGGTTGGCAACCAGCAGCTATTTCTTTGCTCCATTTTTAACAGCAGGGATTCATGGCTAAGATGGTACACACTCATTCCTGCATCATCCTCATCATAGAATTGCTGTATCTGATTTATCAGCAGACCCTGGCTGTGCTGCTGTGACTGTGAGCTGTGACCAAATGAGAGAAGCCTGATAGATGTGGTCAGAGTGATTAATAACAGCTTGTCTCTAGAGCTATGGGAGTGGCAAGTGACATGCTGTGCCCTGACTCCCCTTCTAATTCTGCACTGTCTTTCTCACTTGTTTGGCCAAGCAGAAGCCCCACCACCTCAGCACAGTGTCTGGCTGTGGTCCTTGGATTTCCTGGATCACAAAGATATATTCTCTGGGCACTGGCATTTATCCAGAGTAGAGTTTGAGCTCAGGATGTGTGTGTAACTGCATGATGTCCGCACTTGACTGATTGCATCTCAGGACAAAGTGTGGGTCAGAGAAGGCACAGCAGAGTCACGCCTGTGTATGTTTTGTCCCTGCTACTGCAGTGTCATTGTCTGGAGCTTTTGCAATGAGCAATCCATCAGTAGCTCCGCATGCTGTACAGTGTTAAGAGCCGTGTCAAGCCAGAGACTAGTCTCATTTTCAGATCTCTTGGCTACTGATGACACATCTTCTGAAAATGAAACAGTAGCCTTTTGCTAAGCCCCGTACTTACCAACTCCCCTTCTGCAGATGTCCAGGTGCCTCTAGTGTTAGGTCAGGAAGATTAAACAGAAAATAACAACAACAAACCAAACAACCAACAAACAACAACAGAAACCAACTCCTTGACCTACCAAAGCTAGAATACCCCCCCCCACACACACACACACACATACACAGCATGTCTTGATTGCTGCCATTCGAGTTCTCACTGATTTTATCAAGGGAAAAACAGCAGTGAAAATGACTTATTCTTCCTCAAGCCAGCTCTTAAATAGAAAGCAAAGTTTGTGGGACTGCAACGTGTCAGGAACAGGGAAATAGAGGTCCTGCCTTACTGGGTTGGCCTTCCTGATCTCACCCACTCCACCCCAGTAGAGTTGGAAGAAACACAGCAGTTCCTATTTCAAATTACACAGTTGGATGATGTTTCTCTTGGCTCCAAGTAGAAAGGCTGGTGCCCAGAGCGATTTTTTGGCAAAAGTGCAATATATGAAGTTTTTCTTTCCTTCTAACATTCTCAGCATCACTCTTAATCACTTTTCTCTTGATCTCTATCCAAGTTTCCCAAGAAGGATTTCTTTTTCTCTCTCTTGCTTCATCTACTTGTGAACTCAGAGGGATCTGCGACAGTTTCTCCATCTCTACAATCCTTGGCAGTGTTTCACAACTGTAATGTGTATATGAATCTGCTATACTTAGTCCTTTTCTGATATCAAAACACCTGAATCTTAGTAATTTGTAAAGAAGAGAGGTTGGTCTAACTCACAGTGTGGGTAGCTGGGAGTTCAAATAATATTGCACTAGTTCTGGTGAGGATGCTCCTGACTACATTGCATCATACTGAAAGGGAAAGATGGCATGGCAAGACAGAAAGCCAGAGGGCAGGGAGAGACACGTATTGCTTTTTTACATCAACCTCTTCCAAGAACTGACTCAGTGTTCATGGAACAGTGTTATTTCCTTCCATTCCTTTTATACCCATCAATCTTGGACACCTAGTTTCCTCTCATTAGGCTCCACTACCTCCCAAGATGATGGCATCTGGGCTAAAATCAGAACACAAGAACCCATGTTGAACATACTCAAATCACAGCCAGACCATACACATAGTATTATGAAAATGCAAACCCAGAACCAGTGGTTCTAGAGTGGAGTATGAGTCTGCATCTCTGACAGACTTCTAGCAAGGATGGTGTGGCACAAAGCCATAAACCAATGCCAGGGGGAAGCCAACCAGAACAGTTGTGTCAGTATTTAAGCAAGAAGAGGAAGTTAGACAGGTGTTGAACTCTCTGGGAAAAAAAAAATGATGGTGGCTGAGGCCTGAGCTCCTGCAGGCTATTTTAGTCTAGGAATTAAAAAGTGATTGCTCACACTTTTAGCTTTGTGGGGCTTACACTCAGGAAGCATCACCAGCTGGACACCTCAGCACTGGATGTCCCCAGGGAAGGAGGACCAGATCAGCCCTCATTCCACCATGATTGAAATGTTCCAAGTAATGAGATTTTTGAATAAATTAGCTATTCATCACGAAAGAGGTATTATAGATAAATACCCTACCTCATTGCTATTCTAAGCTGTCCACCAGTCATCTCTTTTTAAGGAGAAAAATAGAAGAATTAATGTGATTCTGAACAGTGATCTGCTTAATGATTTCAAGGTTTTTATCTGAAGAGTATTTCAATAAACTACTTTAAAAGAAGTGGAAGGGGAAAAAGATGCATGAAGGGCCCATAAATTGCTGAAAGGTTGGTTCTCTAGGACTAGAAATCAAGAAAAGGGGGTGAATGTTATAGGAAGATATTTAAGTACTTATTCAGGAAAACTAAATAGAAAATCAATCAGAAAAATAAAAAATTCATAAATCCAATTGCCTCTAATTGGCTTAGCACATAGTACAGAATTTCAAATGTTTGTCTGTGAACGACTCAGTCTCTTGAAATGATGCCTCCCAGTGCAGGAGAGACTATTTGGGTTACATTTCTTTTCCTATCAAAGAAAACTCATCAAGCCCACAGCAGTCCTTCAAAGGCTCAGTTTGAAATAAAAGAACTCCTTATGATGGCTATTTATGGTGAAATTCCACTAAAGATTTTCTTAAGTCAGGAAAAAATACATTTTCATACTAGTCATTTAATCATTTATTAATTTCCTACTATGTACAGAGCACTAGACTGGGTCCCACTGGAGAGACGACATACTGAGCTAGAATTCTTGAGAAGTTGTGATTTGCTGGGTGAGGGGGATGTTGAAGGGGAAAGAGATGAAAGACTAATTAACCAAAGGACAAGATTGACATGAGTAATTACTTACAGAGATCTCACCACAAGGCCTGAGAAGGAGAGACTGGGTGCTTTCTGCTGAAGGGAATTTCAAACGTTTCTTGGAGGAGGTGAAACTCACTTCAGTGGGTATAAAGATATGTCATAGAGGGTAGGAAAAAAAAAACCCCACAACTCTGAACAAGTGTCCAGCAAAAATGTGAGTCAGGCTCAGAGAATGTAGACTTCCACCTCTCTATAGTGGGCTCAGTCCATTCTGAGAACCTGAAGAAAGGCTGTCGATTTTGAGCTTCAGTGTCTGCCTCTCCATGTTTAACTTCATTGACTTTGGCCACTTCCTTTGTTTCTCTTGTCAGAGCACAAGTATCCTACTAAGGGCTAGAGAGATGGCTCAGTGGGTAGTGCACAAATGACTATTCCAAAAGAGCTGCGTTGTTCGATTTCCAGCATCCACGCTGGCAACTCACAGCCCTTTATAACTCCATCTCTCTGATATCCAATACTTCTGGCCTCTACAGACACCTGTATTATATGCACACACCAGAAATGTACATGTACAAATAATTTAAAAGGAAAGTAAATATTTTAATAAAATACTCTTGTGCTATTGACAAAGTAAGGTTGTCTCTTCCAAGGAGTCTAAGCTTTACTTAAAAAAAATATTTCTTTACAGTATATTTGCTTAAGGAATCTGAGAACTTAAGATATAGGAGTATTCATAATGTAAACAGTAAAAACAACTTTATGAATCCGTTGGTCTCCCCCCTCCCTTGCTTTTGTCTTAAGTGTTTTCAGTATTCCAGACCTTGCTCAATGTCTGTTTTTATAGTGGAAACAAAGGAAAAGAGTCACACTCTTTTCTAAGGTGAAATCTTTATCCCCTAGAGGAATTTCTGGCACCTGCTTGATGGTCACATTTTCAGAGCTGATGATGAACCAAAGGCCACCTTTTGTGTATTACACAAAGAGTATGTGTTTTAGAAAAGGAAAGTCCCAGGTTTGGCTTCCAACCCCACCCTTCAGAGCACTGGCTTTATAGGTCAAGCTGCTCTGCTTCTCAGAGCTGAGACCTCTATTTGTGCAAACTGGAAGTGACTGGCTAGAATCAAGGTCAGATGACATCACAAAGTCTTATCTGATCATGACAGGAGGTAGCCAGTGTGATATTACCTCTGAGCAGGTCATTCTCAGCACAGATGCTGTAGAGATGGCTTGCCAGAAGGGCACAAGGCAGCTATAGTGTAGGTTATGGGGTTCTCCTGCCTGCCACTAACTCAGAAGAGCTTCACACACGCTTTCCACAGCCCTTGACAAACACATATCCCTGTCCAGTTCTTGCAGACTGGAGCAGTCATTTAGCTCTTAGGGGAAGATTCCTCCTTTAGGAGACTTTGTCCTACACAGACAAGACAAGGGCTAGTCTCTTCTCACTGCTGTGGCCACTTCTAATTTACCATCATGCAGTGTCCTCCCTGCTTAGAAAATTCACACAAGTGAGTGCCAGCCTGACCTGCTGTGGACGAGCACAAACATTCTTGAGTGAATTAATAAATGAAAAGGGAAAGTAAGGGAGAGAGGGAGGGTAGGATGGAGGGAAAGATCCTGTTAAGATTCACTGCACTCCAGCCAAGTAGACCAGTGTGGAGGAGTGAAGGGTAGTGTGTTCAAATTCACTTGGCAGCCACCTAGGAAGAGTCAGAGGTACCTCCCATTAACCTGCTATGATCTTTTCTGAAAAGAGCTGAAGACAGTACAGGGGCTCCCTCATTCCTATATGCATCAGCTTCGCTTTCAGCACAGTCCTCACGAATGTTTAACCACCATCACCAAGATCGTGGGGCCTCATGAACTTCACACGATAAATTTCCACAGGCCGGCACTCCTCTATGGCCCAAGAGAGAGTTTCATCGCCTCGTTCACCTGCTTTACAAACCGGTTCCCTTTTACTAAGTAGGGTAGATGAATATTTTAAAATAGCCTTTCAGGAAAATATAATAGAATATTCTATCATGAGGTACTCTGTGTCTGTTTGCAATGCAAAATATTGGATGGGGCCTGGGATGGGGAATCTGCAAGGCTCTCCTGGTTTTTTTTATCTGGGTTGCATATTGGGAGTCGTGGCAAGGAGGGCATGAGGTCATACACAGGTGGGGGATGCTCAGCAGGAGATTAAGAGCTCAGTGTAAGGGACTTCCATTAAGCATTTAGTTGGTTGAGCAACTCAAAATAATGTCAAGCGTCAGATAGCTACCATGTTAATAATTAAAATGTGTTATGCAAGTGTGGTGTCGGCTACTAAATCATCTCACTTGATCCTGTCTCCTCTGCAGTTGATACCATACTAGTTTTACCAGACATAGAAATCAATGTAAAGTGTGTACAAGGGGTTGGAGAGCCCTGAGCTCAATTCCTAGCAACCACATAGTGTGGCTCACAACCATCTTTAATGGGACCCAATGCCCTCTTCTGGTGGGTCTGAGAACAGCAACAGAATATATATATATATATATAATATATTATATATTATATTATATATATTATATAATATATATATATTAAATAATATATATATAAAATATTATATATATAATATATATATAATATATATATATATATAAAATAATTCTTAAACTGTGTACAAACCAACACATAGGAAGGACTCCTACAGACAGCTGCTTCCCCAGCCTTGGGCAATGCACGCCAGGTCCAGTTGGTGGGACTGGAGGGAGAGAGGAGTGTGAAGATTTTCCTTCTCTTGGAGAAGCTTGATCCACGGGAGGACAAGGAACTCACGCTCTCTTTCTCACCCTTCCTCAAATCACAGAAACTCCTCCTTTGAAACAGAGAGAAGTCCATTGTGCACTGTACCCGCCCTTCCTGTAATCCTCTCTTGTCCCCTTGATCCTAATATTGTGGCTACAGCTGACTGGACCACAAATACTGAGGGAAAGAAAATACCTTCTAGGCAAAGGAAATCACTTTTCAGGTTCCTGTTGTTATAATGCCTCCAAAAAAAACAAAAAACAAAAAAAACAAAAAACAAACAAAAAACAAAACAAAACAAAAAAACAAAACAAAACAAAACAAAAAACCATGGAAGTAACTCTAGACTTGAATGCTGCCTAGCCCTACAGTTCAGTTACCTTTAGAATATTATCCTTTAAATATTTATTCAGCATTTGTTTAAATGGGTTTCTGAGATCTCCTATATAACAGGTCCTTGTGTCCCACAGCCCTGCTTCAGCTCTGGTCTCAAGCATTATATTGATTCCTCAAGGCTAAGGGTCTATGGTAAAGAGAATCAGCTTCCGTGTCCCTCCCCCCACTGACTTCCTCATACTTAACTCTTTCTGTCACCACCTCCCCTGAGGGGCTTGTCTTTCACCCACTTCCAAGTGCCTTACGATTTCCAAATGCATGTGCTGATCTCAGACAAGAGTTGCTTCTCTATAACCATTTGGCACCAAACTACATTTAGATGGTGCTTCTAGAACATCATCTGACAGTGGTTCTCAGTCTGTAGGTCATGACCCCTTGGGGGTCACATATCAGATATCCTGCATATCAGATATCCTGCATATCAGATATTTACATCACCACTCATAACTTGCAATGAAAATAATTTATGGTTGTGGGTCACCACAGCATGAGGAACTATACTAAAGGGTCATAGCAACAGGAAGGTTGGCAAACACTGTTCTGGAAGATTCTTCTGGAATGGATGCAAACCTGTTGTTCATCTCGGAGACAAGGAGAGATATATTGAAAAGGTCAGTTCATGGCCACATAGGGCCTCGGCCTAAGAGTGGGAGCTGCTAGAAGTCACAAATGGAAGTAATGTGGTCTGTGACTGCTGTGAACAGGACTATTTGCTGGATGTAGCTGGAGATTCTACAGCAATATTAGAACCTGTCAAACCCCCCAGGGTCAAGTTTTTGTATTTCTTATTTTAGTCATAATCATTGTCACAGTGGTCACTTTTGTCTTTCTGATTCAGAGAGCCTGAGAAAAAAATGATAATCTAGTCTCTCTTAATAATTCAAAGATAAAAATTATCCAGGTTGCAGCTTGTTTGAGCCCAGAGCTCACGAAGCCTGTCATATCTTTCCTGTTCGAGAATTTATTGTAGTAGCCCAGCCATTCCCTGTTCCAACACCCATTCTACACTCTCTGACTTTACTGTGCCCTTTGCTGCCTAGTTGTCTCCTTACTACATTTCTGAATGTCACTGTCTTACTGGTGAGTGTGTCTCAATAATTCATGCTCAGCCCCCACACGAGAGAGAATCTGAAAAACTCAAATAGATAGCATCCAACAGGGACTGCGATTTGTTAAATGAATACGAGCAGTAATTAATCTCAAAGTCATAGGCTGACCTCAGCATATCCATCTACTGCTGGCCAGGCTATGAGGATCATACAGCAGATGGGGGTGGGAGGACTGTGAAGGGCAGGCATAATTGTGTAATAGACTGTACTCTTAATAAAACAAAATAGAGATGAGCCCTGTCTGGGATCTAGACCTAAAAAGAGTAGGAAACTCAGTAGAGGAGGCTGAAGAGGTGGCTCAGACATTTAAAGTGAGTGCTTCTTGGTGTTTTAGAAGAACTAGGCTTGCTTCCTAGTACTTACAAGGTGGGTGGCACACAGCTACCCATAATTCCAGTCTCAGGGAACCTGGCACCCCTTTCTGACCTCTGGCACCACGCAGGAAGATAGTATGCATGGCATAAGTTTAGGCAAAAGAGTCATACACATAAAATAGAAAATAAATAAATCTTTCAAAAGAAGAAAATCTTCACATGTCCAGCTCTTCCCCTCCTGGTACAGGATGGGAAGTCACCTTGCCCAGATTGTCTCCTGGTCTACAACCCGCTACTGTGACTTAGGCATGCTTCTTCATCTCTTGGGGACTGAACCTTTTTATTTATAAAATTGGTACAAGAGTTACGATGTTCCAATGTCACAGAGTTTTGAGATAAAATGGGGAGCTCAGTAAATGATTTGACTTAATGTCTTCTACCACAAGCTGTCTGCCTCCTTTATTGCTGAATTTCTCAGTGTCTTAGTTAGGGTTTTATTGCTGTGAAGAGACACTACGGCCACAGCAGCTCTTATAAAGGCAAACATTTAATTGGGGCTGGCTTACAGTTTCAGAGGTTCAGTCCATTAGCATCATGATGGGAAGCCTGGCAGCATCCAGGCAGACATGGCGCTAGAGAAGGATCTGAGAATTCTACATCTTGAACTGAAAGCAGTAGCAGAGGACTGGGTGACACACTGGGTGTAGCTTGAGCATAAAAGACCTCAAAGCCCACCCCCACAGTGATGAACTTCCTCCAACAAGGCTCTGCCTCCTAATAGCGCTGCTCCCTAAGGGTTGAGCATTCAAACACACGATTCTATGCATGCTGTAACTCAATAGTCCCCATAGACTATCACAGCAAACCTTTGTTAAGCATGTTATCTGCTCTCTCTTTATCTAGAAGAGCCATGGTCCTTCTTAGCTCTTTTAATTTCACTCATGGTATTTCTACCACAGACTGGGAAGGCAGTGTTGAGCATTAAAGACCTCAGACCTCAGAGTGCAAACCTCCTGTCCTGGACATTGATGTTGGCTGAGCCCAACGTCTAATGCTTCTTTTCCAACCTCCTACTTACATCATTCTTCTTACCTCATATCATGACACATAATCACCATTGCTTCTGCTTTTCCAGCTTCCTGTTCTAAAAGCTACTTGGTGTTCAGATCAAAAGGATCTTTCAACTTTTCTTTTGCTCCCAGAACAGACTAATCTCACCAGCTAAGCCTCTCAGGCTACCTGTTCTCCTCATTGGCAGACTTCTCCAAAGAGCACCGGGGGAGTGCCTGCTGCAGCGAGGTATCTAACGCCCATCTCCCTCCTTCACCGAAGTGAAAGCTGCTACTGTTTAAAGATCAAATGCTTCCTGAGTGTCTACTGTACGTAGTATGGTAGTGTGCTGACTACTAATGATTCAATGGTCACCCAAGCGATTTGTTCCCTGTCTTCATGAATTCTATATAAAGCTGCGTAACTGAAAATCGAGCATGAGCCGTTCAAATTTATGGGGCCTCTCATGAACTGCTAGTAGCTCTTAAAAACTAAAAAAGAGAACAGGGGATTCCCCCCTCTAAATTGAAGTGTAACCGTGATGGGATTTCTCTGGTCAAACAAAAACTAATAGGGATATCTCATGATCCTAACAGAAGAAATGGAAATGCCATGGAAAAGTTTTTGGCTTAGGGGCTCAAGGGAGATTCTGGGGTGAATGGTCCATTTAGATTGGAGATTTATTAGAAGAGTTGTCAGTGCCATAGACAGACAAGCAGACAGTAGCATGATGAGGGCTCTGTGGACAGTGGGGTCCATCCTGATACAGGTATAGATAGAAGGGGTATTCTATGCAACATGATTGATAGGTTTTAGTTCATGCTCACAGTAGGGTAAACAGTAGTCCATAATTCGCTATGAGGGCAGGGAGGGTAAGAATCTAGTAACTGTCACATTTCAACCAAAATGGAGGTTTATAAAATGGCATGGTTCTGTGCAACACTTTGGATTCTGAGCAGAAAAGACAAGTTACCAGGACTAGCTAGAGGACCTTTTCACCTGTCTTGCTTAAAGGGTCTCTGCACGCCTTACCTCTATCACTACCCACTTAATAGTTTGCTCTAAGAGAGAAATCAGCCTTTCCATTAGACTCCAACAACTTTCACACCTGAGCCCTGCTTGGACATCCGACCCTCTACACTGATACCTCCCATTTGGTTACAGCTAACGGTGAACTGTCCAGCTAGTCAGACATCACCTCTGTCTTCCTCACCCAAATGACTCCTCATTCTTCAAGAATCTATTCAGGGTCATCTTCCAACAGACTTCCTTCATTTTCTTCTTCTATTTTCTTTCTCTGAGTGTCTCCCTTCTCCCTTTCTGATCCAGTAATGATTGGCCATGTGTCTCTCTGGGCACATTCAATAGCACAGCAACACTCACAATGCTAAATCTACCGGGTTACAGTGACCTGCTTTTGCCTGGTAGCTCTACTAGTATTTCTGGGGCACATATATATTCTAGACCTTATTTCAAGGGATACTTTGGTGTCTATATTAGTTTTCTATAGCTGGTATAACAAAGTATAAAAACTGAAGTGAATTTCAGAACCATTATGGAGATCTGAAGTTCAAAATCAGGGTTTCAACAGGGCTGTTCTCCTGCTGACGGCTCTATGGGAGAAACCGTCTTTGTGTCTTTCAACTTCTGATGACTCCAGAGGTCTCTTGGCTAGTGGTTGCATGATACTAATCTTTGCTTCTTTGATATCTCTTCTGTCCTTACAAGTACCTTTGTCATTGGATTTAGGGACCTCTGGTCAATTGAGGATAATCTCATTTCAAGATATCACCCTTGGTCAGAGTCTGAGTTAGCTATTCTTGGATTTATATCTAAAGAGTTTACTTAAAGACTCATAAAGATTGCAAAGTGCCAAGGAAACGAACGATTCAAGTCAGAGCCAGGACAACTTATAAAATGAGAGGTTCATCCTGAACTTACAATTCCACAGGGATAATGGTCCATGCAGGACAGTGGAGCAGAGGAAACATGCAACAGGCGGCTGAAGCAGCAGCTGTGAGTTCATATCTCAAACCACAGATAGGAGGCAGAGAGTGCAATGGGCAGGGCACATGGGTTTTGACATCAAAGCAGCCCCCAGTGGCACACCTTGTCCAACAAGATCACAGCTCCTAACTCTTCCTAAACAGGTACACCTATTTAGGGACCATGTATTCATAAGTCTACAAGAGCCATTCTTATTCAAACCACCACCACAGGGTCAGAGAGCTTGGTCGTTTTAAGGGCTATCATAGAGCACAAATGGTTCTCTGTTTTGTTTGATATGTTTGGATTATGTAAACTTTGGCTTACTGTGCAAGGACCTACCCATATGCATCTGCTTATCCTCCCCCTGCCCCCCACTTTGGGATCAGATCTTTATTTTTTTTCTCTTTGAGAGTCTCATGGAATGTGTTTTGCTCAATTCACCCCTCTCTCCAAACTCTTCCAGATGGGTCCCCTCTTCCTAACTCACCCAAACTGGTGTTGTCTATTTTTAAGCCTTCAACACCAAGTGATGCTGCTCAAATATTCTTAGATGGTGAGGCTTTCAGCTAGAGAGTGGTCAACTTGCTAGGGGTTACATCCTTAGAGAGAACTGTCTCTGCCTCTCTCATTAGCTAACAATAATGCATCTGGTTTTAATCATATGCATGCCTAATTATAAGTAGGTATTCTTCCTAAAGGTTCACTCAGAGGACACAGTTTGCCTTATTGGTATTCATCCAAAAGTGGTCTGAATTGACCCCTTGCTTATAGGTTCCAGATGTGTTTCCAGATGTGTTTGGGTAGAAATGGGCACTATCCAGGGATCACTAAGGGAAATAGCTTACTTCCATTTTTAAAAGCAGGTATGTGCAGCCTGGTACAGGTACCAGGTTGCCAGAGGGTTTTTTATATGTATTGTTATAGGAGAGGTGTGTTCTATGGCATTTTCTATGCTTGCCTCAAATAGTTTTAGCTTAATTATATCTTCAACAATCCCTTTTTAAAAAACAAACCAAAATAACAACAGTAAACAAACAAAACAACAATAAACAAACAAAACCAAAAAACTATCATAGACTCAAGTCCCAACTATTAGAAGAGGGTATATTTTTGAGAGGGTCACTGTCCAACTGTGCAGACCAGGCTGTGCCCTGCTCCAAGTTACTGTCTTTCTCTAAGGTGTTTAAGACTGTGACTATAACACTGTGCCTTGCCCTGAGTGACTCCATCTTACTAAGCAGAGTTTGGCATCATGTTGAGGGAGAATGACTGTGCATCTCATTTGTGGACACCATCTGTCCAGCAGCAACCATAAGGAACTAATAACTGATAATTTCTTCCTGCAAATAAAAGGATACTGCCTATAAGCTTAACAAAGTGCATCAAAAACACATGGGTACATGGACATATTAAAACCATATGAGATAATCATGTGAACTTACCAAACACACTGGACCAACAAAGAGGTCAATATCCTTAGGAAGAGTCCATGAAAGGAAAGACAGCCAACACACACAGCTGGGCTGGTTGGTTTTGTCATCTGCATACACACCTACACATATCTGGGAAAGGGATCTTAATTATGAAACTTGGACCATAGGAAAGTCTATGGAATATTGTCTCAATTAACTATTTATGTAGGAAGGCACCATGGGCAATGCCTCCCAAGGTAGATGATACTAGGTTATATAATAAAGCATGCTGAGCAAGCCATGAGGATCAAGTCAGTAAGGAGTTGTAATGGTTTGAATGAGAATGGCCTCCACAGGCTTTTAGGTTTGAATGCTTGGTCTCCATTTGGTGGAACTGTTTGGAAAGGATTGGAGGTGTGGCTTTGCTGGAGAAGGTGTGTCATAGGGAGGGGCTTGCAGATCTGCCTCTCCACTGATCCTACTGCCACCCTACCATTGTGAACTCTAATTGCCTAGAACTATAAGTCATCTGAACACTTTCTTTTCTACATTTCCTGACCATGATATTTTATTACAACAATAGAAAAATAATGAATACAGCAATGTTCCTCCATGGCCCACACTTCTAGGCTCCTGCCTTGAGTTCCTGCCATGCTTCTACCAGCGACTGACTATAAACTATAAGCTGAAATAAACCCTTTCCTTCCCAAACTGCTTTTCGTCATGCTGTTTGACAGGGCAATAGAAAGCAAAGCAATAAAACTGCAATAAAGATGGGCCCAACAACCTGTCATGGGACCACCCTGTGTGATGTATGAGGTTAAAGGACTGACAGGCAGAGAATTTCTGCCTCTGCTGCTTGAGTTTAGTGGTTCCCACTGCCTGACTTAGTTCACTCTAACATCTATCCATCAAACCTCCTACTCAGACCTGGACATGTGCCTACACTAATGGTTCTTTGTCTCCATCACAGACCTCAGTCTTTGGTCTCTGCTGATTTGGTTTGATTCTTCCAATCTCTAGCAGAATACCAAATGACTTCATTAATGTCTAACCACTTGCAGTGACTTCCTCTGCATCTGCATCAACTAGCTCCCTGCCTACAGCTGTAAATAGTCTTTAAAACCCATGGATTCTTTAATTTTTTTTTTTTTTTTAATAGGAAAGCAGGCTGAGCAAGCCATGAGGATCAAGCCAGTAAGGTGTTGCCGTTCTATAGTGTGTGCGAGGTGGAAAACATGAACTTAGTGTTGATGTTAGGAATTAATACTGGAAAAGAAGAAAGTGTGATTGTGGATAGCCACACTGTCAAGGGATAGAGTGATTGATTACATGATAAGTTGGAACCAATGAATCCAGGATAATTTCTGAATTTATTGCTATTCAGGAAACTCTGACATTTATGTAAAGACACAAATGTGTCTATGTTTCTGACAAAGAATACTCCTGATGCCAATACATTTTCTAGTTGCAGGGATGACCGAGTTATCAGTTCTACAAAAATTTCATGTTAGTCTGGACCACCTGGTGGTTATTAGGGTAAGTCACCCTGAGAGTTAGTCACCCTGTCTCTGGGAAGTGACTGGGAATACCCATGGCCAACTATATTCTCTTTTATTTTCTCTTCGTTATGCTCAAATGACTCACTTTCTCAGAGTTTCCCTCTGTGTAAATTTTCTAAGATCATTTAAGTCTCTCACCTGAGATGCTGAAGTTGCAAGTGGAAGCATCTAATAGACTTCCTGCTTCTCCTGGGCCAGCCTTCAGGATAGGAGTGCCATGATTACTTAACGTGATGAGCAATAAAGAAAATTAAGAGCTTTAGAAAGGAAGCAAGGTCAGGCTGTCTCGGGCTCAGTTTCCAGAGCTCTAGCATCAGAATGTTCTTTGATGTCTAAAAATTTCCAACACCAGTTTCCTCTCTGCAAGCCTCTATGTGTAGGTTCCGCCTACAAAGAAAAGTTCCATGACTACCTTGACCCTTGTAGGGTTATGGAGCAAGAAGGACCTTCAGATGAGACAGGAAAAGGAAAGGCAGTTCACTAGCCTGACAAACTGGGGGGGGGGGGGGGGGGGGGGGGGGGGGGGGGGGGGGGGGGGGGGGGGGGGGGGAGGGGGGCGGGGGGTTTTAAAAAAAAAAAAAAAAGAGAAAAGAAGAAAAAAGAGAAGGGGGGGGAGGGGGGGGGAGGGGGAAGGGGGGGGGCAGAAGAGACTGGGCATCTACATGAAGAGGGAGTGGGCTTCCCTACATGGAAGAGGGGGAATCGCCTTTGCAAATGGGTGACAGCAGGACCCCTGGTATAAAACAGTAGGGTGTGGATGAATAGATGTTTACACCCTCAGCTGTTAGAGAGGTTTCTCTGCAGCCAGTTGAAGGCGGAGCCTGGAAAGACTTCCAAAAGAGGGGTCAGAGAAAGAGGAGCTGAACTTTTAAATTATCCTTATTTTTTTATTTTTTAAGGATTAGGAGGAGTATGTCTTCTGGTAGAACATTTTCCTGACTTCCCCAAGGTCCTGGGTTTGACCCATAGGAAGCATAGGAAATATACACAAAACAGGAAAGCAAAACAAAAGCTGAATTGCTCTTATGGAACTTGTTCAAAAAACAATAAGAAAAGGTAAAAGAGGAAAATGGGAGGTGCTGGTGCATGCCTTTAACCCCAGTGCTTGGGGGACAGAGGAAAGTGGGTCTCTGCATTTGAGGCTAGCCAGTCTGCTGAATGAGATCTAGGACAGCCCAGGGCCACACTGATAGACCCTGTTGTGTTGAAAAACAAACAAACCAATCAAAAACCAAACAAGTAAGGAAGGAGGGAGGAAGGTGGGAGGGAGGAGAGGGAGGGAGAAAGGGACAGAAGGGAGAGAGAGAGAGAGAGAGAGAGAGAGAGAGAGAGANAGAGAGAGAGAGAGAGAGAGAGAGAGAGAGAGAGAGAGAGAGAGAGAGAGAAACAGGGAAGCCAGCTTGAAAGCTGCTGCAGGTGAATACCCAGGGGTTTTCCAGGTCAGGACTTAGAACTGAGGTGCCAGTGATGTCAGAAACCCCTGTGGGTAGTTGATTTATTAACTGGGGTGAACTTTAAAGAGAGAGAAATCCCAAATCGTGCCAAACTGAAGAGCCTGGGAGACATTTAAGAGTACAGATTTTTTTTTTTTCAAGCTGAGCTTGCCTTGGGACATGTTGACCTGCCATAATGTCTCGATATTCAAATAGAAATGCCCAGCTCTTTGTGAGTGATGTCTCTTGGCCATGCTGTCAAGGCTGCAGCTTCGTCCTGTCACAGGCAGGTCTAACAGGCTGTCTCCTGGGGAGACAACTTCCTGTTCACTCCACCAAAGCCTCCTCTGACTAATCTTGAATGTGACCTTTCCCTTAATTTAGAATATCTCCTCTGGAATCTTCCATTATGGTAGTATCCGTTTTATACTCTCTTGTAGCGGGAGGAAGGTCAGGGCCACACATTCATTTGTTCTCCAGAGGTTTAGGAGGCAGCATTGCTGTGCCAGGCACAGTGTTGGGGCTCGGTGTGCAAGAGTAAACACAGCAAACGTGATCACTATATGTACTAGAGCAGATAAATGACAAATAAGGGTGACATCCATGAGAAGGGTGGGCAGGATTTTTAGCTGCATGGCTCTAAGCCTGGAGAACCCAATGGTATAATATCCATTGCAGTCAGGTCTTGCAGAAACTTGTGAGCTGGTCAGAATTGATTCTGCCTCCTTCTAACTGAGCTCATAAGACATTAATAAATATAAACCCACTTATCTGTTTGTTAATTTTCATGCAAAATTAGAGTATCTGTCACGAAGATCAAAGATTGACAGCCTAGAGGTGCTGACTCATGCTAAGTAAATTCCCAAGGCATAAATATATGCAAGCCAGCATGCCGGTTTGCTAATTTTTTTTTTTTCTATGAGAAGCAGAGACTGTCTGTCAAGCAGACCTGAGATTGACAGCCTGCCCTCTCTCTGTATAGAGGACTCCCTGGGAAGCTTAATTATCCCAGTGCTTCGTAGTGAGCCTGGAACCAGCGTCAAGAACAAATAGTTACATGACCGCAGACTTATGGACTTCAGCCTCTGTGTCAGATGTACTTGTCTCTCGTGGGGACAGGCTCAGTGGGCTTGTCAAGAGAAGGAGCAACGACGGAGCACAGGGTGACCCCCACTTCTATGCCCTGGAGCTCATTAACTGGCCTGATTCTTCACTCCTTTTCCCAAGCGTAATGTGTTTACTACATGATTTGATAAAATCAACAGCGTGTTAATTTAGTAGTTGAGTCCTATTGCCCACACTCTTGGGTGGCTTTCCTGCTGTCTTTAGGCCTCCCCATACCTACTAGCTAATTTGAAACCTTAGTGCCGTGGTTCCCCAAAGCTCATGGGCTTTTAGTCTCCAGCACAATGTTGAGAGAGGAGACTTCAACTGAACTGGCAAAGTCATGATGGCTCAGCCCTCAGGAATGAAAGAATGTTATCTGAGTAGGAGTAGGGTGTCTGTGGCCAGAGTGGATTCTCAGTAAAGAATGAGTGTGGGTACTTTCCTTCTTCACACAGAGGATAGCTCATCCTTCTGTGTTCTAACAGCATATGTCACAACAAGAGGATCCTCAATAGGTGTGGGTCCTCTACCTAGGGCTTCTAGCCTTTAGAGCTCTAAGAAGTAAATCTCTCTTCATAAATTACCCATTCTCCGACATTTTGTTACAACAATGCAAAACAGGCTAAGATACTGGATTGTCAGTGAATGTAGGGATTGTAAGGGAAGCTGAATGCAAATCCACAGTAACTAGGGAAAAGGCAAGAGTCACCCTGGGGTATCAGTGAAGTCATCTTCACATAGCAATTCACACCTTCAGACTTCCTGCACAGACCTGGCTACGTACCCCTAGGCTCTGGCCTTCTGTTTATTCAGTCCTGTTTGGTCTCATACCAAATGTGTGTAACATGAAGACCTTCGTCTTAGTCCATTTTGTGTTGCTATAAAAAAAAAAAATCACAGACTAGATAAATTATAAACACTGTGCTCATTTTATGGCTCCAAAGCAGTGGTTCTCAACCTTCCTAATGCTGCGACCCTTAAATACAGTTCCTCATGTTGTGGTGACCTCCAACCACAACATTATTTTTGTTACTCCTTTACAAACACAATTTTGCTCCTGTTATGAATCATAATGTAAATATCTGATAAGCAAGATATATGTGTGATATGCAACCCCCATGAGAGATTTGTTTGACAACCCCTCCAAAGGGGTCACAACGCACAGGTTGAGAGCTGTTGTTCCCAAAGGGGTCACAATGCCCAGGTTGAGAGCTATTGTCCCCAAAGGGTCACAACGCCCAGGTTGAGAGCTGTTGTTCTGGAGGTTGAGAAGTCCAGGAGCTAGAGGCCATATCTAGTTCTGTCACGTTTTTTACTACATCATAATGTGACAAAAGGCATCTCGTAGTGACAGAATACACACGGTGAAGAGCACCCAGTTCTCCCGATAATTGATATTGATTCCCAACTTGATTGGATCTAGAATCCTCTAGGAGACCACCTTGGGGATGTCTGTGAGAGTTTCTAGATTAGGTTGACTGAGGTAGGGAAGACCTCATCCTGTGTGTGATCACAACCATTCCACGGGGTGGAGTCCCCAGATGGACAACAACAACAACAACAACAGCAGCAGAAATATGAAGTGATCTGGACACTGGGATCTACCATTCTCTGTTTCCTGTCTGTGGGTACAATATGGCTAACTGCCCCATGCTCCTGTCACCATGCCTTTTCTGCAGTGATGGACTCTATCCTCAAACCTCGACCCCAAGTCAGCTCTTCTTTGCTTTAGTTGCTTTTGTCTGGTTGCTTATTTTTAAATAATCACTGATTTATTTTATGTATGTGCGTACATTGTCACTGTCTTCAGACACACCAGAAAGGTATCATACCCCATTACAGATGGTTGTGAGCCAACATGTGGTTGCTGAGAATTGAACTCAGGACCTCTGGAAGATCAGTTAGTGTTCTTAACTGCTGAGCCTCTCTCCAGCCCTTGTCTGATTTTTTTTTTTTTTTTTTTTTTACTAACAACAAGAAAAACTAACTAATGCATCCCTTACCTCTTTTGTTCACAGATACCAACCTACCCTTGAATAACCAACTAGTCCCTCCAAAGGCCATACTATCACAGTGGCCATCACATTTCAAGATGGTAAGTTTGGAGGAGACATTCAAGCCTTCACACCAACAAAAAACATACACATTCTAATCTCTACAACCTGCAAATGTGATCTTGTGTTATAAAGACACCTGGTGGATGTGATTGACTTAGGAGATTTTGAGTAGGGGAGTAGATTATCACGATAATCACGATAGTCCATATAAAGAAAGGAAGGTATGGATCATGAGTTGAAGATTTTTTTTGGGGGGGGGG